>NC_138067.1:46746269-46815751 GCF_964194185.1 Rhinolophus hipposideros
CTTACAAGTTTGTACGCTTAAAAAAGTCAGTTTTATCTACCCATCCCCCATGACCTGGTAACCACTATTTTACTTTCTGTTCTTTACAAGTTTGACTTGTTTACATTTCATATATAAGTGCCAGTATTAGTCTTTTTATATATATATTTTTTTATTGGTTTCAAATGCACAAAGTAATACGTAGACGTTTATCATTTATATCCCTCACACTGTGTGAACCCCCCTTCCCCCATCCACTATCCCTCTGACATCGCACAGAGCCATTACAGTTCCACTGTCTCTATCCCTAATGCTGTACTCCACTTCTTGTAAGTATATACATATATATATATATATATATATATATATATATATATATATACATAAAATTATAGTTGGCATTCATTATTGTTCAGCTTCAGGTGTACAATGCAGTGATCAGGCATCTACATCATCCCTGAGGTTGTCTCCCAAATGGGACACGTGTCCATCAGATACCCTACAAAATCTTTACAACATTATTGATTACGTTCCCCAAATTAATTTTCAAAACCCCGTGGACATCTTGTGGTTACCGACTGTTTTCTAATCCCCTCACCTTCCCCCTTATCCCCATCCCCCACCCATCTAGCGACCCTCAGTTTTTCCTCTGTCTCCAAAACTGTTTCTGATTAGTTCATTCACTTATTCTTTTCTTTAGATTCCCCATATAAGTGAGATCATATGGTACTTGTCTTTCTCTTTCTGACTTATTTTGCTTAACATAATGTTCTCTAGATCGATCCATGTTGCTGCAAATGGTAAGATTTCTTTTTTTCTTTATGGCTGCGTAATACTCCATTGTATAAATGTACCACAGTTTCTTAATCCAGTCATCCAGTCATCTTAATCCAGTCACTGATGGGCATTTTGGTGGTTTCCACGTCTTGGCTATTGTGTAAAGTGCTGCAAGAAACATAGGAGTGCATAAAGATTTTTGAATTGGAGTTTTGGATTTCTCTGGATAGATACCTAGGAGTGGAATTGCTGGATCATAAGGTAGTTCCATTTTCAGATTCCTGAGATACCTCCATACTGTTTTCCATAGTGGCTGCACTAATCTGCAATCCCACCAACAGTGCACAAGTGTTCCCTTCTCTCCACATCCGCGCCAGCACTTGTTGTTTGTTGATTTATTGATGATAGCCATTTTGACTGGGGAGAGGTGGTAGCTCATTGTGGTTTTTATTTGCATTTCTCTGATGGTTAGTGAGGTTGAGCATTTCTTCATATGTCTGTTTGCCATCTGCATGTCCTTTTTAGAAAAATGTCTCTTCATATCCTCTGCCCTTTTTTAAATTGGGTTGTTTGTTTTTCTGGAGTTGAGTTGAGTGAGTTTTTTATAGATTTGTGATATTAACCCCTTATCAGATATATCATTGGCAAATATCTTTTCCCATTCAGTAGGATCCCTTTTTGTTTTATTGATGGTTTCCTTTGCTGTGAAAAAACTTTTTTTTTATAATAGTTTTATTTTATTTTATTTTATTTTTACATCCCTCACACCGTGAACCCCCCTCCCCCCATCCACCACCACCCCGACCTCACACTGAGCCATCACATTATACACATAAAATTATAGTTGGCATTCATTAATGTCCAGCCTCTGGTGTACAATGCCATGACCAGGCATCCACAGTATCCCTGAGGTGGTCTCCCAAACAGGACACATGTCCATCGGACACCCAACAAAATCCCCAAACACTATTGAATAAGTTCCCCAAAGTAATTCTCAAAAAACCCTGAGGCCATCCTGTGGTCACCAGCCGCCCCCCCAATCCCTTCACCCCTCCCCCCATCCCCAACCCCCTCCCCCCCACCCATCTAACAACTCTCGGTTTTTTGTGTCCCCAAAACTGTTTCTCATTAGTTCATACACATATTCTTTTCTTTAGATTCCGCATATAAGTGAGATCATATGGTACTTGTCTTTCTCTTTCTGACTTATTTCACTTAACATAATGTTCTCTAGATCCATCCATGTTGTTGCAAATGATAAGATTTCTTTTTTCTTTATGGCTGCGTAGTACTCCATTGTATAAATGTACCACAGCTTCTTAATCCAGTCATCGACCGATGGGCATTTCGGTTGTTTCCATATCTTGGCTATTGTGTAAAGTGCTGCAATAAACATAGGAGTGCATACATATTTTTGAATTGGAGTTTTGGATTTCTCCGGGTAGATGCCTAGGAGTGGAATTACTGGATCATAGGGTAGTTCTATCTTCAGATTCCTGAGATACCTCCATACTGTTTTCCATAGTGGCTGCACTAATCTGCAATCCCACCAACAGTGCACTAACGTTCCCTTTTCTCCACATCCGCACCAGCATTTGTTGTTTGTTGATTTATTGATGATAGCCATTTTGACTGGGGTGAGGTGGTATCTCATTGTGGTTTTTATTTGCATTTCTCTGATGGTTAGTGAGGTTGAGCATTTCTTCATATGTCTTCTTGCCTTCTGTATGTCCTTTTTAGAAAAATGTCTCCTCAAGTCCTCTGCCCATTTTTTAATTGGGTTGTTTGTTTTTTTGGAGTTGAGTTGAGTAAGTTTTTTATAGATTTGTGATATTAATCCCTTATCAGATATATCATTGGCAAATATCTTTTCCCATTCAGTAGGATCCCTTTTTGTTTTATTGATGGTTTTCTTTGCTGTGAAAAAACTTTTTAGTTTGCTATAATCCCACGTTTATTTTTTCTCTTACTTCCAGTGCGCAAGAGGATATATCAGTAAAAATCTTACTCCGGGTAATATCTGTGAAGTTTCATCCTATATTTTCTTCTGGAATTTTATGGTTTCAGATCTTACATTTAAGTCTTTAAGCCATTTTGAATTTATTTTTGTATATGGTGTCAGGAGTTGGTCCAGCTTCATTTTTTTGCATATGTCTGTCCAGGTTTCCCAGCACTGTTTATTGAATAGACTGTCTTTACCCCACCGTACATTCTTGCTTCCATTGTCATAGATTAAATGGCCATATAGGCATGGATTTATTTCTGTGCTTTCTATTCTGTTCCATTGATCTATGTGTCTGTTTTTATGCCAGTACCATGCTGTTTTGATTACTGTAGCTTTGTAGTATAATTTGATGTCAGGTATTGTTATACCTCCCACTTTGTTCTTATTTCTTAAGATTGCTGAGGCTGTCCAGGGTCTTTTATGGTCCCATATAAATTTTAGGATTATATGTTCTATTTCTGTGAAAAATGTCGTTGGTAGTTTGATAGGAATTGCGTTGAATATGTATATTGCCTTAGGCAGTATGGACATTTTAACTATATTAATTCTTCCTATCCACGAACATGGTATGTGTTTGCATCTATTTGTATCTTCTTTCATTTCTTTCTTCAGTGTCTTATAATTTTCTGAGTACAGATTTTTTACTTCTTTGGTTAAATTTATTCCCAGGTATTTTATAGTCTTTGGAGCAATTGTAAATGGGATTTCTTTTTAAATTTCTCCTTCTGATGTTTTATTATTGGTATATACAAATGCAACTGATTTCTGAATATTAATTTTGTATCCTGCTACTTTACTAAATTTATCTATCAGCTCTAATAGTTTCTTGGTGGAGTCTTTAGGGTTCTCTATATATAGTATCATATCATCTGCATATAATGATAATTTTACTTCCTCCTTATCAATTTGGATGCCTTTTATTTCTTTTTCTTGTCTGATTTCTGTGGCTAGAACTTCCATCACTATGTTGAATAGAAGTGGAGAAAGTGGGCAACCTTGCCTTGTTCCTGATCTTAGGGGGAATGGTTTTAGCTTTTCCCCATTGATTACGATGTTAGCTGTGGGTTTATCATATATGGCCTTTATTATATTGAGATATAATCCCTCTATTCCCACTTTCTTAAGGGTTTTCATCATAAATGGCTGCTGGATTTTAGCAAATGCTTTTTCTGCATCTGTTGATATGATCATGTGATTTTTATTTTTCATTTTGTAATGTGGTGTATCACATTAATTGATATGCGGATGTTGAACCACCCTTGCATACCAGGGACGAATCCCACTTTATCGTGGTGTATAATCTTTTTAATGCATTGCTGAATTCTGTTCGCTAATATTTTGTTGAGGATTTTTGCATCTATTTTCATTAGATATCGACCCGTAGTTTTCTTTTTTAGTGGTGTCTTTGTCTGATTTTGGGATCAGGGTGATAGTGGCTTCGTAAAAAGTGTTTGGGAGTCTTTCCTCCTTCTGGAATTTTTGGAAGAGCTTGAGAAGAATAGGTGATAATTCTTTTTTGAATGTTTTGTAAAATTCACCTGTAAAGCCATCTGGTCCAGGGCTTTTGTTTGTTGGGAGATTGTTGATTACTGATTCAATTTCCCTGATGGTAATCAGTCTAGTCAGGTTCTGTTTCTTCTTGAGTTAGCCTTGGAAGGTTGTATGCCTCTAGAAAATTGTCCATTTCTTCTAGATTGTCAAATTTGTTGGCATATAGTTGCTCATAGTAGTTTCTTAAAATTTTTTGTATTTCTGCGGTGCCGGTTGTCACTTCTCCTCTTTCATTTCTGATTTTATTAATTTGGGTCCTCTCTCTTTTTTTTAAATGAGTCTGGCTAAAGGTTTGTCAATTTTGTTTATCTTCTCTAGGAACCAACTCTTGGATCCATTGATCTTTTGTATTGTTTTTCTGGTTTCTATTTCATTTATTTCTGCTCTGATCTTTATTATCTCCTTCCTTGTGCTCCCTTTGGGCTTATTTTGCTGTTCTTTTTTCCAGATCCCTGAAGTGTGAAGATAAACTGTCAATTAGTGATGTTTCTTGTTTCTTTAGGTAGGCCTGCAATGCTATGAATTTCCCTCTTAGAACTGCTTTCACGGCATCCCATAGATTTTGGGTTGTCGTGTTCTCATTCTCATTTGTCTCGAGATATCTTTAGATTTCTTCCTTGATCTCCTGCTTGACCCATTCATTATTTAGTAATAAGTTATTCAGCCTCCATGAATTGGTGTGTCTTCCAGTTTTTTTCCTGTAGTTCATTTCTAATTTCATAGCACTGTGGTCAGAGAAGACAATTGGTATGATTTCAATTTTTTTAAATTTATCAAGACTTGTTTTGTGGCCTAACATATGATCTATCTTGGAAAATGTTCCATGTGCGCTTGAGAAGAACGCGTATTCTGCAGCATTGGGGTGAAGTGCTCTGAAAATATCGATTAAATCTAAGTGGTCCAATGTATCATTTAAGGCTGTTGTTTCCATATTGATTTTCTGTCTGGAGGACCTGTCCTTCGTTGTCAGAGGTGTGTTGAAGTCCCCTATTATGATAGTGTTACCGTTGATCTCTGTCTTTATGTGAGTCAGTACCTGTTTTATATATTTAGGCGCTCCTATGTTAGGTGCATAGATGTTTACTAGGGTTATGTCCTCTTGTCGGATTGATCCCTTTATTATTATTTAGTGCCCATTTTTGTCTTTTAATATGTTGTTCATTTTAAAGTCTATTTTGTCAGATATAAGTATTGCAACTCCAGCTTTTTTCTCGCTTCCATTTGCATGAAATATCTTATTCCAACCCTTTACTTTCAGCCTGTGTGTGTCTTTTGATCTGAGGTGAGTCTCTTGTATACAGCATATACAAGGGTCTTGCTTCCTTATCCACTCAGCCATCCTATGTCTCTTGATTGGAGCATTTAATCCGTTTACATTTAAAGTGATTAATGATATGTACATTAGTTATTGCCATTTTAAAATGTGTAGTTAGATTGTTTTCATCTTTCTTTTATTTACAGATGTCCTTTTAGTATTTCTTGCAATGCTGGCTTGGTGGTAATAAATTCCTTTAGCTTATTCTTTTCCGGGAAGCTCTTTATCTCTCCATTGGTAATTGATAGCCTTGCTGGATAAAGCAATCTAGGTTGTAGGCCTTTGTTTTCCATCACTTTGAGTATCTCCTGCCACTCCCTCCTGGCCTTCAATGTTTCTGTAGAAAAGTCATTTGATAGTCTTATGGGCGTTCCCTTGTACGTAACCTTCTGCCTTTCTCTTGCTGCTTTTAAGATTCTCTCTTTGTCTTTAAGCTTTGCCATTTTAACTATAATGTGTCTTGGTGTGGGCCTGTTTGGGTTTATCCTGGTTGGAACTCTCTGCACTTCCTGGGCTTGTATGTTGGTTTCCTTCATCAGGTTAGGGAAGTTTACAGACATTATTACTTCAAATATGTTCTCAATCCCTTGCCTTCTCTCTTCACCTTCTGGTATTCCTATGATGCACATGTTGTTGCGCTTGATGTTATCCCAGAGGTCTCTTAAACTATCTTCATTGTTTTTAATTCTTTTCTCTCTCTGTTGTTCTGTTTGGTTGATCTCTGCTAACTTGTCTTCTAAGTCGCTGATTCGATCCTCTGCTTCATCTAACCTGCTGTTAATTCCTTCAAATGAGTTCTTTATTTCAGTGATTGTGTTCTTTAGCTCTAACTGGTTGTTCGTTATGATTTCTACATCCTTCTTTATGTCATCTCTAAGCTCCTTAAACATTCTTATCACCAGTGTTCTGAACTCTGTCTCTGATAGTTTGGTTACCTCTGTTTCATTTGGTTCCACTTCTGGAGGTTTCTTCTGTTCTTTTATTTGGGACATGTTTCTTTGTTTCCCCATTCCGGCTGACTCTCTGTGTTCGCTTTGATGTATTAGGTAGATCCCCTAGAGTTCTTATTTCTTGCTGGGTTATCTTATGTAGTATGTGTCCTTTATATTTGACTTGCACTACTTCGTTCTTCTCCTCTGCATGTGCTCCAAAGGTGACTCTTGTGTTGTGTATATTGTCCTGTTAAAGAAGATCTTTAATTGCTTTTTGCTTGTGAGTAGGTGGTTTTAACTCCTAGGCTGACTAGTTGTAAGACTTGGCTCTGCCCACCGCAGGGTGTTCTGCTGCATGAGGGTTGACCGCTTAAATGTGGTTTGGCCTATGTGGGCTCTTGTGCCTGTGGAGAATTCCCTCTGGGTGTGCCTCTTGTAGGTCAAACCCGGTAGTACTCTGGTTTGGTCTGGAGTTGGCCTCTGGATATGTTGAATCTTGTGCCTCTTAAGCTGGGCCCTGGTAGGGCAATTTCAGAACAAAGCAAATCAGCAAGCACAACAACAACGACAACAACAACAACAAAGTAAAAATCAAAATACATTCACAGGTAAAAACAACCAACAACCCCAACTCAACACAGGCAAAGATATCAAAGGTATAAAGACAAAACAAAACAAAGCAAAACAAAAAGCAGCGCCAGTCTTGGCCTAAGCCCACCAAGTAATCTCCAGGTTGTCCTCTGCTGTACCAAAGAGTCCCCTGCATATTGTGCAGGCAGAGCCGGTCACCTGGTGCCCAGAGTGATGTTGGAACTGCAGAATTAGATGCGTGGGAATGAGGGGTCTGGATGGTAGTTTTTACAAACTCAGTGCAGTTTCTGCCCTTGCCTGCACATATGCACACTGAGAGTAGCACCACCAGCCCTGTGTTTAGTTCTCCTGAGTCTTAGGGCACTTCTTCCGTGTGTGTGTGTGTGTGTGTGTGTGTGTGTGTGTGTGTGTGGCGGGCAGGAGATTTCTGAGCTGCTGAAAGCCGGGAGCTGCCGCTTACTGCTGATCCCTGGGAGTGCCTCTGCAGTTGCACTTGCCCCGCCCTAGGCAGGCCAGAAAGGGTGGGGGCTGGGGATGGAGGAGTCTCCTCTCTCCCAGCCCAGCCTTGTCACACTCTTCCTGCAGGCCAGAAAAGGTGGTGGCTGGGGATAGAGGAGTCTCTTCTCTCCTAGCCCAGCAAAAATCACACTATTCTCAGCCTCTTCCCTGGGTCAGAGCTGCACGCCGGTCTTCCCAGAGCCTGAGCACTAAGACTCCTCTGTAACCTGACACTACTCCTCAGTTCTGGGGCCAGTTTAAGTCTCTGGAAGGGTGGGGGTAGGACAGAGGGGAGGGGCCCAGGTATGGAGTTTGTGTCCTTTGTCCAGCCTAGGGCCCAGCTGGAGGACCCAGCTGCGGTTATTGCCTCAAATGCTGGATATGCTGCCTCCTCGGCAGGAGAGATCAGCTGTGGGCCGCAGCGAAAGAGCCCACCTCCTGGCTTTTGTGTTCTCTGTTCCGTCCTGGGATCCCCTGCATCTCTGCACCTGAGGATGCCGGCCGCGTTTCCACCTCTGCAGATGCTGGCCACGTTTTCACAGCTGCAGATGTGGGCCGTGCCTCCACAGCCAAAGGTGCGGGCCGCATCCCCACAGCCACAGGTGTGGACCGCGTTTCCACCGCCGCAAATGCGGTCCGCTTCCCCACCGCCTCATATGCGGTCCGCTGTCCCCACAGCCGCAGATGCGGCCCGCGTCTCCACACCGTTCCCTTCCCTCTTCCCCTGCTTGCCCAATTTGCCCACCTGCAAGTAATCCTTGCAGGAGTCACTTAGGTGTTCTGCATGATGAGCAGAGAGTCCTTTGATGGGTTATATGTCCCATTTGTGATAAGATCCGGAGGAGAACTTAAGTGCGCCCCGCTGCCGCCATTCCTATCACAACCTTAATTTTTTTTACTAGCTTTTTTAAAAATATTTTTTTGAAAGATTTTATTGGGGAAGGGGAACAAGACTTTGTTGGGGTACAGTGTGTACTTCCAGGACTTTTTTTTCCCAAGTCAAGTTGTTCTTTCAATCTTAGTTGTGGAGGGTGCTGTTCAGCTTCAAGTTGTCCTTTCAGTGTTAGTTGTGGAGGGCGCAGCTCAGCTCCAGGTCCAGTGCCGTTGCTAGTTGCAGGGGGTGCAGTCCACCATCTCTTGCGGGAATTGAACTGGCAACCTTGTGGTTGAGAGGATGCACTCCAACCAACTGAGCCATCTGGGAGCTCAGCGGCAGCTCAGCTCAAGGTGCTATGTTCAATTTTAGTTGCAGGGGCCACTGCCCACCATCCTTTGCGGGCTTCAGAGGAGTTAAACTGGCAACCTTGTGGTTGAGAGCCCACTGGCCCATGTGGGAATTGAACCGGCGGCCTTCAGAGTTAGGAGCACAGAGCTCCAACCGCCTGAGCCACCGGACCGGCCTTTACTAGCTTTTTTATTATCAGTTTCAGGTTTACAAAACAACATATGATTAGACATTTACACCCCTCAAGAAATGATAACCCCAACTAGTCTACTACCCATCTGACACCATACATAGTTTTTACATTATTGACTATATTCTCCATACTGTATTTCATAACCCTGTGACTATTTTGTGACTACCAATTTGTACTTCTTTATCCCTTCACCTTTCTCACCCTCTAACCCCCTTCCCATTTAGCAACCATCGGTTTGTTCTCTGTAACTATGAGTCTGTTTCTGTTTTGTTTGTTCATTTATTCTGTTCTTTAGATTCCACATGGATTCTGAGGTCGTATGGTATTTGTCTTTCTAAGTCTGACTTATTTCACATAGCATAATATTCTCTGGGTCCATCCATGTTGTTGCAAATGGTAAGATTTCATTAGTTTTTATGGCAGAATGATACTTCATTGTATAATATAAATGTACTACAATTTCTTTATCCAATCATCTGTTGATAGGCATATCAGTTGTTTCTATATCTTGGCTATTGTGAATAGTGCTGCAGTGAACATAGGGTTGCATACATATTTTTTTTGAATTAGTGTTTTGGATTTCTTTGGATAAATACCCATGAGTGGAATTGCTGGGTCATAAGGAATTTCCATTTTTAATTTTTTTAGGAAACTCCATACTGATTTTCATAGTGGTTGCACCAATTAGCAATCTCACCATCAGTGCGTGAGGGTTTCCTTTTTACATATCCTTGCCAACACTTGTTCGTTGATTTATTAATGATTGCCATTCTGACAGGAGTGCGGTGGTATTTCACTGTGGTTTTTATTTGCATTTCTCTGATGATTAGTGACATTGAGCATCTTTTCATGTCTATTGGCCATCTGCATGTCCTCTTTAAAGAAATGTCTATTCAGGTCCTCTGCCCATTTTTTAATTGGATTGTTTGTTTTTCTGGTGTTGAGTTGTATGAGTTTTCTGTAAATTTTCAATATTAACCACTTATCAGATGTATCATTGGCAAATATCTTCTCCCAGTCAGGAGGATGTCTTTTTGGTTTTTTGTTCTTTGATGGTTTCCTTTGCTGTGTGTTGCATCCAGCTCAACACAGGCAGTGAGAGAACGAGAAGGGGCGGCGAAGGGTTAAGAACGAAACAGAAATCAAGAAAGTTATGAAACAGGGCCAGAAGTCTCCCAGCCTCAAAGGACTGAGAGCCCCGAATCGGTCTGCCTTCTGGCTTTTATTGATGAACACACAAGGAAGTAGTATTGTTTTCTCCACGGTCTGTGAGTCTCATACATCATACCAGAAAACTGATTCAAATAAATCACCTTTGCCTGCAAACAACTAGAATAGAAAGTCCCTTGATGTCTTAACAATTATGCTGTGTGCCTCCCCAGGGACAGATCCTTTATGCTGAAACTTATTGTTAAGAATGGAAGGAGAACTGATGTTATCACATCATTGAATCACTTCCCAAGCAGGTTGTGGGAAGGAATATAGCCACATGGGCAGAAGCTCTCCTCAGCTGGGGGAAGGTGGGGGCTGTGCCCACCTCTCTTTACCCCGTGAGTTCTCCTGGTGATCCCCACGCGGTTCCTCCTGGCTTGGGTTGTTCCTCCCATGAGGAATCTTACCCGTCATTGACTGACCAACCATCTTTTGGGGACCAAACAGAGAGACATGAAGTGTAAGCACAAAGGTGAAGCAAAGTCCCTGAAAGGAACAGTCTCACAGACTCTTCTTTCTTTAGGGATAGGCACGAGGGGACAGACGGTTAGGCTGCTGCATGACAACAGCAGTGAAAAAACTTTTTGGTTTAATGTCCCATTTGTTTGTTTTTCTATTGTTTCCCTTGCCCAAGGAGATATAGCAGTAAAAATATTGTTAAGGATAATGTCTGAGAGTTTACTTCCTATATTTTCTTTTAGAAGTTTTATGGTTTTGTATCTTAATTTAAGTTTTTAATCCACTTTGAGTTTATTCTTGTATATGGCATAAGAAAATGGTCCACTTTCATTTTTTTGCATGTATCTGTCTAGTTTTCCCAGCACCATTTATTGAATAGACCACCCCAATATAAATTCTTGCTTCCACTGTT
Organism: Rhinolophus hipposideros; assembly: GCF_964194185.1. Taxonomy (NCBI): domain Eukaryota; kingdom Metazoa; phylum Chordata; class Mammalia; order Chiroptera; family Rhinolophidae; genus Rhinolophus; species Rhinolophus hipposideros. The sequence continues at coordinate 46,757,419 of NC_138067.1, forward strand.
GTAAATTAAATGACCATATAGGCATGGATTTATTTCTGGGCTCTCTATTCTCTTCCATTGATCTATGTTCCATTGATCTATTTTCTACGTTTCTATGCCAATACCATGCTGTTTTGATTATGGTGGCCTTTGTAGTATAATTTGATATCAGGTAGCGTGATACCTCCAGTTTTGTTCTTCTCTCTCAGGAATGTTGTGGCTATTCAGGGTCTTTCTATGGTTCCATATAAATTTTAGGATTGGAGGCTGGCCTGGTGGCTCAGGCGGTTAGAGCTCCATGCTCCTAACTCCGAAGGCTCCTAACTCCTAACTCCTATCTCCAGTGGGCTCTTAACCACAAGGTTGCCAGTTCAATTCCTCTAGTCCCGCAAGGATGGTGGGCAGCGCCCCCTGCAACTAAAATTGAACACGGCACCTTGAGCTGACCTGCCACTGAGCTCCCAGATGGCTCAGTTGGTTGGAGCGCGTCCTCTCAACCACCACAAGGTTGCCAGTTTGACTCCCACAAGGGATGGTGGGCTGTACCTCCTGCAACTAGCAATGGCAACTGGACCTGGAGCTGAGCTGCGCCCTCCACAACGAAGACTGAAAGGACAACAACTTGAAGCTGAACGGCACCCTCCACAACTAAGATTGAAAGGACAACAACTTAACTTGGAAAAAGTCCCGGAAGTACACACTGTTCCCCAATAAAGCCCTGTTCCCCTTCCCCAATTAAAAAAAAATTGTCAGAAGGCCAAAAGCTGTTCATGTCAGTCTCCATTTCTTCTCCATCAGTTAATGGCAACAACTCACTGTTTATATATCAAGGAGGGGAAATTTTATGTCTCAGAAAGTTGAAGCTCTAAATCCTAGTGTACTGTGTTTAGGATACTGAAGCCTGCAACACTTACCTGGGCCTTTTTTCATGGCTCACCTAGGACCAACTTCTGGGAACTGAGCTCTGAGCCCTTGGAACATTCTGACGACATCACAGGCTTCTGCTGACGTCACAGTAGGTACTAACACGTGGGAGAGCAAACTGCTGCCTTTACTTTTAAGGTGTAATCCTTAAGGACTTACGCTCCCTGTCCCCTTCCCACCAGCCCCTGGCAACTGCCATTTCGTTTCCTGTTTCCGTATTCTGGATATTTCATTCTGTTGAGTTGCCCAATTTTTGAATTTTTGTGTCTGACTTCTTTTACCTTGAAAACTTATGCTAAGTATATCTATAAGCCAAGGAACACCATGGACTGTGACAAGACCAGAAGCTAAGAAAAAGGCATGGAACAGATTCTCCCCAAGAGCCTTCAGAGACAGCCTGGAATTCCCAACACCCGAATTTCAGACTTCTGGCCTCCAGACTGTGAGAGAATAAATTTCTATTATTTAGAGCTGCCCAGTTCATGGTACTTTGTTTCAGTAGCCCTAGGAAACGAAGACAGTCATATACCACATAGTCATTTCGGTCAATGATGGACCACATATATGATGGTGGTCCCATAAGATTATAATGGAGCTGAAAAATTCCTATTTCCTAGTGATGTCGTAGCCATCCTAACATTGTGCTATGCATTACTCATATGTTTGTGTGATGCTGAGGTAAACAAACCTGCACTGCAAGTCTAAAAATTTATAGAGCACATACCATTATATACAGTACATAATACTTTTTTTAAAGAAACAATTTTTATTTATTTATTTATTTTTGAATTTTTATTGGGGAATATTGAGCAGCAGTGTGTTTTACCGGGACCCGTCATCTCCACGTCAAGTCGCTGTTCTCAATCCAGCCATGGGGGCCGCAGCCCAGCTCCAGGTCAAGTCATGGTTTTCAATCCAGCTGTGGAGGGCACAGCTCACTGGCCCATGTGGGAATCGAACCTGGTGTCATGAGTGCCACGCTCCGACCACGGAGCCAACCGGCCGCCCCAGAGCATAACACTTGACAACAAAAAACTGTACTGGTTTCTGGATTTATAATATGATACTCTTTAACATTATTTTATAATTTTCCACTTAAAGAAGTCTGTTGCAAAACAGCATGCTGTGTTAATGTCGGCAGCAGCCTCACACATCTTGTGTTTACTGTGTCCCTTGATTGCATCATTTCCTCTTGTGCTTGATTTAATCTCGTATCATTGTTTGCAGTAACATGCTGTCCAGGCTGGGGCAATAGGCTGTATCATCCAGTCCAGGTGTGCAGTGGGCGGGACCTTCTAGGTGTGTGTAACTGCACTCTTATGATCACACAATGAAGTAATCGCCTAACGGCAACTACGCAGAATGTGTTCCTGTCATTAAGCGACGCAACTGTACAGTTACTAACATTGATTAGACCATTCCAGACTAATATCCAGCATCTTTTCTATTACCTAGGGACTCTCAGTAGTCTCCATACCAACCTGTTTCTACCTTCTCAGTCAGAGTCCTTCAGACTCAGACCTTAGGGATTTGGGGCTCTTCTAGGGAGTGAGTACTTGAGGCCTAAAATCTGGAATTTAACTCTGTTTGGGTATTGATTTTATAGGAATGAAGACCTAGTGGGGGGTGCTTGCTGTGACACTACCTGATTTTTCATTTCATGAATGCAGTTGTGACATTAAACCTGTGGGTCACATGGGAGGAAGGAAGGGACATCAGGAATAGAGTCAATGGAATTGTAACAGCTTATATGATGTCAGAGGGGTAGTAAATTGGGGGAGGGAGGTTATCACTTTGTGAGGGGTATAAATGTCTATGACATTGTTTTGTACACCTGAAACTAATTAAAAAAACATTTATATGAAGATGGAAATGTTTTAGCAATGCGTTAAGTAATAGGCCAGTGTCACCTACCCTAAAAAGAAGGGTTACTATGAAAAAATAATACAATGTAAAGGCGATACAATGGAGGAATGTTAGCAATTCTAACCTTATGCTGTCCATTGTCAAGTTCCTGAGCCCATGGATGACTGTTTCCCTGTCACAGAGAGTAGTCAGTGATAGAGGGGTAATAACGTCCACCGTCAGCTGAGCTTTTCTCCTTTCTGTGATCAGAAGGGCTTAACGTGGTCTGAAAGGGCAATAACCTTCTCATGCCATGATTAATGCTAGAGAATCCGGTCACTGCACCATCTAACATCACCCCCCAGAGCGCCTGTGGGAAATACCCCTCAGATCCTTTCAAACAACCTGTGTGATGGGAACTGGCCCCCAGTGATAAGTGAGGCCCCTAAGACTGAAGGCTGAGGATCCTGCAAAGAGTGAGCAAAAAAGTCAAAATGCAAGCCCAGGCGCTCCGCTTCCAAAGTCATTACTGTTTCCACTCGGCTATAACAGGAAATTAAGAGGGATACAGGTATGGGGTCTTCTGAACTACAATGTCCTTGGGCTGGGTGAACAGACGCTGGGCTGGGGAAATTCTAAGGACATGAAAGAGGAGGGTGTCACTCCGCTGGGTGAAAGACCAGTCACCAAAGAGCACCTGTTATCTGATGCCATTCCTATGAATGTCCAGAAGAGGGCAGTCTATAGAGATAGAAAGTTGATTAGTGGTTGGGAGAGGCAGAAGAGGGAAGCGACAAGAGTATGGGACGTCACTGGGAGGCCCTGAGCATGCTTGAAAGTTGACTGTGTGATGTGTGCACATATGTGTGAACATAGGAAAGCCATTGAACCGCACACCTTAAATGGGTATATTCTATGGTATGTGAATTATGCCTTGATAAAGCTGTTTATAAATGTCCCTGGGTGTAGAGCTGGGTGCACTCAGGATGTCTGTTTGCAGTTGCCAAGGAACCCCGGTTTCTTCATTCAGGGACAGTGTGTGGTGCCTGGCCTGGTTTGGTCACAGTGACTTAGCTCTCAGCCTTCACCCTATTTCCCCGATGCCTAGGCTCTACGTAGTCCACAGGGCTTTCTTTCTACCAGAGCCCCACCTGGGCAAAAGCAAGAGCCTCCCTTCTCAGGCTCTCTGACCGTGTTTCCGGGGAAGTCACGTATGTTTTGTAGTCTCTCCCCCTGCACAGGCTGTTTGAACTGCATTTAAAATACATGATATAAGCTAGGGCTGATTTCTGTATCAGCTTTAAAGACTAAAGCTAAGGTGGTCACAACTAGCATAGCCCATGACAGAGCTTCCTCTGTGTCTCAGCCAATTCCTTACCCCACCCTGTAAGGAATAGAATATATGCAGGTCTGCCTGGGAACATTTGGGGATGTAAACTCTCACAGTGGCTGGGATACGTGCTTGGCTTTGGAAGGATTGGCTACTGTGAGGACAGAGCCCCAGAGAACAGTTTCCAGGCTCTCGGCCTCACATAGAAAGGTGCTGGCTCAGGTAGTAAATGGCCATCAACTGTGATCAGATGGCCATCAGCTGTGGCTAGTTGGCCATCAGCTGTAACCCGTAAGCCTTTGGTCACTAATATAACTGCTGTGGTTACGCTAGCAGAAAAAATGGGGGCCAGCAATAGCGGATTGCAGAGAGGCGGATGCCGCCGGTGAGAATATAGTGATATGACTCCCTTACCAATGGCTCCATGGGTGTTCCTTTTTGGCCTCACCATGTCCTGCGTTCTTATGTGGGGAGCGGTACCAGAGACCCCGCCAGACGCCCCGCACGACACATGGCGCAGCGATCAGTGTCTCCCACACGACACATGGCGTAGTCGGCAGGATACGGTGCTGGCCAAAGCTTTCCGAAGGGCAGTGGAGCAGTTTGTGCGTATAAAGCTCAGTCTGAGGAAGACCAGGAGGAGCAGCTGCCGGAGAGCTCGATCCCCGTGGAGGGGTGGGAAGATGTGGATGGTTCCCCAACCAGCAGAGGCCGGAGAAAGCGGAGGTTGTTGCCGCCCTGTGGGCTGGGAACTGCTTGCTGAAGCAGCCCAGCTTCAGGACTTTTAGTCCCAGGAGGAAACGCTTGTTGAATCCTCCGTGGGAGATGAGGGTGAGGTCAAGGTCGTCCCTCACCCCCAGAACAGCCCTGGTGAATGACTACGGACTATGGGGAATTGCCTTCCATCCCTAATTTAATGGACCACTTGACTGTTTGGGAACATACCACCATGTAGTGGAACTGGCGGATGTTTGCTTTTGTGTCTTGACCGGCCACCATCGAGAATATGTAAGCACGTTGACTGTGAGCCACTGTTGTTCCAGCACGGTACCCTGAGAGGCCCTGAGAGAGTGGTGGTGCCCTGAGAACCCTGGGTGAGTCCAGGAGGTCTGGCTGTGCCCAGAGAGAGTGGCAGTGCCCTGAGAGGCCCTGGCTGTGCCCAGGGAGACAGGTGGTACCCTAAGAAACCCGGGAAGTCTGGTTGTGCCCAGAAGTACTGGTAGTGCCCCGAGAAACCCTGGCTGTGCCTGGAGAGACTGGTGGTGCCCTGAGAAACTCTGGCTGTGCCCAGAGAGCCTGGCTTTGTCCAGGATATTGCATTCACCTCCAGGCTCCTCGCACAAGGCCCCTCGCGGAAGACACTTGTCACGTAGATTGTGAGGCGAGAACCTGTAGGGGTGGAGTGTGGGGACAGAGCCCCAGAGAAGAGTTTCCAGGCTCTCGGCCTCACATAGAAAGGTGCTGGCTCGGGTAGTAAATGGCCATCAACTGTGATCAGATGGCCATCAGCTGTGGCTAGTTGACCGTCAGCTGTAACCCGTAAGCCATTGGCCACTAATATAACTGCTGTGGCTATGCTAGCAGATAAAAGTGGGGGCTAGCAAGAAGATGGTGGCTGAGCCTGCAAGCAGAGCAGTGAGGGTTGCAGTGTGGCTCCTACTTCCTATATCTCTAACCCAGCTGCCAGTGAGAATATAGTGGTATGACTCCCCTACTTATGGCTCCGTGGGTGTTCCTTTTTGGCCTCACCATGTCCTGCATTCTTATGTGGGGAGCGGGACCAGAGATCCCGCTTGACACCCCGCACGACACTACCCTCCCAAGGACCAAGAAAATAGTTACAGGATGTGGAGCCTGGCCTTCGCCTTGGTGCGAAGCTCCGATACATCTAATCTTGTACCAAGGACTGGCCCCGGCTCCTAGCCAGATCCGAGAGCAGTTTCTTGTGTTGCTAACACATATGCTTATTGGCTCCTTGCCGCTATTGTTAGTGAAGTTCTCAAAACCCCAGAAAGCCGAGGCAGGCACAGTAGTTGTTGTTCCCTGTGCCGCCTCGGCTGCTGCAAGATATTCTGCCCGTGCTGATGACTTTACTTGACTGGGATTTTGCCCACGCTGATGAAGGGCCGGTGCTGTTTCTGCTCATTATGTTTTGCCTGTGCTGATGAACGACCGGTGCTGTTTCTACGACTCTAATTGACTGGGCCCTGGTGGTATGATGAATTGCCTCCTTGCTTGTTAGTGGTATGATGATATATTCCCCTAATCTCTGTTTTGTCTTACTTACTTTCGCTTTGTAATAAAACTCTTTAACCCCTTCATCCCGGTTTATGGTGGTGTGTCTTGCATATCGGGCCTTGAAATTAAGTCTGTGCACAGCAATCGATAATACTTATCGATACACACTCAATGGATGTGGGTCATTATGGTGTGAGGTAGGGATGGGGTCAAGCTGGTGGGAGGAAGACAGGAAGGTATTGTAAGGTTGCATCTTTTTACAACTTGGTGGGATCTCTCAATCATGCTTAAAGTGGAGCATCTCATCAGTCAATGTGCATTTGTAGAGGTTTTACTATATGCCAGGACCTGTGTAGTTGCCTGGGATGCAGAAATGATTAGCAAAGAATGCTTGCCTGGCAAGTGTGAACAGGATAATGATATTTTATGTTTCCCATGGCATAAAGTACATAAACTTATGTACATAAAGTACATAAAGTATGTAAACTCTCTTAAAAAATGATGACCAAATGGTTTCTGTCTTGATTTATGCTTCCCAAAATCCCAGGAAGCCATTATTATTGGGGAAGGTTCCTGGTCACTTTATCACAGAAGAGACTATCAGGAGACCCCCAAGCCGATTGAGTCTTAGATAAATGAGTTGACTAGGGTCAAACTCAGTCACCAGACTTCCCCAGTCACCTCATGGTTACTGCCTCTTCCATGTGAACCAATCTAGAAAATATAACATAGGCTGTCACAGAAATGGCTAGATTAAATGTAGTGTGGGATAGAAGATGATAATAGTATGATTTATGGACTATAAGTCTAATTGAGAAAGGTTCTGGAGCCTTGGGAAGTGAGCGCAGCCCAAGATCATGGAGGAGAACTTCTGTGAGCAATGATGGAGGAGCTGAGAGCAGAGCTGGTGCAGTCCTCTGTGAGGAAAATGAGAACTCCCAAATGCTTCATCTCCAGGGATCCATTCTCAGCAACAGCCTCTGGGGCGGCCCCTCAGGGACCAGGGCAGGGTGAGGACATGGGCTTGAGGCAGGTGCTTATGTCTCATGGATGATTCTTTTTCAGGGTTGTGTGTTGGCAAAATATACACAATAGATGATGAGTGTTTTTTTCTTCTTATCCAAACACGACTTGTTCTTTCATTCCCCATCCTTTCCTTCTTTAAGTTGAGTGTGTAATCTAACCTGAGCTCTACTCCTTGCTAGGGCCACCTCCCAAGCCCTTTCTCAGAGCTTCACCTGGTTGGGTGGCATCTCCCAAGAGTAAGGTGATCTGATGTGCTCGACTCTTACCAGGAAGGCAAACTTTGTTTTCAGATAGGAGGGAATGCCTCCTTTTGGTTCCCGTGCAGCTACCTAGTTCTACAGGAGTCCAGGGTTGAATTTGAGTCACAGTGATGCTGGGAGTACACCTGTGAATACTCCATGAAAAAGGCCTCTTTCAGAAGCTCCGCAACCAGTGATGCCTATCCACTTGTGGTCACAGGTGAGGAGGAGGTACTTGAGGATGAGTTTTGGTACACACACAATCTTTCTTGGAATAGAAAATGAGGCAGGAACCAGTAGAAGACAGGGAGATAAGGAGCTCTCACCTTCCATGTCAGCAATTGAGAAATGACATTTTTGGAGTCAGTTGATTTAATCCAGGCCTTGGTGGTGGGAGAGGGGGAACATCCCTTTCCTGGCGTTGAGAGCGGGCAAGCACCAGATATCATGTCTTTCCTCCTGTGTGAGAGCTCCTCCTGGAAGGCCAAGTGCAGGAGGGAAGCCAGGGTTACCTCTGACCTTCTCTTACAGGAAATGATTTTTCTCTTATAGGAAGTTTGCCCAAACCTTCCCTCCAGGACCTCATGAGGCATAAGGTGACCTCAGGAAGAAATGTGACTGCAGTGCCATAGGCCAGACAATATACTTGAGGATGTGACATTTATTCTACTGAAAAGAAATAGTAGAAGTCACGTGCCACATCAGAAACCAGGAGGAAGGTGGGCAGTCTTCTCCCTTCCGAATGTGACTGTCAGTAACACTGGGGACTACAGCCGTGTCTACCATCAAACAAGGGCTCCCATCTTGGCCTCGCACCCCAGTGATTGCCTTGAAATCTTGGTAATGGGTAAGGTTTTGCATGATTTTCAGAAAGACTTTTTTATAATCAGTGGTTTTTTGTTACTTCAAGTTCTTGTTTCTTTCTCTGTCACTTTCATTATGATTTTATTTTAAAATCTTTCCTTTCATAATTTCTACTCTTTTGCCCTTTTCTGTTCTTTTCTTTTTTTGATTTTTTTAAAAATTAAAGTTTATTGGGGCGACAATGGTTAGTAAAGTTACATAGGTTTCAAGTGTACAATTCTGTAATACATCATCTATATAGCACATTGACTTTTTCAATCTGTGTTCTTGGATGATTTCTCATGTCATTCTTCAACGTCATTAATCCAGTCACCAGCAGAATTCCTTTTACCATTGTCTGCATCTGTTAAAATTTTGGTTTATCTTGGCATTCATGATTTCATTCTCAGTTACTCTTGTTCTCAAACTGTGTTTGCTGGAAGGCTGCTCGTGTGTCTTTTTATGTCTCATGACACATATTATTAGTCTGGTTCTAAAATGATCATCTGTTTCCTGCTACAATTCTGCTTCACTGTGTGCTATACACTCTATTTCTCAGCATTCTGACTTTCTTCTTATCTTTTCTATTTTTCCCATAGAGTGAATGAAGGTTTTATAATTAGAAATAAAGGTTTTTAAAAAAAACTAAATGAAAAGAAAAAAAAGAAAGAAAGAAAGGTCTCATGGTCAGTAAGAAGGGATGGAGTGGGCTTTTTAAATATGGTGGAATCATCACAAATTTCTTTCTATAGACTTTGTCTCAGGTAACATTGGTGCTACTGAGTTTAGAGATGGACTTTGCAAAAATTAAGATGCCTAAGGTGAGACAGTCCCAGTTTTCTTGAAGAGTGACACAAACGCAGGCTTTTCATTTGGAACCACGGCCAATGCCAAATTCATGTGAAGCTGAAATGCACAACAACCCCGATGTTTACCTGCCAAACTCCAAAATTTCTTTTTTTTAAATTTTGTTGGGGAATATTGGGGAACTGTGTCTTTTTCCAGGGCCCATCAGCTCCAAGTCGTTGTCTCTCAGTCTAGCTGCGGAGGGCACAGCTCAGCTCCAAGTCTAGTTGCTGTTTTCAATCTTTAGTGGCAGGGGTCGCAGCCCACCATCCCATGCGGGAATTGAACTGGCAACCTTGTTGTTGAGAGCTCGCGCTCTAACCGACTGAGCCATCCGGCCACCTCCAAACTCCAAAATTCTTTTTTTAAAAACATTTTTAAAATTAGTTTCAGGTATCCAAAATAATGTACTGGTTAAACATTTGTCATTTATATCCCTCACACAGTGATAACCCCCCCTCTCCCCATCTACTACCGCTCTGATATCACACACAGCCATTACATTTCCACTACCTCTATTTCTAATTCTGTACTCCACTTCTTGGAAGTATATGTATATATAAAATTGTAGTTGACATTCATTATTGTTCAACTTCAGCTTCAGGTGTATACACTGCAGTGATCAGGCACCTACACCATCCCTGAGGTGGTCTCCCTAATGAGACAAGTGTCTATCGGATACCCTACAAAATCTTTACAACATTATTGATTACATTCCCCAAATTAACTTTCGTAAACCCGTGGCAATCTTGTGGTTACTGACTGTGCTTTCTACTCCCCTCACCTTCCTCTTTATCCCCACCCTCCCCATCTAGCAACCCTCAGTTTTTCCTCTATGTCTCTGAGACTGTTTCTGATTAGTTCATTCATTTATTCTTTTCTTTAGATTCCACATATAAGTGAGATCATATGGTATTTGTTTTTCTCTGTCTGACTTATTTCATTTAGCATAATGTTCTCTAGGTCCATCTATGTTGCAAATGGTAAGATTTCATTCTTTTTTTATGGCTGCGTAATACTCCATTGCATAAATGTACCACAGTTTCTTAATCTAGTCATCTACTGATGGGCATTTCAGTTGTTTCCATGTCTTGGCTATTGTGTACAGTGCTGCAATAAACATCAGGGTGCATACATTTTTTTGAATTAGAATTTTGGGTTTCTCCGGATAGATACCTAGGAGTGGAATTGCTGGATCATAAGGTAGTTCCATTTTCAGATTTCTGAGATACCTCCATACTGTTTTCCATAGTGGCTGCACCAATCTGCAATCCCACCAACAGTGCACAAGCGTTCCCTTTTCTCCACATCCGCACCAGCACTTGTTGTTTGTTGATTTATTGGTGATAGCCATTTTGACTGGGGAGAGGTGGTAGCTCATTGTGGTTTTTATTTGCATTTCTCTGATGGTTAGTGAGGTTGAGTATTTCTTCATATGTCTGTTTGCCATCTGTATGTTCTTTTTAGAAAAATGTCTCTTCATATCCTCTGCCCATTTTTTAATTGGGTTGTTTGCTTTTATGGACAAACTCGAAAATTCTTAATCTCACTGCCTTCATAAAGTTAAGTTTTGTGCTATGAGGATGATACAGGGCCAGCTAGTGGGCTACAGCACTCTGTTGGAGTTGGGATGGGATGATTTTTTTCCCCCAAACAAAGGTACTTTGTAGTCCTAACTCCCAGTACCTGTGAATGTGATCTTGTTTGGAAATAGCATTATTTGGTCTTTGCAGATATAATTAGTTAAGTTCACATGAGGTCACACTGGATTAGGGAAGGCTCTTACCCAATATGACTGGTGTCCTTATAAAATAAAGAGCAGATGCAGAGACAGACACACAGAGGGAAGACAGCCATGTGAAGACACAGGCAGAGACTGGATTGCTACCACAGGTCAAGGAACACCTGGGGCTTCCAGAAGCTGGAAGAGGCAAGGAAGTCTCTCTCCATAGAATCTTTGGAGAAAGTATTTCCCTGTCAACATCTTGATTGTAGACTCCTAAGCTCCAGAACTGTGAGATGATAAATTTTTGTTGTTTTAAGCCAAACAGTTTGTGGTACTTTGTTAAGGGAGCCCTAGAAAACGAGTAAAAGTGTGTGCAGTCTTTGTGTTGCTTCTAAGACTAATTCGTAATATATAGAGGGAGAAGGGGAAAAGGAAATGAGATAAAGAGCAACTAAGTGAAGGAAGATAGATAAGGCAGAGAGAATATAAAGGAAAGCAGATGAAGAAAGAACCACTACAACTCTCACAAAATCCTATATTTTGTTTCCAAGGATTAAAACTTTTATGAATGTACAGCTGACCACTGGCCAGGAAATACTGTGGGCACATGAAGGTCACATTGGGCAGATCCATGAAGAAGGAGGGGTATCGATGGTGACCCCCTTGTCTCTTTCAGTTTCCCCAGGTGCCACATCATACCAAGGTTAACCTAACCCAACTGGGTCTGGCTGCCGTGTTTCTGCTTATTTACAAGGGCTTTCCTGGTTGAAGCCTGGCTTAGCCAGTAGGAGTCTCTACATGGATCCAGGTGAAACACTGAGCACTTCTCTTTTTCGTGGGCTGTTGTAGTGACACCAGGTTCTTTAAACACTAAACTTCACCATGGAGACTTCCTGTGTTTCTCAACGGAAGAACCAATAGTGTTTTAGGTGGGGTATTTCTTTACCATGTGGGACTGTCGTGTCCAGAGCACCACAGGCAGTGAGGGAACGAGAAGGGGCAGCTTTGGGTTAAGTTTTAAGAAAGAAAGAAACAGAGACTTAATGCAGTTAAATCTCAGAAGGCCAAGGGGTCTCACAGTCACCAGAGACTGAAGCCTTGAATCGGGCCGACTGGTGGCTTTTATTGACACTCATACAAATACAAGAAAGTAACATTGTTTCTTACACGGCCTGTGAGACTCATACATCATAGCAGAAAAAATGTTTATTTCAATCACTCTTTGTCTGTTAACAGCCGAAGCATAAAGTCCCATGATGTCTTAACTACAATATGTACCCTCCCAGGGACAAGTCTCTCATGTAGTAACAGCTCCGTTGAGATAAGTGGAGAGAGCTGATATTATTGCCCTCATGACTTCTCTCACAATCAGGTGAGAGAGGAAAGCCAGAGTCAGCAGTGGCTTTTCCCAGGCAGTGGGGAAGGGCAGGCAAGGCTCCTTTTTGGATCTTCTAAGGCAGCTCCTTGGGGGTCCCCACTCGGTTCCGCCTGGCTTGAGTTGTTCCCCTGTGGGGAATCTTACTCGTCATTGGCTGCAAACCATCTTTTGGGGACCAGACAGAGAGACATAAGGTGTAAAACAGAGATAAGCAAAGTCCCAAAAAGGTACAGTCTCACAGACTTTTCTTTCCTCAAGGAAAGACACAGGGGGGACAGTCGGCTAGGCTGCTATGTGACTATGGGACGGCTCTACTGATTATATGAACACTTAGCATTGAGTTTCCTTTCCCATTAAACACAAGTTAAAGCCCCCATAAGTGTGGAAGAAGAAAAAAAGCAAGTACTAGCATACCTTTTCAAATACCCCTAGATATGGAGGATGAGGAGTGGGGGCCGTTTCCCTGCTGGTGGACAGACTGTGTTTGGAGGCCAGGGCTAATAATATTCTTCATCATCTTTGGTTCCCTGATCTCAGGTCTGTCCTTCCCACAGGCCCCACAGCTGCCCAGGGGGACGATGCGTGTTTGATCAAGTTAGACCCACTGATTCTTAACAGCTTCCTATGAAACCTGCATTCTCAGCTCTATGGAGAGCCGCTCCTGGACGAGGTGACGGCTTTCCTTTTCTGTACTCCTCACCTGGGGCAGACGACAGAACGCAGCATAAAGATTAATCCGACAAAATATTCGTTGATGCAACATAGAACAGTCTATGTCTGTTCTCTACTGATATGATAGGACATTTGTGTCATAAGCAAACTTCCGTAAGTGTCTGGATCTGTTTCTGGGCTCATTATTCTACCTATTTGGTCAGTGTGGCTTTATTGTGCATTTTCCTTGATAACATCTTCTCATGTGCTATCGGATATGCATACATATCCCGTTGAACTATCTGATTCGGTACTCTGCCCATGTTTCAATTGGGTTGTTTATCTTCTTGACACTGAGTTGTAAGAATATAATCTGGGCACATGCCCATTAACAGACATGTTTGCAAATATTTACCTCAGTCTGTGACTTGCCTTTTCATTTTTTAACATCTTTTTTTCAAGCCAAAGTTTGGAATTTTGGTGAAGCATATAAATTATGGGAAGTTTGTCTTCTGTGGCTTCAGCTTTTGTATTCTATCTAGGACATCTTTGCCAAACCCAAGATCACATAGATTTTTGTGCCCTTGTCTTCTTCCACAAGTGGTATAGTTTTATACCTTACATTTAGGTCTATTACCTTTTTCAAGTTAGTTTTTGCGATGGTTTCAGATTAGAGTCAGGTTTATTCTTTTAATGTAACAGATACCCAGTTGTCCCTGTTCCATTTCCTGAAAGGATTATTCTTTTTCCATTGAATTACTGTGGCATTTTTGTTTAGAAATCAGTTTACCATAGATGAATGTGTTGATTTCTGAACTCCCTAGGTTGTTCCATTAATCTATCTATACGCCTGTCTTTTTGCCTATGCCACTCTGTATTGATTATTGTAGTTTTTAAATGTCTTGAAAACAGTATTGTTTTATCAGATTTTTAGATTATTCTAGCTATTCTAGATCCTTTAAATTTCCATATACATTTTAGAATGACCTTGTCAGCTTTTATCAAAAGGTTCCTGGGATGTTAATTTAGCTTGTGTTGAATCTGTAGATCAATTTGGAGAGAATGAACATCTTAATAATATTCAATATTCTGATTTAGGAGCACAGTTTATTTATTTAGATCTTCTCTAATGTCAGCAAATTTTGCCATTTTCACTGGCATATGTCTACTAAATTTTTTTTATATGCACCCTTTGTTTATTGCAGCGCCATTCACAAAGCCAAGACACAGAAACAACCAAAATGCCCATTAATAGACAACTGGACAAAGAAACTGTGATATATATATATATATATATACACACACACACACACACACACACACACACATATACATATATATAATGGAATATTACTCTGCCACAAAAGGAATAAAATCCTACCATCTGCAACAACATGGATGGACCCAGAGGGTATCATGTTAAGTAAAACAAGTCACATTGAGAAATACAAATACCATATGATTCCACCCACACGTGGAATCTAAAAATCAGAACAAGAGACAAACAAAACAGAAATAGACACGTAGATGCAGAGAACAAACTGATGGTTATGAAGGGATTAAGAACTACAAGTTGGTAGTTACAAAATAGTCATGGGGACGTACAGTATGAGGAATATAATCAATAATATTGTAAAAACTATGTACAATGTCAGATGGGTACTGGACTTATTGGGGTTATCACTTTGTGAGGTGTATAAATAACTAGTCATTATGTTGTTTTGTATACTTGAAACTAACAAAAAAAGATATTATGCCGAAATTTAAAAAAATAATGTTTTTTCCCACCTGAATTTTACAGACACTAACAACGTGTCTAGATTTTCTTTGAGTCATGCTTGAAAAGGTGGGACTGTAATTTAGATGTTACTTGATCGTGGACAACAAGAGTGCATGATGAAATTGAAGCCATCTATCTTATTGATACTTTTGGTTTTTATTCTTTTAATCACATATTTTAGTTTCACTGTGGATTAAATATGCCAGTAGTAAAACATAAAACATTGTTTTATTTCTGAATTGTAAGAAAAAAGATGCTTTATAGATTTTGTGACTTCAGATGAAGTAATTGCTTTTCGTTCTTCTAGTGCTCATTCTTTTTTTTTTATTAGTTTCAGATGCACAAGACAAAGTAATACTTAGACGTTTATCATTTATATCCCTCACACTGTGGGCCCCCCTCCCCCCATCCACTATCTCTCTGACATCGCACCGAGCCATTACATTTCCCCTGTCTCCACTCCCAATGCTTTACTCCGTCTCTTGTAAGTATATACATACATATATATACATACATACATACATATATATATATATAAAATTATAGTTGGCATTCATTATTGTTCAGCTTCAGGTGTACATTGCAGTGATCAGGCATGTCTACTAAATTTTACCCTTAAGTTTTTCATGGTCGTTGATGTTATTTAAACCATTTTGTTTTCTGACTTACCATTTCCAGTGGGTCACTGTGAGTACATATAAACACAATTTTTAATTTTGTTATTATTATATCCTGTTACCCTGCCAACATCAGACATTATTTCTTGTTACCTTTTGTAGATTTCTTAGGGATCAGACAACATGGGAGTTTTTACAGTGACACCCACCTCTATTCCCAATACCATTCTTCAATGCTGGTGACCACTGAAATGTTATTTTTACATAGTTCATTATATTTCCTGTGAATAAAGACAGTTTTTCTTTTTCTGTTTCTAATCTATATGGCTTTTAAAAATTGCCTAATTGCTTTAGCTAGAATCTCCAGAACGTTGTTGAAGAAATTATTGAGAATGAATACCCTTGCCTTCTATCTGACCTTACAATGAAAGTATTCCGCCTTTCACCACTATATATGGTATGACTTGTAGGTTTTTCATAAATGTCCTTTATCAGGTTGGACATTCCCTTCTATTCCTAGTCTATGGAAATATCACACCTTATAAAAGCAAAATACAAATGGATTGAATATATAAATTTAAAATATAAAATTACAAAACCTTTGAAAAAATGGGGCAAAATCTTCAGAATCCAGGGTTTGGTGAAGAATTCTTAGACATGACACCAAAGCATGACTTGTGAAAGAAAAACATCAAGTTGGACAATTAAGAACTATTGCTCTGCAGAAGACTCTATTAAGAGGATGAAAAGGGACTATCTATCTAGAATGTATAAAGAATTCTCAAATGTTAATGGTAAATTAGTTATAATTGGAAAGTTATTGTTTAATGCGTATAGAGCTTCTGTTTTGTAAGATGAAGAGTCAGATGACTACCAGACTTATTGGGGGATCACTGCATAAGTTATGTGAATGTCTAAAAAATCTAAATTTTTATCAACAGAATTAGATAATGGACCAAAGTCACAGTCATTTCACCAAAGAGATTATATGATGGCAAATAAGCGAGTAAACACATGTTCAGCATCACTAGCCATTAAGGAAACACCAATTAAGATAGATAATTGGATAACATAACCCATAAATAAGGACACTTAAATTAAGAATAATGACAATATCAAATGCTGAACAGGTGGAGAGAAAGTGTGTACTCGCACAACAGCCTAGCCAACTGTCCCTCTGTGTCTTTCCTTAAGGAAAGAAGAGTCTGTGAGACTGTGCCTTTCTGGGACTCTGTTCCATCCTTGTGTTTACACCTTATGTCTCTCTGTCTGGTCCCCAAAAGATGGTTTGCAGCCAAAGAGGGGTAAGATATCTCAGGGGAGATACAACCTAAGCCAGGTGGAACCAAGTGGGGACCCCCAATGAGCTGCCTTAGAAAAATGTGGGAAGGGGCCTTGCCTGCCCTTGCCCCTGCCTGGGAAAGTCTGTTGCCAGCTCTGGCTTTTCCCTGTCACCTGTTTGTGAGAGAAGTCATGAGGACAACAAAGATCGGTTCACTCCACTTATCTCAACGGAACTGTTACAATATGAAAGACTTGACCCTGAGAAGGTACATACCTTAAGTACGACATCATGGGTCCTTGCGCTTCAGCTGTTTACAGACAAAGGGTGATTGGAATAAACATTTGTCTCCTATGATGTATGAGTCTCACAGACCGTGTAAGAAACAATGTTACTTTCTTGTAGTTGTAGACCTATCATTAAAAACCTCCAGTCGGCCTTATTCTGGGCTCCAGTCCTCTGAGACTGAGAGACCCCTGGCCTTCGGAGAGATTTAACTACATTAAGTCTCTGTTTGTTTCTTTCTTAAAAACGTAACCCAAGCTGCCCCTTCTCGCACCCTCACTGCCCATGTTGCGCTGGACGCGACAAAAGTGGATCTCTCATACATTGCTTCTGGGAATTGAAATGGTACAGCCATTGTGTAAAATAATTTGGTCGTTTTATATAAAATTAAATGGGCACTTTCTACACGACCCAGAAATCTCAATCTTGGTTATTTACCCACAGAAATGAAATTTTATATCCACACAAAATTCTGTACATAAATGTTCTTGGCAGCTTTATTTGCAATAGCCCCAAACTTGAAACATTCAAAAAGTCCTTCAACAGGTGAATAGTTAAACTATGACATATCCACACCACGGAACACTACTGAGCAATGAAAAGTAACAGACCTGGTACTACAATAACATGGACGGATCTCAAGGACATTGTGTTAGAAGGAAAAAAAAAATCTCAAAGCCTCACATGCTTTGGTTGTGTAAATAACATAGTATCAAAAACAAACACATGCTGTCTGATCACATTAACATAACATTTTAAAAATGATACAATTTTAGAGACAGAACAAATAGTGCTTGCCAGGGTTGAAGAACGGTGTTGGTAGCCGAGGGGGTCTGGCTGTAAAGGGATAGCATGAGGAACATCTTCGTGGTGATGGACTAGGATCAGTATGTTGATTGTGCGGGTGTCTACATGAATTTAAACATGTGACAAAATGACATACAACTGTAGACGCACATTGTACTCATGTCTCCTCCTGGGTTTGGGGATTGTAATGGATGCATAATGGAACTATGGGGAGAAACTGGGTGAAGTACAAGTATCTGTACTATTTGTGCAACTTCCTGTCTGTGAATACAAGGATTTCAAAATAAGAAGTTCAAAAGTGGGATCTGATTGAAGAGGAAAAATACAATCTAAAATAGACATGGACAGCCACACATTCGGGAGTGGGAGCATCGCTGAAGCTGTTCCGTGGGTGGCCGAGGTGGAGACGGCTGCAAGAGGTGTTTGTAGAGTGAGCAACTGACGTCTCTTTGATGTACCACACCCATCCTGGCTATACACCCAGACTTCTGTCCATTTTGACTACACTTGACCAGATAGCAGCCAAAGGGGGTCTATTAGTAGTAGCCCTGAGTTTTACTAATTGAATGGAAGGGACAGAAAACTTCTCCTTGTACGTGAAGATACCTGGAGCCTCCACACTGAGGTTAGCAATAAGATATGCAGCCGAGAAAGAGCTCCAGTCATCTTTCACACCATGAAAAGTGCAGTGGACAGAAACAGGCTTCCTTACCTGATGTTATACACAGCGCTGCAGCCATGAAAGGAGGGTCTCAGCTGTCCCTAACGGTGGGAGAAGAAACAAGATTCATTTGTGATCTGATGGAAGCCAGCACAGTGAAAGGCAGTTCATGAAACGAACTTATATTTGAGAGAATCATTTCTATTACATACATTGATTTTCATAAGCTTATCTCCAGAGTTATAAGAGAGGGGATAATTCTAAACTAAGAATGAGCATTTATATAAAACCAAGGTTATGAACAAGAAACAACAGATCTTGAAAATAAAATGATGGCATTTTACACCTGTACCAGGACTACTGGGGACAACTCAAGAGCGAATTGATCTATGATACAGAGTGGAATTCTTCCAAATTAGGTAAAATGTTAGGAGTTTAAGAAATAAAATTTAAAAGACATGTTTGAGAGCTTGTTTGGAGGTTCTAGGACAGGAGCACAGCTACTCGTATACCCTTGACCAAAGAATGGTCCTCTTCGTGCTCACTTCAGCAGCACATTACTAAAATTGGAATGATATAGAGAAGATTAGCATGGCCCCTGTGCAAGAATGACACGCAAATTCGTGAAGCGTTCCATATTTAAAAAAAAAAAAAGAATGGTCCTCTTTTCTATCAGGGAAGATGGTAAAGGGGGTCAAGTATATGGTGATGGAAGGATAACTGACTCTGGGTGGTGAACACACATTGCAATATATAAATGATGTGTTATGTAATTGTACACTTGACACCTATATAATTCTATTAACCAATGTCACCCCAATAAATTTAATAAAAATTTTTAAAAATCATACATGCACACACACGTGACATGTTTGATAAATACAGAAACTTCAACATTTGACCAGTTGCTGGTCCTGAAGCACAAACTAGAATGAAGCAGAAGTAATAAATATCATACAGGAAGCCATCTTTCCCCACTTTTCAATGGAAGAACAGTTCCTGCAGACAAGACTGTATGTGCAACCCAGCCTGACTCTGAGGTTTTAAGTATTTTCCAAGTCATACAAAATGTGTTAGATGAGTCTTCCTGCTCAGTCCTGTCGTCTGCCCCAGGTGAAGAGCACAGGAAGAAGAAAGCCATCATCTTGTCCTACAGTGTCAGTAGAACTGAGAATCCAGGTTCCATGGAACTGTTCCGAGTCAGCAAGTCTGGCTTGATCAAGCACTCATTTTCCCCCTGGGCAGCTGTGGTACCTGTGGGTAGAGAATGATAGACCTGAGATCATGGAAGGGAGGAAGAAGAATAATGTTTTTCCTCACAGCCTCCAAATACAGGTTGTCCACCATGAAGAGCCACCCCCTGTCCTCATCCTCCTCATCTAGGATGTTTGAAGGGGTGTTATGGATAGTACCTGCTGCTCTTTCCACAGTGTTTGGGTCTTCACTGCTGTTTAATGAGAAAGGAAAACAGGTACTACACATTCCTACAGTGATCAGAACCATCACTCCCGGTGGAGAAAAATTGCCCCTAAAATTCTATTCGTGCCCATAATGCAAAATGTAAGTCCCCACGGCAGAGTTTGGTGTTTAAAGAACCCCGTGTCACTACAACTGCCCACGAAAAAGAGAAGTGCTCAGTTTCACCTGGATCCATCTGGAGACTCCTTCTGGCTAAGCCAGGCTTCAGCCAGGAAAGCTCCCAAGGTAACCATAATTATGGCCAGTCCGATGAGGTTACTCTTGGTGAAATCTCTTGATGTGGTACCAGGGGAAATTAAAAGAGACAAGGGGGTCACCACTGATACTCTTCATTCTCAATGGATCTGCCCAATGTGACCCTCACGTGCCCACTGTATTTCCTGGCCAGTGCTCAGCTGTATTTTCACAAAAATTTTAGTCACTGGAAACAGAATGTAGGATTTTATGAGAGTTGTAGCAGTTCTTTCTTCATCTGCTTTATATTTTCTCTGCCTATCTCTCTTCTTCATTTATTTGATCTTTGTCTCATTTAAACCTTTCTGCATTCCTTTTTCCCTTCTCCCTTCATATCCCAGAAATTTGATCAACACAAAGGGCCAGTGTTGCTCCACAGAGCACTGAAATTCAGTGGCTGCATCAGTACCCTTCCTCAGAGCACAAAACTTCATGCCAGAAGCGGCATGCAGTGAGCTTAGGAAAATCTGAGTTTAGTAGATACCGTGGTTCCCCGAAAATAAGACCTAGCTGGACAATCAGCTTTAATGCATCTTTTGGAACTGAAATTAGTATAAGACCGGGTCTTATTTTATTATAATACAAGACCGGGTCTTTATAATATAATATACTAATATGATATAATATAATATAATACCAGGTCTTATATTAATTTTTGCTCCAAAAGATGCATTAGAGCTGAGGGTCTGGCTAGATCTTTAATTTGGGGGAAACATGGTAAGTATCTGGACCATTGTGTATTCAGCTTCTCTCAGGAAGGGCTCACCATTCAGCTTACCATTGGCCCCAGTTCCTGAAGAGAAGCCTGCATTTGTATCACCCCATCTCACTCATCCCAACTCCTGCGAAATGTGCCTTTGAACCCATCAACAGCAATGTTCCCTGAAGGCAGAATCCATGGGGAGAAATACATAATGACCCCCCAGGGTCCGGGAGCTCCCTCCACCTCTCAGCACTGACCATACTGACCTTGATCTAATTACGAAACAGTCCCTGACAATATGGGGAGACAACAGTTAAAAAGAGAATGTCAGAGCTGAAACATAGAGTGTGTTGTGGCAGGAAACAAGATACTCTCAGACAAATTCTCCTAGGAGGTGCCGTGAGATTTTTAAAAAAGACATTGCATCACCATATATTTGATCCCCTTTACCCTCATCACCCACCCCCACCCCCTTACCCTCTGGTAACCACTAAATTATTGTCTGTGTCTATGAGTTTTTGTTTCTCATTTGTTTGTCTTGTTCTTTTTGGTTTATATACCACATATCAGTGAAATCATAGGGTTCTCTGCTTTGTCTGTCTGACTTATTTCACTTAGCATTATACTCTCAAGATCCATCCATGTTGTCACAAATGCTCCTGTGGTGAACACACAATGGGATTTATAGACGATGTAATACAGAATTGTACACCTGAAATCTATGTAAATTTACTAACAATTGTCACCCCAATAAAATTAATTAAAAAAAAAAAGACATTGCACCCATCTCCCTGAAGCAAAAGACTGTGGAACATCACATTCTGAGAACGAGAGAATTGTTGGGAATAAATCACTGTCGCCAAGCTGAATCAAAACTTTTATAGATACAGAGAATGGTGGAAGGAATTGTGACAATGGTGGAACTGACAATTGTGAAGCACAGCATGAGAAATCATCCAAGAATGAAGAAGAAAAACAAAGGAGTGGAAATTAAGAAATGAGAATCAGAATGACAGATCAAATAATCTATTTATATGTTTAAAAAGTCCTCAAAATCTTGCAGAATGCCTGTCACCCAGATCACAAGGTGATCACTGGGCTCTGAGGCCCAGAAAGGAGCCCTTGTCTGGAAGTACACACAGCTGTAGTTCCCAGTGTCACCGACTGTCACATTGTGAACGGAGAAGTCTGTCTCCTTTCCTGCTGGACTCTGGAGCTGTATGGCTGTTGAAGTTCCTTTCTTCAGTAGAGCAAACGTTATAGACTCGGTCAAATACTCTGGCGCCTGGCACTTCAGGGTCACCTTTTCCCCTGCGGTCACCTTACCCCTTTTGTGGGCTTGGAGGGAAGGTTTCTGGAAGTCTCCTGTAAGAGAAGGAAGGCAGTGAGGTCGTGGGGAGAAGCCTTGGGTCCCCCTTCAGCCTTGTTCTCCTGGCAGGGTTCCCAGGGAGTGTGGGAAGTGACGGACATCTGATCTCACCCTCTTTGTGCTCTGATTCCAGGAAGGAGATTTCCCTCCTACAAGCCCCTGGATGAAGCCAAGCTCATCAACTCTGTTCCTTTCTTTGTCCATCTCCCCCTCCCCAGCCACACTGGAGATGAGACCCCTCTGGGCCCTCTCATCCTCCCTCATCCCTGTGCTAGGAAGGCCGTAAGTCATTCTGAGCACCCTGCCCCCACCTGTCACTAGTAGTAAAAGGACATCACTGGGCGGTGACCGTATATGGGGGCTCCCTCTTCGGTAGTATTCACAGGCGTACTCTCCAGCATTACTGGTTTTCAAATCAGCGAGGTGAAACGCAGCCAGGCCCCCTGGGGAGTCAGGAGATGGCAGGGACCTCACAGGACGTCCGTTCTTTCTGAGAACAAAGTTTCCATCCTTGGTAGGAGCTGAGCATCGCAGTGCCACTTGGCTATTGGCAGGAACCACCGAGCTGGGCCAGGCACTGATGGAGGGCCTGGGAAGTGACTCTGGAAGGAAGTGGAGTCCAGGGCTGGATTTGGTTCACTCACTGCTCTGGGAAGCCCATTTAAAGAAGGGAAAGGGGGAAATGGGGCCTTTGGGGGTGGAGGATGGAGGAGGGTTTAACTGAAGAAACACTCACCATTTCTTATGTCTCCTTGGCCAACACAGAGCCCTAAAGAGGAATTGTCTGTGAGACATGAGCTCCTGCCTGGAGCCCACGTCTTCTGCCTGCTCCAATCTCTGAGGGACCATCCCAGGGGCTCTTGCTGAGGATGGACCTCTGGAGGTCATGCATATGGGAGTTCTTGTTTTCCCCACGCTGGAATCTGGCTTCAGCTCTGCTCTGAGCTCCTCCATCATTCTCACAGAGGTTCTCTATGCTACTGTCACCTCCAAGGCTCCAGGGCCTTTCTTGTTTCCGCAAAATTCCACAAATCCTCCGGTTTTCATCTTCTGTCTTGATCTTCTCTTAGTCTTACCATTTCTGTTAAAGTCTGTGTTATGTTTTCTACATCTCTTGGTCTTGGGTAGGAGGCATAAATCATGAGGGAGATTATGAAAGCCTGGTGATGGGCCTGTGGCCCGAGGCCCTGAGTAGGCCTGAGTCTCCTGACACTCATCTGTGATAGAAGAATCCTCATATTAAAGGCTGTTTGGTGCCTTGGGTAACATAAATTAAGACAGAACCATTTGGTTGTAATTTTTAAAGAGAGTTCATAGAAAATTATGTATCTCATGCCATTGGGGACACAAGATGTTACTAAATGTAAGTAGCTGGAAGGCAAGGACTCCATGCTATTCACCTTATTATCCCCAGTGTTTTCACAGGTCCTGACCCATAGTAGGACTTCCACAAATGCACATTGACTGATGAGATGCTCCAGTTTAAGCATGATTGAGAGATCCTACCAGGTTGTAAAAAGATGCAACCTTACAATACCTTCCTGTCTTCCTCCCACCAGCTTGACCCCGCTTGACCCCATCCCTACCTCACACCATAATGACCCACATCCATTGGGTGGGGTAAGGAATTGGCTGACACAAAGAGGAAGCTCTGTCATGGCTAGTGCTGGCTGTGACCACCTTAGCTTTAGTCTTTAAAGGTTTGTGATCCAGTTTTAGCCATTATGTGTTTTCATCCCTTGATATCCACCTGAGACAAAGTTCAGTGTTTGGTGCCCTAAAATAAGTCTTAAAAAAGCCAAACGATATTCCAGAAAAGGGGAAAACATAGTTTCTCCCCTGTCTCACGTACACTTGCATTTGTAGGATATTCCAACCAATGGTTCTTAACTTTGCCTGCACACTGGGCTCCCCTGGGGAGCTAATTAAAAAGTCCAGTGGGCAGACCAAACCACAGGAAAATAAATCAGAGTCTTCAAATGGGGCTCAGACATCAGTACTTTTTGATGTCTGATACAAGTGACAGAAATTTGTAGCCAACATGGAGAACCACAGCTCCATCTGAACTGGAACAAACACTGGTCAAGGACCGTAAAAGATACTCAAAATCAACTGGTTGATAAACAAACTTCCAAGTGAAAGTGATTACACACATCTCTGACCATTCACAGCCATCCTTTATTCATTCATTCATTCATTCATTTAAATTTATTGGGGTGACATTTGTTAGTAAAATGATATTGGTTTCAACTGTAAAATTCTATAATACATCATCTGTACATTGCTTTGTGTGTTCACCAAAGTCAATTTTCTTCCTTTTTGAAATGCCAAGGGGGGTGGTCCACTTTTTGCCTGAGTGCTAAATTCACCTGAGAATATCATGCCTGAACACAAATATTATGATAACAGAGATATTAACTTAACAAGAAGTTTAGTTAGACATGTATTTCTAAGAACAGAAAGTTCCTCTGTTTTTCCTGTATGGAGGAACAGGAATTGGTGTTTCAAGGGGGGAAAAAGAAGTTACCCGGCTTTCTGCTACAAACACATGGATATGTCCAGAAAATTAAACGTTACGGTCTGAAAAAGGGAAGGCAGTGGATTGTGCCATAGCACTAGACTGAAGTGTCATTAACCAGTCAGTGTGACCACGGAGAAAGAGAAAGGAAAAGCGTAGAGAGCAGACACCTTGACACCTGAACTCACTCAGAGTCTCCTGGGAGCAGCGTGACCCCAGCTCTGGACAGAGAGCTTGGTCCCTGAGCATCAGAGCCCTGGGGCTTGGATCTCTGCTCCCTGGCCTACCTCTGCAGAGTGGGTGGAGCCCACAGAGCAGAGCCTCCCCAGGTAAGGGGAATGGACCACGCTGGGTGGGCAAAATAGCGCCACTTCAGCTGTTACTGTAACTGGACAGAAGGTGGAGACCAACGTCAAACACCAATATCCTCTAACGTCACGGAGCACAGGGAGCACGTTTACTGGTGAGATGAAGTCTCCTCTATGGGACTGACTTGATGTCTCAGAGAGTCAAAGAATATGAAGCCTCCTTAAGTTGTCCATGGCTGTTGGAAGATCAGGGCAGAGAGAGGGACTACAGTGTGAGAGTCCGGCTTACGCTATAATGTAAGCTCAGATAAGGAGATATCATCAGAAGGCATCAAGAAGCAGTTTTCAGTGAATCCGACAGAACACCATGCTGTCCACGTGACATCCCCTGGCTGAGAACCAAGCAAGATTCTAAAATATTCAGACACTCAAGTCCTGCTCCTTGGACACCAGCCCCTCTGTCTGCTGACACTGCTGATTCAGACAGGGACCCTGTAAGTCCCTCAAGTGGGGGTGACCCTCTGAGGCAGGAGGCTTTGCCCAGTGTACTTGGAAGGATACAGTGGGGTACAGAATTGAGCCACCTGGCTGCTTATCAGCTCACCCACCACAGGACATCTCATCTTGTCTGGTCTCATCTCATTTCATCTTTGCACATCACCTACTCTGAGATAAGAGGAAAATCGTCTCAGAAGTCTTATAAGGGGTGCCTCAGGACCCGACAACAGGGACACAAGCTCTGAAGGATAGGAGAAGGAAGGGATATACTTTGTCCACTGACATGAGGAGAACGCTCTGGGGAAATTTCCAACAGAAATAGTGCCCAAGCCAAGGGAAGGAGAGGTGATGATAAAAGGGTTCATTTCCCCGTGGAAATAACAAGACTTACTACACACATATGGTCTCTAATCATAAAGACAGCCCTACAGATCGCTCTTAATTATCCCCTGTACAGATGCAGATATCAGCCCTAGCTCTTGTCATGTATTTCAAATGCAGTTCAAACAGCCTATGCAGGGGGAGAGACTACAAAACATACGTGACTTCCCCGGAAACACGGTCAGAGAGCCTGAGAAGGGAGGTTCTTGCTTTTGCCCAGGTGGGGCTCTGGTAGAAAGAAAGCCCTGTGGACTACGTAGAGCCTAGGCATCGGGGAAATAGGGTGAAGGCTGAGAGCTAAGTCACTGTGACCAAACCAGGCCAGGCACCACACACTGTCCCTGAATGAAGAAACCGGGGTTCCTTGGCAACTGCAAACAGACATCCTGAGTGCGCCCAGCTCTACACCCAGGGACATTTATAAACAGCTTTATCAAGGCATAATTCACATACCATAGAATGCACCCATTTAAGGTGTGCGGTTCAATGGCTTTCCTATGTTCACACATATGTGCACACATCACACAGTCAACTTTCAAGCATGCTCAGGGCCTCCCAGTGACGTCCCATACTCTTGTCGCTTCCCTCTTCTGCCTCTCCCAACCACTAATCAACTTTCTATCTCTATAGACTGCCCTCTTCTGGACATTCATAGGAATGGCATCAGATAACAGGGGCTCTTTGGTGACTGGTCTTTCACCCAGCGGAGTGACACCCTCCTCTTTCATGTCCTTAGAATTTCCCCAGCCCAGCGTCTGTTCACCCAGCCCAAGGACATTGTAGTTCAGAAGACCCCATACCTGTATCCCTCTTAATTTCCTGTTATAGCCTAGTGGAAACAGTAATGACTTTGGAAGCGGAGCGCCTGGGCTTGCATTTTGACTTTTTTGCTCACTCTTTGCAGGATCCTCAGCCTTCAGTCTTAGGGGCTTCACTTATCACTGGGGGCCAGTTCCCATCACACAGGTTGTTTGAAAGGATCTGAGGGGTATTTCCCACAGGCGCTCTGGGGGATGATGTTAGATGGTGCAGTGACCGGATTCTCTAGCATTAATCATGGCATGAGAAGGTTATTGCCCTTTCAGACCACGTTGAGCCCTTCTGATCACAGAAAGGAGAAAAGCTCAGCTGACGGTGGACGTTATTACCCCTCTATCACTGACTACTCTCTGTGACAGGGAAACAGTCATCCATGGGCTCAGGAACTTGACAATGGACAGCATAAGGTTAGAATTGCTAACATTCCTCCATTGTATCGCCTTTCCATTGTATTATTTTTTCATAGTAACCTTTTTTTTTTGGTAGATGACAGTGGAGTATTTAAAGTTTTACTATGTTTCCATTTGCAAATAAGTGTATTTAAAGAAAAGGTGTTGACTCGGGGTCAATACATTGTTAAATACACGAAGGTGTTGTAAGCATAGTGCACCATCATGAATGAGAATGTACATATTCGCATATTGAAAAACATTTGATTTGTAAGTGGCTGTAAAGCGTGCAGCACGGCTCCTGTCATGTATGAAGCAATCAATAAATATACACCACGGTGTTATTTCTGTTGTATGCTTCACATGTCTCAATTAGTCAATCTACCCTTGTCTCGAATTCCAATATATCAATCCTAAGAAACCTACCAAAGCAGAGGAAGAAAAGGAATTCAGGGACCATACTGGCTGTTCTAAGGACTCGTCTTCAGTTTTACAACCACGGGGGAAGGAAAGCTTGATGTGGGTGGTGGCATCTTTGCTCCAGCATGTCCCTTTTTTCTTCTCACGTGACCTACAGGTTTAATGCCACCACCACATTCATGAAATGAAACCAGGTATTCTCACATCAACCATTTTGAAAATGACAATGTTTTGGAGATAGCAATAGTTTTGAGACACAAGAATGTGAGAAGATGCAGCCTCCCCATACGTCCATTCCCAAACCTCACCATCATCACCAACGTCCATTTGGTGAGGGCTCGATCAAAGATGGAGTGAGTCTTATTACATCAACATCAGCCTTAAAACTGAAAAGTTTCTGACCCATCTTTGCCATTATGTCATTTCATGTTTTGATTCTCCAAACTGGATGAAGGTTGCTGCCTGGTGTCCTAACACAAGCCTCAAAGAATCCCAATAGATATTCCAAAAAGGGGAAAACTTACCTCCCTCCCCTGTGCCACATACGGCTGTCTTTGTACGATACTCCGGCTCAGTTTTTCTTTATCTTGGCTACACATTGGCCTGCGCTGGGGGGCCATTGAACATCACAGTGGGCAGACCAGACCACAAAAGCATTGCATCGAGTTGCTTGGGATGGGGCTCAAGCAGCAAACTTTCAAAGTCTCCTGAGTGATGCAAATACTGAGCCGAAATGGAGAACCACTGCTTTAACTGAACCTGAAAAATTTTATCAAAACTGCAACATAGAAATTCAAAATCAGTTGACTTAGAAACTTCTGAGTAAAAGTGATTATGTACATCTCTGACCATTTGCAGCCAGCTTGCCATCAGTACCCGAATGTGGTTGATACAGCTTTACCTGTGTGCTAAGATCTCTTTAAAATTAACATCAAGCCTGTTTACAAAGATTAGTGTAAAAAAGAGATTGAGCTAACTCAATGGATGTTGGTTAAGCGTTTCTAAGAGATTTCCTCTTTTTCTCCTGTGTGGACTAAAGAGTTTTGTATCTCAGGAGTGAAAAGGGGAAAGTTGCCAGGCCTTTGTGCTAAAATTGCATGGCCCAATTAAAAATATTACATTTTGGAAATGGAAAGTAATAAATAGACACAAGGTGAAAAGACCCAAGTGTCCATCAAATGATAAATGGATAAATAAAATCTCTATACAGATGATGGAATACTATTCGACCATATAAAGGAATGAAATTCTGATACGTGCTATGAAAACATTATGCTATGTGAAATTAGCCAGACAAAAAAGGACAAATATTGTTATGATTACACTTATAAAAAGTGCCTCAAACAGGCAGATTCATAGAGACAGAAAGTAGAATAGAGGTTGCCAGGGGCTGTGGGGAAAGAAGAGGAATGGGTTGTTGGTTAACAGTGATAGTTTGTGTTGGGGATGATAAAGTTTTGGGTGATGATGGGTACATGACAGTGTAAATGTATTTAATGCCGCTGAACTAAACACACTCACAAATGGTTAGAAGGATAAATATTATTGACATATATTTTACCACTATAAAAAAGGAACGTAATGGATGTGTTTGAGGTATTGAAAAGAAAATTTTTTCTCACAGTCAGTGAATCCACAGAGAATGGAAAAAGGGAAAGAGTTGAGAGAGCAGATACCTGTGGACACCTGAACTCACTAGACGCTGCACCTGGGAGGCAGCATGATCCCAGCTCTGGAGAGAGAGCCTGGTCTCTGAGCACCAAAACCCTGGGAACCTGGACCTTTGTCCCCCGCCTGTTTGGCAAAGAGGAAGTGGAACCGACAGCATTGACCTTCTCCTTTTCTAGTAGACCATGTCGGGTGGGCTGGTAGGTGCCACTTCTGCTCTCTGCGTAGCAGGTCAAAGACCATCAGTAAACATCAGCCTCGTGTCATGGCAAAAGCAAAGCAGATGGTATGAACTCAGGCACTTCTCCAAAAGAGATGGTCAAGTCTTAGGGACTTAGAAAGTCTGCAGGCTGTGTGAGCTGTCCAGAGACACTGGGAATCCAAAAAGAAAATCGAGCATGGAGTTTATCGAGCATGGAGTATGCCTTGCTGTGTGTCATGCACACTTGGACCCGATTGTGAAGCTGACCCTGAAACATGAGGAAGCTTTGAGATGCTGACCTGTGTTTCCCAGGCCCCACAGGCAGTGTGTGCAGGAGCCGAGTCTGCAGGCCACATGCATCCTCCTAAGGTAAGCCTCTAATGTAGGCATGCTCTGTACAGTGGCCTGAAGTCTTGGGGTCCGAAATTATGGCAACAGGACAAAGCCAAGTGCAAAGGACGATGCCACAGCAAGTTCTCCTCTCCTGATTTTTGTGTGGATGTCAAGCTTTATTGATTTCTGAAAATACTCATTTTGAGTTACATCCTAGCTCCATTCCTGGGGGCGTTCTGAACCACCCATCTTTACCTCCTCAGGCTTTTTCCGACACTATGGCCTTTCAAACACTCGTAGGATGCCTCCATACCAAGAACCCCACGTGTGTGTCCCTTTTAAGTGAATGGCATGGCTAACTGGAAAGATTTTTGGAGCTAGGCAGTTCTGTATTGAAATCTGGCTTCCTTGGACACCGCCTGTGTACTCGGAGCCAAGTCTGGTCCATTTGCAAACTCCGATTTGATTCCTCACCTGCAAAAGTGGACCTAGTTCTCTCTTGCAGGGTTTTTGTTGTCGTTGGGAGGATCAGAATGGTATTTCTCAAATGTGGGCTAGGCTACCTCCCGTTGGTTTTGTGTATGAGGATAGGTGGAAGGAGGGAGGACTGAAGCATTGCATGACAGCATGCAGTAAGCACTCTTATAGTGCCTTTGATGTGTCAGTATAGAAGCTAGCCTCTGATATCTCTCCATCATGGCCAACTGCCTCTATAACAAAGAAATAGTAGGTTTCAGGCTCGAAAGCTTGACCAGAAACAGTGTATATTGTTAAAATATGGTAGCATTGTTGGCCTTCTCATTGTGTGTACTTCTGGTACCTTTTATTTGACAATGCATCTCTATTCATAGTATTGACACAAAGTTTCTATCTTAAACACTTTTATTGAAGCAAAAAGTCTGAGTGATATTAAGAACAACCTCCAGCCAATGAACTATGGGTAGTTGAGACACAGCAAAAATCTGCTGGAGCAACAGTTGTTGAAAATTTGAAAGCACCCTACAAAATTTTTACAACATTATTGATTATATTTCCCAAATTGTATTTTATATCCCTGTGGCACTATTGTGGCCACCAATTTGTGCTTTCTAATCCCCCTCACCTTCTTGGGGGTTATCACTTTGTGAAGGGTGTAATTGTCTAATTATTACATTGTTTTGTACACCTGAAAAGAAAAAAATTAAAAAGGTAAATAAATGTGAAAAAAAGGAAGAAAATTGGAAAGCACTGGTTTAGAGGTAATGTATGAATCTTGGCAAGATGTCTGATATTTAATATGTACTCAGTAAACTACAGTTGAAGTGATTATTTCTTTCCATTCCCAATTATAACCTCTCACCAATTATGTTATTTTCTCAGATCCCCATGTACTGCTCATGGGACTTACCGAAACAGAGGACAGAAGCAGTTTATGCATATGCCCCCTAGTGGCACGTCAGCCTGTCTGGGGGTCTGTCTTCAGTTTTGCCGTCTGCAGAAGGGAGAAAAGCTGGGATGGTCACAGCATCACCCCTGACTTGAGGGTGGGCCATTACAACTTTCCTCTGACCTCTCAGTTCCCTTTTCCCACAGCCATTTTCTGGGAACTTGATGTCGCTGATTGCAACACATTCTTCCCACACTTATGTTGCAGAACTTGACTCACAGAAGACCCTCCTCTGTCTCTCTCAGATTTCAGGCATCAAACAGGTAACCCCGTAAATGCCTAAGTCTTGAGCCCGCAGAATTTCTGCTGAGGAGATGAAGGCACTTAGCTTCATCTAAGTGCCTAAGAGAATATTGGAAATCCTGGGCAAACATTCAGGTTGCTAGGCATTGCTCACGGGCTCAGAACTAAGGACTAAGGCCAACTAGTTCTTCCCTAGCCGTAGCGGTTAGGGTTCAGTTGTTACAGGATACAGAACCCAAATGGCAATGCTGATGAGTCTACTGTGTGGTACAGGAAAAGCATATGACATAGTAGCGATACATATGGCATTAAAATGACAATAGGTTTCCCTGACAAAAAGGATGCCCAGACAGCAGGAATGAGTCCCAAATTTCTCATCGCAAGGGCTGCATGGATGGGCTTTCTCTCTTAGATCAGAAACTATCACCGTGTTCACAAAACACCTCAGAACCAGGAAACCCAGAGTGAATCCTTGGCTGAGGTTTCTTACTCCATCGTGGGTATTTGTGGGGACAGAGCCAGGAGTGCAGTTTCCAGGCTCTTGGATCTCACATTGAAAGGTGCTGGCTCAGGTAGTAAATGGCCATCAACTGTGATTGGATGGCCATCAGCTGTGGCTAGTTGGCTGTCAGCTGTAACCAGTTGTGGGGAGCCATTATTTACTGTTGCTCTGGAGTCTGGTGGTCTGGCTCAATTTATGGCTAAGGCCTTATCTCTGCAATAAAAACCTTGAGAGTGTTTTTGCAAGTTGCTTAGGAATGAGGGGGGAGTGGCCGTTTCCCCAGACACAGATAACTGGTGACTATCAGGATAATTGGTAGTCTCTTTCTTGTGGTAATTACTTTGGAGAAGTTTTGTAGTGATTTGTAGTTTCTTTGAAAAAGTTAGAAAATTTACTCTCTGTAAGATAACACAAGCCAGTGAATGTTAAACTGCATGTACCTAAAGGATATAAATGGGTGAAGGAAAATAAAGAAAGCGCTCCACTATCAGTGGAGACCGGCCGCATCATCATATGTGTGTGTGTCTCTTTTTGCATTCCCGCTCCCCCTTCCAGGTACCGTTCGATCCGTGGTGGCAGGACCACCACAACCAGTAAGCCATTGGCCACTAATATAACTGTCATGGCTACACTAGCAGCAAATGCGGGGCTAGCAAGAAGATGGTGGCTGAGCTAGCAAGCCCGGATTGCAGTTAGCACGGCGAAGTGCGGGTTGCAGATTGCAGAGAAGTGGACTGCAGATTGTAGATGGTGTGGCTCCTGCTTTCTGTGTCTCCAACCCAGCCTCCAGCAAGAATATAGTGGTATGACTCCCCTACCTATGGCTCCATGGGTGTTCTTTTTTGGCCTCATCATATCCTGTGTTCTTATGTGGGGAGCGGGACTAGAAACCCCACACGACACCCTCCATGACAGACATGTTGAATATTCTTGCTACACTACCAGCCCCGATGGCAGAGCCCTCTGGGGGGTCTCAGAGGACCAAGTGTAAACCGTCACTTCCACGATTACCAATAAACAATACTGACAAGCTGGTCCAAACCTCCCCAGAATTCCTTGGACACAGTTACAAAGCAACACTGGTAATCAGTGTGTTTGAGTCTGCGACTAGGTGTCGGCATCATGGGGTCGATTTTTACATCAGCAAAGAGCTCGATGCAGTTCCTGCTGGGATCCACCCTCACAGCACAGTCCTGAAGAACCATCATGCATGGGTACTGTACCACGTTCTCTGGTGTTTACACAGATTTGTGTGACGCTCTGCTGTCTGCACTTAAAATCATCTTCGACTCATGGACAGGGTACGTGTGGCTCACAGGCTCTTATTTAGTGGGTCCACCCGAAATGAAATTATCAAAAGGTCTGAAACCACAAGCTTCTACTTCCTTTATTTCCATACCAGCTCACTGAGCTACCCTCACTGCTTTTTGTCTTTAGGTCAGGAAATATTTGTGTCTCTGCCACTTAAAAGTGTAAATCCCAATTTACCTATGCATACATTTTGACCAGTTTGTCTACTTCACTGTACAGTGTGCTAGTGTGCTTCCTGCCAGATTGCATGTGGTAAAATTTCTTTGGGCCATATGAATTGGAAATAGGTACACTGAGGCACGGCAAGGTAGGCTCCCTAGCTCAAAGATGCAGAAATGGGAGAGGTAGGTGTGGGAATTGGAACCCAACTCTGTTTCAAATGCCCATTCATTTCCTTTTGCAGAAAATCATTCCCTGACGTTTCCTTGCCCCAGGCATCGTTCTGTGGAACGGTGCACAGCAGAATATAAGTGAGTGTATTGGTTATCTATTGTCGTGTTACAGTATTATCACAAATTAGTGGCGTAAGCAATGCAATTATTCTTTCCTAGTTCCAAGGGCCAGAAATTCACCCACACAAGACTGGGATGATGGTGCATGCCAGGACTGGGGGCTAATCTGAAGGCTCAACTGCAGAAGGGTCAACTTCTGAGCATCAGTGTAGTTTGGCTGCACACTATCCAGAGTTAGCAAAGACCTCACAGGTTACGGTCACAGTGCCCACAAGACTGCCCTCGCTTAAGGCACCGGCTGCAAGCTCAGGTGTTCCCGGGCCACCTGCACTTATGACCAGTAGCTGAAAACTTTGGAGATTCCCAGTACACCTCCCTTCACATTCAATAATTTCCTAGACCCATTCAAAGGATTCAAGGAAGTGCTATACTTGGGGTGTCTGGATGGCTCAGTTGGTTAGAGCGCGAGCTCTCAACAACAAGGTTGCTGGTTCAATTACCACATAGGAATGTGGACTGCACCCCCTGCAACTAAAGATTGAAAATGGCTACCAGACTTGGAGCTGAGCTGCACCCTCCACAGCTAGATTGAAGGACAATGTCATGCAGGGTGTCATGCGTGGTCTCAGCTCCTGCTCCCCACATAACGCAGGATATGGTGAAGCCAAAGGGAACACCCATGGAGCCATAGATAGGGGAGACATACCTCTGTATTCTCACTGGCAGCTGGGTTGGAGACACATGAAGCAGGAGCCACACCATCCGCAATCCACCGTCCACTTCTTTGCAGTCCGCAACCTGTACTCCACTGCTTGCTAGCTCAGCCACCATCATCTTGCTAGCCCCCCATTTTCTGCTAGCGTAGCCATGGCAATTATATTAGTGGCCAATGGCTCACTGGTTACAGCTGGCGGCCAACTAGCCACAGCTGATGGCCATCCAATCACAGTTGATGGCCATTTACTATCCGAGTGAGCACCTTTCTATGTGAGGCCGAGAGCCTGGAAACTGCTCTCTGAGGCTCTGTCCCCACACCCATGAAGACCCCTGATGAGTTGCCTTAGAAAGATCTGTAAAGGGGCCTTGTCTTCCCTTCCCCCTGCCTGGGAAAAGCCACTGCTGACTCTGGCTTTCCCCTCTCACCTAATTGTGAGAAGAGTCTTTAGAGCAATAAGATTAAGCCTTCTCTGCTCAGCTCTGTGAAACAATTTCAACATGTGATGTATGTCCCTCAAGGGAGTCACATACCTCACCTCAAGGACTTTCTGCTTAAGCTGTTTAAAGATCCACATAACTGGTTTGGGTTGTTTCTAAAAAGTGATAAATGAGTCTCACAGATCGTGTCAAAAACAGTAACACCCCCTTGTATGCTTATCAATAAAAACCACGAGTCGGCTTCATTCCGGGCTCCAGTCTTTCATGACTGTGAGTCCCATGGCCTTCTGAGATTTAAACTGCATTAAGTCTCTGTTTGTTTCTTTCTTTAAAGTTAACCCAAGCCGCCCTTTCTCGCACCCTCACTGCCCGTGTTGCACTGGACGTGATAATAAGGGACATAAATCAGGACCAGCTAAATGAAGAGACACATAGGGTGAGGTCTGGAATGCTCCCCAAAGCACAGCTTCCTATATTCTCAGTGTGTGTCACCCTCCAAACACATCAAGGTGTGTCACCAACCAGGAAGCTCCCCCAGCCTCAGAGTCCAGGGTTTTCATTGGGATGTCATTACACAGGTGTGGTTCATTGACTCATTGCCCATATGACTGAGTCCATTTCCAGCCTCCCTCTTTTCCCCAGAGATCAGGTTGATAGCACCTGGCTCTAATCCCCAACCTTCCAATCACACAGGTGGTCTTCCCCGCACGACCAAGCCCCCATCCAGGGAGTCATCTCATTTGCATATTACTTTATGTAAATAATGCTTCTCACATTAAAACAAATTTTTAGAAGGAAGCAAGTCTAAATTGGAGATTTGAGGTCAGGGAATCCTCATTTGCTTCATCCCCCAAGGGGGAGGCCCCGTCGCCCACTGCCTTGTCAGAGGTTCCTCCTGGCGGCAGTCCTCCCGGTTACGTCTTAAGGGCTGAGTACACGCAGCTTTCCCGAGGCTGCTTCACCTGGCTAGCAGGGCCCTCACTCAGGGCTCTGGTGTTCAGCTCAGCATACGTCACTCCATGAGGTTCTTCAGCTCTTGACAGCTGAGCTCTTTCCTCCTGAAGAGAAGAAGGGAGAAATGGATCAAGTCTTTAAGGGAGAGTTGACAGAGCTTCTTGATGAGTGATGTTTGAACTGAAGCAGCGATATCTTGGGGTTCACCTTAACCCCCTGTTGTCCCCTCCCTCCCCAACCCCCAAAGGCTCCAGCATTGTCAGGAGTATTCACTACCAGGCCGGGCCGGTGGCTCTGGTGGTTAGAGCTCCATGCTCCTAACTCCAAAGGCTGCCAGTTCGATTCCCACATGGGCCAGCGGGCTCTCAACCACAAGGTTGCCAGTTCAATTCCTCGAGTCCCACAAGGAATGGTGGGCAGCGCCCCCTGCAACTAAGATTGAACATGGCACCTTGAGCTGAGCTGCTGCTGAGCTCTCAGATGGCTTAGTTGGTTGAAGCACGGGCTCTCAACCACAAGGTTGCTGGTTCAACTCCCGCAAGGGATGATGGGCTGTGTCCCCTACAACTAGCAACGGCAACTGGACCTGGAGCTGAGCTGCGCCCTCCACAACTAAGACTGAAAGGACAACAACTTGAAGCTGAACGGCACCCTCCACAACTAAGACTGAAAGGACAACAACTTGACTTGGAAAAAAGTCCTGGAAGTACACACTGTTTTCCAATAAAGTCCTGCTCCCCCTCCCCAATAAAAATCTTTAAAAAAAAAAAAGTGTTCACTACCCACACCACAGTGAAAGACTGATATTCACAAAACCAGTCATGACTTTGAAATGAAGAAGTCTATTTCCAGATGCCCTAACAGTACCCTCATGATGCAGGAAAAAAAATAAAAAGTGTTCTAGGGAGGATGATGTCACAGTGAGGACTGAGCAGTCCTAGTAACAGTGTGGTGGACAGCTTTCCAGGTGGACCTCCCCAGAGCCTCCTACTCCTCAAGTCTCTGTGAGGTCCCCTCCCCTCTTGAGAGTTGGCTGGACCTAGTGTCTTACGTCTATCCAAGGAATATAGCCAAAAAAAAAACCCCCAAAAACAGAAAGAAAAAGTGGACCGTCATGACCAAGACAGGGTCATGAAAGACTGATGCCCACTTCTCTGCTGTCCCCTCACTCGCTCACACCGATTGTGGGGACAGAGCCAGGAGTGCAGTTTGCAGGCTCTCAGCCTCACATAGAAAGGTGCTGGCTCAGGTAGTAAATGGCCATCAACTGTGATTGGATGGCCATCAGCTGTGGCTAATTGGCCGTCAGCTGTAACCAGTGAGCCATTGGCCACCAATATAACTGCTGTGGCTACGCTAGCAGAAAATGGGGGCTAGCAAGAAGATGGTGGCTGACAAGCACAGATTGCTGTTAGGACGGCGGGTTGTAGATATTGTGACTCCTGCTTCCTGTGTCTCCAACCCAGCCGACAGTGAGACTATAGTGATATGACTTCCCTATCTATGGCTCCGTGGGTGTTTTTGGCCTCACCCTATCCTGAGTGCATATGTGTGGAGCAGGACAGGAGCCCCTGCCTGCCACCCTGTATGACACCGATGAAGCCAGCTGCTGTGTTATGAGCTGCCGTGTGGGGAGGCCATGTAGCCAGCGTGGTCTCCAGCACACAGCCAGCAAAGGACTGAATCCTGCCGACAGCCGCCTGAGTGAGTGTGGAAGCAGATCCTCTCCTAGGCAAGCCCTCAGCAGCCTGGCCGCACCTTAGTCACAGCCCAGTGAGACCTCGAGTGACAGGACGCAACCTAGCCACACCCAGATCCTGACCTACCAGCATGTGAGATAATAAATGTTGCTCTAGGCCATTACATTTGGGGACGATTTGGTAAGAATCAATAATTCATACAAACAGCACCAAAGTGTTGGCAGGAAACATCCAGTAAATCCTTTGGGACGGAAAACAGATTGGTTACTGCCAGTGCCTGGGGGAAGAGAGTGGGGAGGGACTGCTGAAAAGATGTAGGGGCTCCTTTTGGGGTGATGGAAATGTTCTGGAACTAGATAACAGTGATTGTTGCACAACACAACATTAGCAGTGTGCCAAATGGTGCTGATCGTACATGTTAAAACGGTGAGTTTTATGTTTATTATGCTACAATTTAAAAAATTGAATTATTAAGGAGGAAAAATAAGAGTTACTACTAACACTGGTACTGATGACTGATGCTGTATGGTGTACAGTGTGGTAGGTGCTTTACAGAGGGACCTTACCATGTTCTCACCAAGAGGTGAAATATCCCCATTGTTCAGATGAGGAAACTGAGGATCAGGGTGGGAATGGCACTTGCCTGGGGGCCCACAGGTAGTTATAATAACAATAGCTTCAAGGTACTGAGTCCTTAGGCCATAGCTTCAGCCCCACTGATATTTATGGCTGTGAGCTCATTAAGCCATTCAATTAATCCTATAAAGAAAGAGATGTTCACCCCATTTACAGAAGGAAGTATCTTCAGGAAGGAGGAATCATGGGATGAAGGTCCCACAACCAAAGAAAGCATAGACGGGTTCAGACCAGATTCTCCCGAAATGTAGGGGAAGGGTTGGGGCAGATGAAAGCAGAGGCCCAAACCATTGACAAAACTAGAGAATGAGGGAGGGGGCCAAACTGGAAACTCACCAGGGCAGGAGAGCAGCTCTTCACAGCTGGAGACGCATCTGGAAGGGAGAACTTACCGCTGTCATTTCACCCCAGGCTCCAGGGGTCAGGTTTACATACACACACACAGACACACACACACACACACACAATGTGCACACGAGCTTGCACACAAATGCATACTTGCACACATGCACATGCACATGCATACTGACACGTGTGCACACACCAGTGCATATATGCATGCAATACTCACACGTGCACACTCACATACACTTATACTCACATGCACACAAACATGGAAACCACACACTGTGTGCAAACAGCACATACACACACCATATGTGCATATGTACACACCTGCACACCTACACGTGCACTCATGCACACAGACCGCCCATGTGTGCACACACCATCACATGCTCCTACACACAAACACATGCACACAAGGATTCCCCCCACCACCACTTTCTACCCCGGATTGATTACCTGTCACCACTTCTGCAGGTTTCTTAGAAGAGCGGGAGCTGAGAGAGAAACACAATGAAGCATGGGGGATCAGGGAAGCTGGAGAGAAATCAAGGTCCTTTGAGTAGGTGGAGGTGAGATGCAAAGAAGGTTCACATGGAAACTCATGTCTCTCCACCTCCTCCCAGCTTGATGTTCAACCCTCGAGTCTCCAGGTTATCCATGCTCAGGAGGGTCTTGAGAGCCAAGCAGGAAGAAGTGGCTGGGAGCAGTGTGCTCCATGAGGAAAGAGTGCAAGGAAAGGACGTCAAGTGAGAAGCAGAGTGGTTGTGAGAAGAGGGACTTGGGATGATCATTGGAACTGGTCTGGGGCACAGAACAGGTGGAGGCAAGACAGAAGGATCAGTAGTTCTGGAGCCAATGGAGGAAGAGGTAAGTGTTGGCTGATGGGATCCTCTGAGTGGTCTACCTTTTAGTCATCTTGTCAGGAGCTGCCCCTGGGGGTTAAGAAAGAGAAGAGGATGGATCAACCTCATGGTGTTACCTTCCTCATTGTGTTTCTCCCACTTCCCCCAGAAGATGCAGCCACTATTCTCCTGAACTCACCACAGCAGGAGTATCTGTAGATGAGGAAGGCTGCGAGGAGGAAGAGTAAGGTGAAGATGGCGATGAGGATGATTTCAGTGGTCCCTGGAGAGGAGAGCAGGTAAGAGGGCCAGTTGGTTTCCCAAGACTTGTTCTATTGCCTACATGTCTACCACTAATTGGGTTCCTGTAATGTGCTGGAGACGAACTACATCTCTCTCCTACTTACACGTATCCCGGAAGAGACTTAGAAGGATGCCCATTTTATAGATACATAAGCTGAGGGTCAGAGAGTGGAAAAAAGATTTCCAAAGTCACCCAGCTACTGAGTAAGCAGAGCCCTGGACTCTGACTCCACCTCAGAAGACATTGCATTGAACCACAGTCTTCCGGTGTCACCAAAATACAGACAAACATCGTGAGGACGTTCCCAGCAATGGATGTCTTGCTGTCACGAGGAAGCCCCATCCTGTGTTTTATGACCCTGTCCCAGGCAGCTGTCTTCTCTTACCTAGTGTTGTTCCTGCTCTGTTGGAAGACTCGGTCTCTTCTAGAAGAGAATCTCTGGCTTAAAAAGATCAAGTCACAGAACAAGAATCACAGTAGTATACCATTGCTGTACAATTTCAAACTCTGTATATTATTTACAAAGATAGTAAATGTATAAAAACATGCACACAAATGATGACACCAAGTTTAGGGTACAAGTTTCTACTGGGGGAGGCGAGATAATGGGAATAACTTGGGGAAGAAAAGCAGACTCCCTTTTTATGTCTATTTGTGGAAAGAAAAGAACTTGGAGCAAATATATCTAAATGTGAACAAGGCAATTCCAGGTCGTGATGCATGACTATCTGTTATTTTATTATCTCTGTTCTATTAGATAGTATTTTTTCAAATTTCTCCAAAGAAAGGAAATTCTTACATATATGGTATGGTCTGTATTATAATATTATATGTGTATATAGGGTGTATATTATATATTACAGTAATTATCATCAAGACCATCTCTATATATGTATATATGAATCTATAACAGGAGACCTGTATATATCTCCTATTGGTCATGTTTCTCTGGAGAATCCGGGCAAAATGGCCGCCCAAGCTAAGGTCAGTTACTCCTCTTTTCTTCTGTCAGGATTACCGCCACCCGCTTTGCTCTGCCTCCTGACTCCTGCCTTGGTCAATCAGATGACAGGTAGACAGAATGCTCTTAAATCAGATATGGCTGTGGTTCCCAGGGTGAATGGAGCACCTGCCCATTTTCTGTAGGGCTTCTGGGGACAACGTAGTGATAACCCAAACTAACATGTATTGAGTGCCTACTCATGCACCTAACCTTTCCTCTTGCCTGTAGCCATGTAGCTGTTTTGTAATCCCATTGCACAGAGAGGTTAGGCTACAGCAAGAGTGGATTTTGTTTGGTGGGTTTTTCTTTTAGTGTGTGTCTTTTTTTTTATAGATAAGCAAACTAAAGCTCAAAGAGGTTACTTGATGTGCACAGGGTCAAGTAGTGGAGTGTGGGTACTGTGGGTAGCGGAGTGTGGTTGAGACCACAGGCTTTGTTAGCCCTGCTGTTGGGACACTCACCACACCACTCACTCTTCATTGTTTCACCACAACTGTGGTGCCCCCCACCCATGGACCACCGCCTCTGAATTGACCAGAGCAGAAGAAGAGGGCCCTGAGACATCCGAAGATCCCCCACCCCCACCCCGAGCTCTGTACTTCAAAGGAGGAAACAGCTGCAGGAACTTCACAATCTACGCCCTCCGACCACAGATTTCCTCAACTCCCTGTGCTATTGCCTCCAGTTCTTCACTCCTCTGTCTTACCAAGCTTAGCTTCCATCTCATAGCCACCTGTCAGGAAGTGGGATGCTATTTATTGCAACCTCTTCCAGTCAACTCAGCCCTCCCCAGCTGCAGTCCACTTTCTGCAGAACCAGAGGCCACAGAGAACTTGTTCAAAGTTCAGAAATAATGAATAACCCATAAACCATCAGAGTCCTGGGGCCTGGCTCTGCCAAAATCCGACTGGAAAACTGGAGACAAATCCAAATGTGAAATAAAGGGGGAAAATACATAGCTGACCTTAAAGGAAGATGGGTGATGCCAAGTTAGGTGAGAAATATTTCCTCACTAGCTACTGGTTTGGGGCACGTATTTTAAGTAATTGGAGACTCCAGGGATCGGAGGAGAGTATGTTCTCCATCCCCAAAGTCCCTGCCAAGAACTCTAGTGTCTGACAGGAAACCAGATCCTGGGTCTACAGCAGAATTTTTCAACTTTTGCACTGTTGACATTTGGGGCTGGATAATTCTTTGTGGGGAAGGTGTCCTGTGCATCATAAGATGTTTTGCAGCATCTCTGGTCTATACCTCCTAGATGCGAGGAGCATCCCCCATCACCACTTGTGACCACCAAGAATGTCTCCAGACATATGTCTCCGAGTGGCAAAATGGCCGCCCAAGCTAAGGTCAGTTACTCCTCTTTTCTTCTGTCAGGATTACCGCCACCCGCTTTGCTCTGCCTCCTGACTCCTGCCTTGGTCAATCAGATGACCCTCATGTCTCCTCAAGTTCAAAACACTGGTATAGCAACATGTTCAGAATTCTGGTTTTACAGCAGCTGTGCAAAACTAAGGGGTTTGTAAAAGGTTCTGGTGAAACCCAAAGGGGAACTCTTGGCCTGTTTTTGGTAATTGTGCATATCAGCGCACCTGCATCTAGTCATCTACCCCAGTGACACTATCCTCTCTTCTGCAGCCTGTGGCCCTTGGCAACAGTTGCCAGGATGTGGGCAGCGGCTGCAGAGGAAGACAGGGAAGGTTTAGACTGAGTTTGACAGCAGCTGCCTGGATCATTCCAGGTCACCTATTATATCAGCATATTCGTGTCAAATGCAGCAATAATTATGACCATCAAGTCAGAAATGCAGAAGGTTTCTCATATGCCAAGAATAAATAGAAGAGTGGGGGGGACAATTAAGCATCAGTTGTTGAATAACCCAAAACTATTTAAAAGTTCCTCCTTCCATGGAGAACAAAGACAACGTTCTATGTCTTTCTTCTTCCCACTTTGCCTGTGTGTTGAAAAGACCATGTCATCTGTGCTTGATCTTGTCATGTACGATTGAACTGAGTTGAAGAGACAGACACACACCCCTGGCCTTCCTAGAACCTAGAAGACTTTAAATGTCATAATTTTCCACCAATATTCAAGATTAATTGTTATGATAAGAATATTTACCGTTACCATGAAGGGCATACACATGTTCTTTAGTCTACTATTTCCTGGAAAGTCTTGGGAATGCAGTTCTTGATAAAGCTGATTGGGAACTCAGAGGTGAAGTTTTGGGTGGTCGTAATGATAATAATAGCAAATATTTATATGGCATTTGCTATATATCTTACATGCTTTGGAAAGGACTTAGGTGAATCTCACATGAGTCCATTGTGTAGGTAGTACTATCAACCCCATTTAACAGATGAGAAAACTGAGGGAAACAGGCTAAGTAGTCTGTGGAGAAAGGGTTATTAGTTACTGGGCCCAACCAAAGTCCAAACAGTTATAATTATTCACAAAATGAGACTCCCTGCACAGCCTTCCAGATCACAGGGCTGTGTACCCAAATGATGGGTACCTGGTCCCTATTTAGATGGCTCTGGTTGTTTGAATGGTCTTCTCTTTCTTCCCAATTATCTATCCCAGAGGAGGACATTGAATATACTTCACAGTGACCTAAAAGACAGAATGGAGTAAATGGGCCATAGATGCAGGAAAGGAGTCCTTAACAACACGAATTCACTGCCTCACTCCTGGGACCCAGTGTGGCGTACAGAGAAAGATTCTCCTTCTTGCCAAGGGCCTACAAACCAGCATTAGTGACTTAAGTTTTCCTCCTGTGGCTATGGGTCTATAATTCTGTAGTAACCAAATAACCAAATACCACAGGCTGGAGGGCTTATAAACAAGACATTCTTTCCTCCCAGTTCTGGAAGTTGGAAGTCAGAGACCAGAGTGCCAGCGTGGTCAGATGAGGGCCCATCTGTAGACTTCTCTGTCTATCCTCACAGGGAAGAAGGAGACAGGACGCTCTCTGGGGTCTTTTCTATAAGGGCACTAATTTCTTTCCTGGGGGCTCCACCCTCATGATCTACTCACTTCCCAGAGGCCCCACTTCCAAATACCTTCCATTAGGCATTAGGATTTGAACATATGAATTTTGGGGTACAGAGACATTCAGAACATAGCATCATAGAAGAGCACCCCTCTTTCCCTTAGGAACTACTCATTTCCCCCTCTGCATTCCTGTCACTCTGGATGGAGCAAGGGTTTTGTCGCCTCACCCTTCAGGGAGTGTCCCCACAATTGAGCCAGAGGCTGAAGAGACCAGGGCCATTCACAGTCCCTCCTCCGCAGGTTTTCTTATTTGTTTGTTTTGAACTGGGTCTGGGACACAGGGCCAGTCCCTTCTCCAGAGGTAGAAGTTACAAGCTACAAAACTCACCTCTTGAAAGCCATACTCTCTGCCCAACAGAAGAAGTCTGTCCAGACTAACAGAGAATGAGACGAACACAAGAATAAAAACACAACTATCAGAGAGGAAAAGAATCGGGCAGAATTCCA
Organism: Rhinolophus hipposideros; assembly: GCF_964194185.1. NCBI lineage: Eukaryota > Metazoa > Chordata > Mammalia > Chiroptera > Rhinolophidae > Rhinolophus > Rhinolophus hipposideros. The sequence continues at coordinate 46,801,574 of NC_138067.1, forward strand.
GTCCCTGGTTCTAGTTCCTGACACGCAGTCGCATCCATGCCCTTCCCACACTCTACTAGTCTGTTATCCTGTGGTTTCCAACCAGGCATGATGTGGCCTCCCAGGGGACATGTGGCAATGTCTAGAGACATTTCCAGTTGTCTGGAAAGAGGAAAGGGGAAAGGTAGAGGTCAGGGATGCTGCTAAACCCCCTTTGATGAACAGGATGAATTTTCCTCCCCGCTCCCACACATAAAAAGAATTATCCAGCTCAATATGTCAATAGTACCAGGTTGGGACACTCTGAATTGTCCCCTTTAACTCTGTGGACTAATGTACTCCTCCACTTTTTCTAGGCTTCTTCCAGGTAGATTTTGTCACTTGCAATCAAGTGCCATAACTAATACAGACATTATCACCAAAACTATTAGTTAAAATCAGTTACTTATGTTTAGTTCTCACAGAAGTTGCATGGGCCATATGTATGCATTGCTGTCCCACCCTTTACAGGTGAGAAAGAGGCATACAAAGAAATGACTTGCTCAATACCTCATAGATAGAAAATTCCAGAGCTATAGTTTTAACTCAGGTCCATCTGACTTCAGAACCTGTGCTCATACCCTCTACTGCCCTAAAGATCATGGGGTTTCCCAGGAGCCCCAAATCCCTGCCCTGTGTGATTTTGGGAAATTCTGGCATTTTTATATGACCCCGTGGAGTTATAGTTGGTTCTCATATCAATATTGGGAAGTTCAGCCCCCACCTGGAATGATGTCTCATTCCTACTGGCCTCTTCCTCTCCTTGCCCTGAGCAAACTCAGTTCTCAAAACTAGCCCTAGTCCAGAGGGTAAAAACACGTCCCTTTTAAAAACAAACGGAACCCAGTAAAATTTCATAAAAAATCAAAACAGAACGCTCGTGCACTGTTGGTGGGATTGTAAATTGGTATGGCCCTACGGAAAATGGTGTGGGGTTCCTCAAAAAATTAAAACTAGAACTACCTTGTGATCCAGCAACCCCACTTCTGGGTATTTATCCAAAAGGATTAAAAGCAGGTCTCAAAGAATATTTGCACACCCATGTTCATAGCAGCGTTATTCACAGGTTGAAGCAACCCAAGTTTTGATGAACAAAATGTGGTCCAACCATACAAGGGAATATTACTCAACCTTAAAAAGGAAGGGAATTCTGCCATATGGTACAGCATGGATGAACCTTGAAAACGTTATGTCACGTGAAATAAGCCAGTGACAAAAAGACAAATGTTGTGTGATTCCACTTATATCGTGTGCCTAGGGTCATCATATTCATAAAGACGGAAAGTAGAAGGATGAGTTCCAGGGGCTGGGGGAGGGGAGAGTAGCAGTTGTTTAATGGGGACAGTTTTAGTTTTGTAGGATGAAGAGACTGTGTTTCCCCGAAAATAAGACCTAGCCAGACCATCGGCTCTAAGGCATATTTTGGAACAAAAATTAATATAAGACCCAGTTTTATTTTAATATAAGACCAGGTCTATAATATAATATGATATGATATGATATGATATGATATGATATGATATGATATGATATAACATAACATAATACTGGATCTTTATAATATAATATGATATAATGTAATATAATACCAGGACATATTAATTTTTGCTCCAAAAGACACATTAGAGCTGATGGTCCGGCTAGGTCTTATTTTGGGGGAAACGGGAGTTCTGAGGATGAATGGTGGTTATGGCTGCACAACAATGTGAATGTATTCAACACCACTGAACCGTGCACGTATACGTGGTTAAAATGGTAAATTTTATGTTATGCATTTTTACCACAATTTAAAAAATATGTCCCTTAAAAAAACGTCTAGGCAGGAAAAAACAAAAACGAAAAGCACCCTCCACTAGGTTGAGCTGAAAGACATGAATGTTAGAGAATGAAAATGAAATGCAGATCTTTCTGGAAGTCTGAGTCTGGTATTCCCTGCGCCTTTCGTTTTTCTCCCTCTTCCTCTGCTTTTTTGCTGGAACCTTCTAGTAACTCCAGGATGTGTCATTCACACTTTAGTCCAAATGAATGGTGCCCCACCCAGGAGATATGCAGTGACTTTGTGGTTATATCTTATTTTCCTAGTGGGGTCAGGCATAGCAACCCCTCCCAGCCTCTCCTCTTCAGAGCTCAGCTGTTCATCTATGGTCGGAGGGCCCCTGCTAGCCTCCTTTTCTGTGATTTCCCACCATCTACACTCACTATCTCAGCAGAACATCCTGTCCACTCTTCCACAGGATCCCAGCCCTAACTTCCTTTTTCCCAAGTGGTTTTTCCAAGCTCCGTAGTCTTGTAGGGAAGGAACCACCATCTGATGCACTTCAGGTGGCAGAAGTCAGCTGGCAGATAATCCAGCTATTGGCCTCCCAGTGGTAAACACCTTACCTGTCACCCAGATCGCAAGGTGATCACTGGGCTCTGAGGCCCAGAAAGGAGCCCTTGTCTGGAAGTACACACAGCTGTAGTTCCCAGTGTCACCGACTGTCACATTGTGAACGAAGAAGTCTGTCTCCTTTCCTGCTGGACTCTGGAGCTGTATGGGTGTTGAAGTTCCTTTCTTCAGTAGAGCAAACGTTATAGACTCGGTCAAATACTCTGGCGCCTGGCACTTCAGGGTCACCTTTTCCCCTGCGGTCACCTTACCCCTTTTGTGGGCTTGGAGGGAAGGTTTCTGGAAGTCTCCTGTAAGAGAAGGAAGGCAGTGAGGTTGTGGGGAGAAGCCTTGGGTCCCCCTTCAGCCTTGTTCTCCTGGCAGGGTTCCCAGGGAGTGTGGGAAGTGACGGACATCTGATCTCACCCTCTTTGTGCTCTGATTCCAGGAAGATTTCCCTCCTACAAGCCCCTGGATGAAGCCAAGCTCATCAACTCTGTTCCTTTCTTTGTCCATCTCCCCCTCCCCAGCCACACTGGAGATGAGACCCCTCTGGGCCCCCTCATCCTCCCTCATCCCTGTGCTAGGAAGGCCGTAAGTCATTCTGAGCACCCTGCCCCCACCTGTCACTACTAGTAAAAGGACATCACTGGGCGGTGACCGTATATGGGGGCTCCCTCTTCGGTAATATTCACAGGCGTACTCTCCAGCATTACTGGTTTTCAGATCAGCGAGGTGAAACGCAGCCAGGCCCCCTGGGGAGTCAGGAGATGGCAGGGACCTCACAGGACGTCCGTTCTTTCTGAGAACAAAGTTTCCATCCTTGGTAGGAGCTGAGCATCGCAGAGCCACTTGGCTATTGGCAGGAACCACCGAGCTGGGCCAGGCACTGATGGAGGGCCTGGGAAGTGACTCTGGAAGGAAGTGGAGTCCAGGGCTGGATTTGGTTCACTCACTGCTCTGGGAAGCCCATTTAAAGAAGGGAAAGGGGGAAATGGGGCCTTTGGGGGTGGAGGATGGAGGAGGGTTTAACTGAAGAAACACTCACCATTTCTTATGTCTCCTTGGCCAATACAGAGCCCTGAAGAAGAATTGTCTGTGAGACATGAGCTCCTGCCTGGAGCCCACGCTTTCACCCTCTTTTGATCCCTGTGGAACCATCCCAGGGGCTCTTCTGAGGACAGACCCCTCATCATCATATTCACAAGCAGTCCCAGCTTTTCCCAGAGAACACAATTGGCATCAACGTGTTTTTGTAGCTTATGTTAGTTTCCTAGGGCTGCTGTAACAAATCACCACATACTTTGTGGCTTATAACAACACAAATGTATTACCGTGCAATTCTGTAGGTGAGAGGACTCCAACACTATGAGTTTCACTGGCTAAAATCAAGGTGTAAACAGGGCTGGTCGTTTCTGAAGAGTCTAGGGGAGAATCCAACCCCCTTCCTTTTTCAGCTTCTCGAGGTTCCGGCATCCCTTGGCTTGTGGCCTCTTCCTCTATCTTTAAAACCAGCAATACTCTTCTTCCTCTGTTTACTGCTTTAAGGACCCTTGTGATTGCATTGGGACCCACCAGCTAATTCAGGATCATCTCTTTAAGGTCCACTGATTAGCAACTTTAGTTCTATCCATTATCTCATGTGAAGGAACGTATTCACAGCTTCCGGGAATCAGGATGTGGACATCCTTGGGGAGCCTACCACACAGTCTCTCTACCATTTCTCACATTGTCCCATGTCCCCATCCCAGATTCCTCTCCCCTCACCTTGCCCCCAGGATGTTGGATGGCCCTGCCATTTTGCCCTGAACCTAACCATTTCTCCCCATCATCCACCTTATTCTTTTATCATATCCTAGATTTCATGGTGGAGGAGAAGACAAGAGACACTAGACTTGACTCCTGATGGTCTCTATCACCCTAAGCATGTCGCCTGGGTGTCCCCTGAGTGTGTCAACATTGTAGATGGCATAGGACCCATGCCTTCCCTGGGTGCCATGGCTTCTAGAGTGTGAGAGACACCAATGGGGACAAAAACCATCTGGCTGGGGAAAAAAACACTTAAATTTTAATGACCCCTGTTATTCCTAATGGTCTTGGGAAAGTCATAAGATATCTGGAGATACTAGAATTTAAGCCCTTGAGGGCAGAGAGTGCATCGTCAGTGCTTAGAACAGTGCTCAATAAATATGTGTTGACTGACTGAATCGAAGCCTTATGTAAAGAGAGTCATTTGCAAAGATTTCTGAAGTTCCAGAAATAACAATGATTTCCTGAATTCCCCTCTCAGCACAACACCATAACCATCACAGCAACTGATAGTGGGGAAAGAGGTAGGGAGGTCCCAACCCTATGATAAGAGGCATCAAGCTGCTAAAAACGTAGTCCTTCCTTTGCCCTGAGATATATTTTTCTTTAACAAGTTTTTTAAAGTTAGTTTCAGGTGCACAAAACAATGTAACAGACATTTCACCCCTCACAAAGTGATAACCCCTCCCCCAATCTATTGCCCTGCTGACATCATATATCTCTATTACAATTCCATTGACTCTATTCCCTATGCTGAAGTCCATATCCCGTGACTATACACACACACACACACACACACACACATACACACACATATAAAATTATAGTTGACATTCAATATTCTTCAGCTTCAGCTTCAGGTGTACACAGCAGTGGTCAGGCATCTACACCATCCATGAAGTGGTCTCCCTAATAAGACATGTGCCCATCTGACACCCTACAAAATCTTTACAACATTATTAATTCCCCAAACTGTCTTTCATATCCATGTGGCAATATTGTAGTTACCAACTTTATAACAAATGTTTTATTAAAATATAATTAACATACAATATTATGTTTCATGTGTACACCAGAATTATTCAACATTTACATACCTAAAGAAATGATCACCATGATAAGCCCAGCAACCATTGGACAGCGTACCACGTTATATTATTGACTGTATTCCCTATGCTGTATATTGCTCTGAGATATCTCTTTCTGCTCTCATAGAGTGACCTAAGTGCACCTCTGACATTACAATTGGCCATAAGTAATCAGCTTGGTGCTCCAAAGTAAATCTCAAAAACTCAACATTGACATGACTTGAAAGATGAGACATATGTTCCCCACCTTTCCCATCTCGTAGCCTTGTAGGTCTAGATGACGGTGACCCAAGAAATGTGTTTTCCAGACATCCATGTAGGTGATCTAGTTTGAATATCTTATGACAGTGGTTCTCTACTGGGGACAACTTCACCCCACAGGGGACATTGGGCACTATCTGAGGACTTTTTATTTAGCAATTTGCAAGAACATAATACTGTATAGTTAACGCTGGTCACCGTGCTGTACATTAGAACCTCAGGACATATTCATCTTATAGCTGGAAGTTTGTGCCTTTGACCAGCATCTCGCATTCCCCCCACCGCCCTTACACACTCTAGCCTCTGGTAACCACCATTTTGTTCTCTGTCTCCATGAGTTCAACGTTTTTAGATTCCACATGTAAGTGAGAACATACAATATTGGTCTTTCTCTGTCTGACTTATTTCACTCAGCATAATGCCCTCAAGGTCCATCCACATTGTCGCAAATGGCAGGATTTCCATCTTTCTCTTAGCTGAATAATAATATTGTATCCATTTACCATGTCTTCTTCATCCATTCGTCCATCAGTGGACACTTAGGTTGCTTCCATGTCTTGCTTCTAGTGAATAATGCTGCAGTGAACTTAAGGGTGTAGATATCTGTGGGGACAGAGCCAGGAGTGCAGTTTCCAGGCTCTCGGCCTCACGGGGAAAGGTGCTGGCTCAGGTAGTAAGTGGCCATCAATTGTGACTGGATGGCCATCAGTTGTGGCTAGTTGGCCATCAGCTGTAACCAGTGAGCCATTGGCCACTAATATAACTGCCGTGGCTACGCTAGCAGCAAATGGGGGCTAGCAAGAAGATGGTGGCTGAGCCTGCAAGCGGCGCAGTGAGGGTTGTGGATGGTGTGGCTCCTGCTTCCTGTGTCTCCACCCCGGCCACCAGCGAGACTATAGTGGTATGACTCCCCTACCTGTGGCTCCGTGGGTGTTCTTCTTTGGCCTCACCATACCTGCGTTCTTGTGTGGGGAGCGGGACCAGAGGCCCCGCGTGACTCCCTGAACGACAATATCTCTTCGAGATAGTGTTTTCATATCCTTCAGATACACACCTGCAAGTGAAGTTGCTGGGTCACATGGTAGTTCTATTTTTAAGTTTTTGAGGTGCCTCCATACTGTTTTCTATGGTGGCTGCATCCATTTACATTCCCACCAGCAGTTCCCTTTTTTCTACAGTCTCTAAAACTTATTATCTTGTTTTCTTTTTTTAATAAATTTTTCTGGGGAATATTGGGGGACAGTGTGTTTCTCCAGGGCCCATCAGCTCCAAGTAGTCGTCCTTCAATCTAGTTGTGGAGGGCGCAGCTCAGCTCCAAGTCCAGTTGCCGTTTTCAATCTTTAGTTGCAGGGGGCGCAGCCCACCATCCCATGCGGGAATTGAACTGGCAACCCTGTTGTTGAGAGCTCGTGCTCTAACCGACTGAGCCATCCGGCCGCCCCTGTTACCTCGTTTTCTTGATGATGCCATTCTAGCAGGTGATTAATAATTGCAACAGAGACTATCTGACTACCTTTATGTAAAAAGATTGCCAACACCTATGAAGATCACTGGATTCACTGTTCACTTACCTTACCAAGGTTTCCAAACATTTCCACCCCAAATCCCCCCAGATTATGACCTTTTTAACTTCCTAGTATGGCTCAGTAGATTATGGTCTTTGGAACTGCGCTGACCAGAATTTGAATTCAGCTTCTCCACTTAGTGGCTTTCTGGGTCACGTCAACTATCAATCTCAGATTCCTCTCAGGCAATATGGGGATGCAGATTATTTTGCAGAATTTTTTGTACGAGACGTAACATGACTTTAGGTTGTACAAAGACATGAGATTAAGTAATATTGACTCTGTGAGGAAGCCATTGTCTTCTCAGTTATGGCTCTATCTTGGTCACATAGAAGACTAGCACAGCTGCATATAGTCTCCAATCTATTTCTTGCATTCAATCATGCATCTCTTAGAAACAAGACTAGAGGAAAATGTGGCTCAGTGTTTACAGTCAGGCAGCAATAGCTGTTAGAACTTAATTGTGGGCCGGCCCGGTGGCTCAGGTGGTTGGAGCGCTGTGCTCCTGATGCCGAAGGCCACCAGTTTGATTCCCACATGGGCCAGTGAGCTGCGCCCTCTACAGCTAAGATTGTGAACAGGGGCTCTCCGTGGACCTGGGCTGCTGTGAGCAGCCCGAGATTGGCGTGAGCTGCGGTGTGCTGCCATGGGCTACCATGTGCTGCCATGAGTGGCCGGTGGCCAGCGCGAGCGGCCGGCAACCGGTAAGAGCTCCCGTGAGCTGCTGTGAGCCGCCGACCGACTGCCTCAGCCAGGGGGAGTGCAAGGCTCATAACACCAGCATGGGCCAGGGAGCTGTGTCCTACACAACTAGACTGAGAAACAATGGCTTGTACCAGAGTGTGAAGAGGAAGGGGGAGGCGGAAGAAAGGAGGGAGGAGAAAAGAAAAGAACTTAATCGTATTATTTCTCCTGTGACTATGCACTGACGACTGTGTTCTTTTTTGATGAGGGATACTGATTTTCCATTGATAGAAGTGTTTTACAAATCTTTGAAAATAGACTTGAGTATAAAAATGATACATATAAAATCCTGAGGCAATTTGAAGAAGAATATCACGTAAGAAAGAATACAGATATCACATACATATGGCAAAATGTCATTGTTCAGGAATGACTGAATTTGGAAAACAGATACAGGAAAATATGTGCAAAGCACCCAACACATTCCTTGTAGGTAATATGTATTCAAGAAGTGGAAGTTTCTATTCTCTGCTTATCTATCCGACCCCATTATCTACCCACGTCACACCAACTCCAGCTGCCTTCACACCCCAACTAACCACCACCTTCAATGGCCCTTTCCTTTCCTCCCCCAAGACTTACCCACACAGAACAGGGCCAGGAATGGGGGGATCATGGTGGTCCTCCCAAGCCTCTTCCAAGGGTCTTCTTGCAGTTTGGCTGTTTGTGGTAAGCCAAAATGTTCTCTTGACTCCCAGATGTGCAGTAACAGCTTTGCTCTGTTTTAAATCCTCCACTCTTACATACTCACAGTTTTTGTTTCTCAGTCCCAAGAGGGAAATGACGACTATTTATTGCAACACCCTCTCAAATCACTTTGAACAGGCTTAACTCACAGTCTTTTTTTTTTTTTGCTATCACACAATTACTTTATTGTAACTAAATAAATCCATTATTTTTAGACAGGTTATTTATTTTTTAAGTATTCTAAACTGTGCCATAATGACCATAGCTAAAATTTGCAAAACGTTTCTATATATTTAATTGTTATGTTAAATGATGTGATAAAAAGGACTTGGAATGTATTGATAAATTGCTCTCCTAGAAATTTTGTGCCAATTTATACTTTATGTTCTTTTCTATTTTCTGCAATTTGACAATTGCATATAATCTTTACATTTTCATAAATGTTCATCTTTAATTTTTTCATAAATCTTTTAAGTTTTTCATGATTCTTTTTTCTATTTACATATTTGATATAGTCCCATTGCCAAAAAACTGACAGAGTCTTTTGATTGCACAGTCCTTCAACAGCCAATTCTGAGGCATATTCATAAATATGCAAAGTATGTGAGAAATTGCTAGTCGAATTTCATAACCATTGTCCCCTTCTACATGGTGACAGAATACAACTGGACCCATGGTGATCAGAATAACAACTATGTTTCTCTCTCACAGAGAACTGTTGACCTTTCTAGTCAACAGGACGTGAGTGGAAGTGATGTCTACAATTTCTGGGTTATGTCCCCCGGGAACGTTGGAGGGCCAGAGATGGGACTGAGCTGATAACAGAGATGACAAGTTGTAGGGCATCAGGGAAGGAGGGAGCATCTGGGAGACTGAGACAACAGCCTGTAAAGAAAAGGGAAGGAAAAAGAATCCTTGTGGGCAACGTGGCAGGAAAGGAAATCTGAAAAAGAAATGTCTGTGGTGGAGCTGTCAGTTGTCTGATGTGGGGGACACAACGTAAACTGTTCCCTCAATATCGGCTATGAAATCTTTAAGACTTGGCTGGAATGGGTTCTTCAGGAGAACCTGGAGGAGCAGTGTCCCCCATCTGGTTGAGATTTTACGGGAATGTAGAGACAACATAGATGGTGAATCCTGATGATAGATGAGAGCTGACATGCTTGTGGAAAAATCTAGAAGGTTGTAATCCAGTATTTGTAAAGTATTATTCTCTGAATAGTGGACTTGTGGCCCATAAATATTTTTTCCTTTGCTTATATGTTTTTTCTCAATTTACTGAATTTGATATCAGTTAATTTTATCACTTTAAATATTTTTTATTAGTTTCAGGTATACAAAACAATGCAATAGACATTTACACTCCTCACAAAGTGATAACCTCCCTCCCCAAATCTATTACTCCTCTGACATCATATATAGCTGCTACATTTCCATTGACTCTATTACCTATGCTGTACTTCACATCCCGGGACTATAGATACACAAAAGGTTAGACAATTAAGTTCGCAAACTTTCCACCATGTTAAGTGCACGGTGGAAAGTTCGCAAACTTAACGTCTTACCTTCCTACATTTAATTATAGTTGACATTCAATATTATTCAGCTTCAGCCTCAGGTGTACAGCGCAATGGTCAGGCATCTACACCGTCCATGAAGTGGTCTCCCTAATAAGACATGTACCCATCTGATACCCTACAAAATCTTTACAATATTATTGATTATATTCCCCAAACTGTCTTTCATATCCCTGTGGCACTATTGTGGCTACTAATTTGTACTTTCTAATCCCTTTACCATCTCTATTCAATACATTTTTTAAATTTAACCTTTAGGAATTTTAAGTGAGGTGCTATGGGATGAGAAAAACTAAGTTTAAAGAAGAATGAGCTCGTCTAAAGCTTAGAGTTTAGAACTGATTAATTTAAGGGCAAATATACGTAAGGACTTTCATGTAAACATGCAGAGGGAATACACACTTTTCTCCCAAAACCTCATGAAAAGGCAGTAAAAGAATTTACAAAGAGGATACAAACTTAGAAGGAAAAAAGCGAGAGAGAGGAGCTAATATAGGAAAATAAATGTTGACAAAATTACAGAAACTAGAAAACAAATGGATGTGTGCCTACCAGAAGGGCGGCTAAAAAGCCTGCCTTTTCCATCTGTGCAAGTGCTGAAGACTCCATTATCTGGAAGCAGCCATCAAGCGACGTATGCCAGGAGGTGGTGTATGAATACCTCAGCTCTCTTAACCTGTGATAACTGTGAAGTGTGTTCCTTACTGGCCTCTAAAATTTAATCTGTATTAGGTGCCACAGTAATAAGTACCGGCAGTGTCAAGCTCCAGCAGTATTAAGTACTAACAGTATTAAGCTCCAGCAATATTAAGCTACTGCAGTATTAAGCTCCAGCAGTATGAAGTACCAGCAGCATTAAGTACTAGCAGCATTAAGTACTAACAGTATTAAGCTCCAGCAATATTAAGCTGCTGCAGTATGAAGTACTAGTAGTATTAAGCTTCGGCAGTGTTAAGCTCCTACAGTATTAAGTACTAGCAGTATTAAGCTTCGGCAGTGTTAAGCTCCTACAGTATTAAGTACTAGCAGTATTAAGCTTCAGCAGTGTTAAACTCTTGCAATATTAAATACTAGCAGTATTATGCTCCAGCATTATGAAGTACTAGCAGTATTAAGTTCCAGAATTATTAAGTGCTAGCAGTATTAAGCTCCAGTTGCCCACAGAAGAACTTCCATATCCCCAGTGAAGTGTCTCAGTCTCTGTTAAAATAAGAACCCAAGCAAGTCATAGGTTTATAGTATTTTTCCATCATTTTTTGGAAGAAGTGCATGTGCCTCTGAAGCTCTGTTGTCTGCATGGGCTTACTTGTCTTACTACTTAAAAATACAGAAAAATCAACAAGGCCACAACTTATCTAGATAAAAACCCATTTAATCACAGGTGTTTCTTTGAATGTTATTTTCAAAGAATGTTGCAATGACTTTTGAAGTCTTAAGACTCTTATAAGACCCTTTTCAAATAATACGTCTGTGTAGATTTATTTCAACAGAAAGTTGTACAATTCAGTAAGTCCTATGAATATTCATGTGATTCTTCATGTTGCACCTAAAACAAGACTGATATTCTTGAAAATGATTTCAACTCAACACTACAACCAGATTCTTTCAATTAGTTTTATAACTCAGATCTTTCTCTTTCCTGTTGGGTTTTTAATGGAGGCTCCACTACATAGGCATAGTTAACTAAATTATTGGCCCTTGGTGATTAAGGCAGTCTCCAACCCCTCACCTCTCTCCCTTCCCCTGAGGTTGGGGGACAGATGCTGAAATTCCCAAACTTCTCATCAAATCTTGGTCTTTCTGACAATCAGCCCCCATCCTGAAGCTTCCTGGGGTCCCACCAAGGGTGACCTCGTTAGGACAAAAGATGCTTCTGTCACCCTTATCACACAGGAAATTCCAAGGGTTTTAGGAGCTCTGTGCCAGGAATCCAGAAGGAAGACCACATATCTTTTCAGATATCATGAGTCAAATCTAGACTGCAGCTAGGCATTTTTATATTCTGCAGCTTCAGTCAGGGGGGAACAGGGCAGAAAGCCTCACACGTCATCAGAGCTTGAAAAGCAATGAGACCTGTCTCATAACAGGCCCCCAGGGTTGACAAGAAGGTGAGGGAGAGATGGCCTCTTAGCAGCCCCTCTCCTCCAACTACATGACCATGTGAAAGGTTTCCAAGAAGCCATATCAGATCTACCCCTTTACAATGGTGTGAACCTTCCATATTTCTCTGAAATAAGCAATGGATACAAGATCTCCAGAAGGATGCAATTATGGGCTGAATGTCTGCCCCACACCCACCATATTCACATACTGAAGCCCTAACCCCCAACATATGCTATTAGGAAGTGGGGCCTTTGGGAGGTAATTAGGTTTTGGTGAGGTCAGGAGGCTGGATTGTGACGAATACCGCGATGGGATTCGGGGCTTTATAAGAAAAGATGAAAGAAATCTCTGTCCCTCTCCCCTTGCCATGTGAGTATACAGTAAGAAGGCAGTGGAATACAAGCCAGGGAGAGGGCTCTCACCAGAACTATCCTGGCATCCTGATCTCAGACGTCCCAGCTGCCAGAAGTGAGAAATAAGCTTGTTGAAACATCCAGTCTGCGGTATTTTGTTGTAAAACCCAAGTTGACTGAGATGCACAAAATGATGGGAACACGCATGGATGGGCTCCTGGGGTCGGGTTGGGGGGCGGGAGCTGGGTGCCTGGAGCCAGGCAGGGCAGGGAGACTGTAGTAGAGACGGCTAGCAGGGGTTCTGGTCATGTCCTTGTCACTCAGGCACCCAGACCGATGGAGCAGCCACCGTCTCAAACATTGCTGGTCACTGGGCAACGGAGAAGAGAGAGCTCCGGTGGGAAGAGGGAGTTCTTAAAATTTTCGGGTGGGGGGAAGGAGTTCTTAAAATTAAATGCTCCATCTTGAAAAGGACACTTGTCACTGCCGTTGACAGCTCATGGTCCAGCCAGAATAGGCAACTAAGACTAGCAAGGGCAGTCCCCTATTACGTGCATGTTGTGAGTTCAGGGATTTCCACACGGATCAAGAAAAAAGTTGTGGCCACTAGGTGGCAGTAGCACACAACGAGTTTTATTTGCTCTCAGGTTTGCGAGTGGGGAAGTCCCTTGCAGAATGAAACCTTCCAAAGGCAAAGGTTGGGGGGGACACTACCCAGAAGGGGAGGAGGGCAAGGGAACAAGAAGAGAAAGGGAAATAACTGGATGTGTAAACATTGGAGTTTGGCGCCCCTGGGCTTTTGAGCTAACGGATGTTAACCTGCTGTGAAGTACACAAGTGGGGCCAACACACAGGTCGTTTGGCTCGTTTATATAATAGTGCCCCGAATGGGGGACATTTGGAGATCATTGGCAAACGACAGAAACGACTCCCACATTGCGTTTTTAAGAAAAGGGCACCCTGATTTCCATGGGTCTTACTTAAGAACAGTGTTCACAATGTTTTATTGCTGTATCCCGCCCCGCCCCTCCGAAGGAAAATAAACATTTAATGCATGTGAAAGGAGATGCGGGCCTACACAGAGAATGTCAACTAAGCTTTTCCAGAAAATCCTTCCTAGACTCTAATCTCCATGAGGGCCAGGACCATAGTTGTCAGATTCCCCTCCTAATAACAAATGCCCAGCAAGGCATTATTATAGCATACAAAGGCCAGCTGACTGACGCTACAACCCTACCTTCCTACATTTCTCTCATTCTTACACTCTCAGTTTCAGCCACATTGACCATTTTTCTAGTGCAGCCCTGTAGTTATGAGTTCAAGATTTCCGCGCTGAGCAAGGAAAAAGATGTGACCACAAGGTGGCAGTATCACACAACTTTCAGTCTCTCATCATTGTAACCTTGGGTCTTCTCCACTGGGTCTTTGTACATGCTGTTCCCTCTGCCTAGAAGACCCTTCCAGCGCCTTTTCACCTAGTCAACATCTGCTGAACTATCAGAGCTCCCATCATTTCTTCAGCCAAGCCAGTAGATCTCCATGGTTAGGTCAAATGCTCTTATCACAGGCTTCCCAAAGACCCTCTCCTTATTGCTTTAGTTGCAG
>NC_138067.1:46815951-47058451 GCF_964194185.1 Rhinolophus hipposideros
CGGGTACAGGAACAAAAATGGAAGACATAAGGGTGACGATGGCAGGATTTGTGAAGATAAGAGGGGGATCCAATTGAAGCTAAAATATTCATTTTTCTATGACTGTCAGAACAAGTTGTCACAAACTAAGTGGCCTGAAACACCACAATTTTTTTATTTTTCTGTTCTGCAGAAGTCCAAACTGGGTTGGCAGGCTGGTTTTTTTGTTTGTTCGTTTTTTGGAGGCCTTAGAGGAGAATCCAATTCCTTTTCTTTCCCAGCTTCTCGAGGCTGCCTGCATTTCTTGGCCGGAGGCCCTGCGTCCCTCTGGCCTCAGCTTCCACCCTCACATCGCCTTCACTGCGTCTGATCCTTGTGCGTCCCTCTTACAAGGATCCTTGTGATTGCATTGAACACACCCAAATAATCCCTGCCTCCTAAATCTCAACTTAATCACATTTGTGAAATCCCTTTTGCCATGTATAACATGTTCACAGGTTCCAGAAATTGGGACATCAGAGGGAACCATCACTCTGCCCACTGTAGAAGGGCAAAAGTACAGAGCTTCTTTAAGTAATCTTCCGCATGACGAGCTCATCCAGTCACACTCGGCATGTTTTCCAAAGACCTATGTGCCAGGCCCTGGGGATGGAGAGATAAGACAGCCTGGTCCCTTGGGAGGAGCTTGCGGCTTGGTCTGGGAGAAAGAGTCTCAGAATGCACAGTACGATGAGTACTCAGTTGGGTTGTGATAATGCACTAGGGAAGCACAAATGGGTTGGGAAAGACTTTGCAGAGCAAACAGCATATAATGTGACACCTGAAGGGCGAGCAGTTAACGAGGCAAGACAGGACAGATGTGTCACAATCTCATTATGGACATCTCGGGAACTCTGAGCCTTTATGAGTGATAAATAATAAAGGAGCCATTACCTCAAGAAACATAATTTATTTTTAATTTTTATTGGGGAATATTGGGGAACAGTGTGTTTCTCCAGGGCCCATCAGCTCCAAGTTGTTGTCCTTCAGTCTAGTTGTGGAGGGCACAGCTCACTGGCCCATGTGGGAATCGAACTGGCAACCCTGTTGTTCAGAGACTGTGCTCTAACCAACTGAGCCACCCGGCCACCACCTCAGAAAACATAAATTGCTTTGCAATTGTTAAATGTTAAACATTCCCCATTGTCTTCCTCATTTAAAAGTGAGACAGGAGACTAAAGCCGGTAAAGCCCACAAGTCTGGACTCAACAAAATGGACGAGATGGTTGTTTTTAAGAGGCAGCCACAGGGGGAAGAAGAAGCCCAACAGTCTAACCACAAAGACTCTCTGTGAGGTTAAAGTCCCAGGTTAAACTCTGTTATGTGTCTTAGAGGGCTGTTGGTGGTGATTTGGAATAACATATGTGCATCATCTGGCAAAGTGACTGGCATGGAGACATGATCAATGGTAGACAGTGAAATTCATATTATGACTACTAGTCACTTAATAAGCATTCACTGAACACTTGTCTCTACCAAGCCTTGTGCTGGTCTCTGGGTACACTGCTATTTTTTGATATGTTGCATAGATAAGGTCATGACATAGAAAGAAATAAGGGTGAAAGTCAATGAAGAAATGGATGGATGACAGAATGAATGAAAGAGTAAAGAAATGAGGGGTTGAATGAGTTATTGAATGTGAATAAATAGATGGAGCCAAGTTGAAGTACAAACTCGCAGTCAGCCTCCCTGGTGTGGCACTGACGTCATATAACTTTGAGGGAACTTCATGTCCCCTCTCTATTCCACCATTTTCCCACCTGTAAAGTGGGCAGACTGCATTTGATGACTTTGCAGGCCCATCCAGAACTGGTTCACTCTTTATAACCTGGGCCCCCTCTTCCCTTCCCTTGATTTCCCACACCCATGTGTGCCAGGGGAAATTGCCCTGGATATATTCCACCAGGGTCCCACGTTGGTACCAATTACAAACCCAGAAAGTTCCGCTCAGAGTCTCTTCCCTCTCCCATCTCTCCAGCAAGTTAGTGCACACAGGTGGCTAATTTGACTTTAAAATTCAGTTCTGATTAACCTCATACTTGAATACCCGAATCTTGCACACTAAGAGAACTGGGTGTTGAAATAACGTCATTCTATACTGTCTACCCATATTATAAATTTCCCAATCTTTATACAAGTCCTGGTTTGGGTCAGTTTCTGAAATAAAAACACACACCACCAAATATTGCTTTTCCTTCTGCAAATCGGGTGTGTGCATGTGTGTGTTAGGCACGGGATGGGGGTCATCACATCAAAGAAGGCAGCATTTTTTAATAAAATAGAATATATCAATATGCATCCATCTAGAAGTAAAAATTGTTTCATGGAACTTGAATTTTAGTTTATAGATAGAAATGGATGTATGTACAGGGTTGTGGTGTGAACTTTGCTTCTTACTCTGTCATCTCCCCCAAAAAGAGAGTACAAAGTTAAAGTTGCTGATT
The DNA here is from genome assembly GCF_964194185.1 of Rhinolophus hipposideros. Taxonomy (NCBI): domain Eukaryota; kingdom Metazoa; phylum Chordata; class Mammalia; order Chiroptera; family Rhinolophidae; genus Rhinolophus; species Rhinolophus hipposideros. The sequence continues at coordinate 46,818,414 of NC_138067.1, forward strand.
TAAGCCATCTCTTTTCACGTGTTGGGGACAAGTTATCTCATTAAAGTCTCTCTAGAACTGACATGGCAGATATGTGTAGTTTCCCGTTTTGCAGTGAAAACTCAGGAAGGTCTGTAGATTACTCACAGCACCCAACTAGTGGGGAAGGGAGCTGGGGCAGTCCAAAAACTGGAAGCCATCCTGTTCTCCATAAAATAGGAAGAGGGGAACCAGGAAGTTTGAGAATTTAATAAAAAGAGAAGAATATGTGTGTTCCAGCAAAATTAGGCATAAGTCAAGAAAGGAACACATGAGTGAGCGTTGAGTGATAAAAAAAAGTGCTTAGAGATGGAAAGTATGTGTATGTGGATGAGAAAGGCATCAGCATTTGCCAGATAAAAACAGAACTGAAATGAATAAACACGAAGGAAACTGTGCATGGAGCCAGGCCTTCCAGGAAGAAAAACAAGACAAGGAGAACCGACAGGCTGCCAGGTGGAATGGTTTGTGTTATTTTTAGCACAATTGTGAGGGCAGCCAAGGCCACAGATCCCAGCTTAATGAAAATGATAGTTCAAGGAAAACCGTGCGCACAAATGAAGCTGTAATTAGGGAAGAACTTCTACTTGGTTTATCTTTGGGAAAGATTTGAGGAGGCGTTTTAGAGGTTGCTTGGTGACCAAGCAGTAATGTCCTGAAGAGAATCCCAATAAGTTGCTTAAAAGGTGAGCTGAAGCATGTGCAATGGGGAAAGAAAGAATTTCATTCAGGTCCTGAGACTTTGCTAGAAGTTACTGTTATACAGTTGCTAACATTTATTGAGCATTTACCAGTGTGCCCATTTTACAGCCAAGGCAAGTGAGGCTTGGGGAAGGTCACTTTCTTAATATCCCACAGTGAGTGAGCAGCAGCACTGGTATTCGAATTCAGGTCTTTGGGCTAGGAAGCCTTCAGCATTAATATCACCTTCCACTGACCTGGAAGGTCCTGAAAAAATGACCCAGAGGAAGAGAGAGCGCATGGTACAAAGGTTATTACGACTCAGGAAGCTGGGCTCAGACGGGCAGAAGGGCTGTGGGGCTCCTGGAAGGGCCAGGCCACCCCCAGGTCCCTGCCTCTTCTTTGCCTCTCTGGAAAGGCTCCGCGCCGCACTGCAGGCGTCCAGATCCAGTCCTCCGGAGCTCGGGCTCAGACGCCGCCGGGGCGCCACGACCGGTGCGCCAGTCCGAAACAACCAGCGTGGCTAGCGAGAGCAGGATGAGGCCGGCCAGCCCCAGGCGGATGAGGTTGCCCAGGGTGTAGTCCCAGGAGCCCGAGCCTGCGGGTCCAGGAGGGGACAGAGGCGGTCAGCTCCCCAACCGGAAGTCTCGGTCCCGCCCTGCGGGTCTCTAAATTCCAGTGTGAGTTAGGGACCCAACCCCCCCAAAACTGAGAGGGTCGATGGGAGGGGGAGTCTTGAGTCCGGGGTCTGAGGGAGGAGGGTTGGGGGTGGCGAGGCCCCTCACCGTCCGAGCTGATGACCAGTGGCTCGCTGCGCTGCGACAGTACGTAGGGGGCAGCGGGCGTGTGGTAGTAGCAGCTGTAGGTGCCCGGGGCGCGGGCTCCAGGCAGCGGGAAGTCGGCCCAGGGCTGCGTGGAGTCGTGGTACTGCAGCGGAGCCGCCTCGCCCACGCGGTACAGCACGAAGCTCATGTTCCGCAGGCGGCCCGCGCAGCGCAGGCTCACGTGGTCGCCGGGCGCCACCACCGGACTGGGCAGCGCCACCAGCGACGGGCGCGGCAGCTTATCTGCGAGGAGGGTGGATGGGAACCAGCGTGGGCGCCGCCTTGAGCCTCCGTTTCCCCCCCCCCCTCCGACGCTCCCTCCTGTGTGTCATCGTACAAGACTGTCTCTGTACGTCTCTATTTCTGTCCCTCTTCCCCCTTCCCTCATCCCACTCCTGTGTCCCTTCTCCTCCCTCTCCCCTAGGACCTCACCTGTCACCAGCAGTTCCAGGGCATCACTGGGGTGGGACCAGACACCCGGTGCCCAGCCTGCATTCCGGTAACAGCAGCGATAACTGCCCCCCTGGGCAGGAGTCACCTCCTCCAGGAAGAACTCAGCCAGCTCCACAGACACATCCCGGTACAGCACAGGGGCGATCTCTCCAGATTTGAAGAGGGCAAACCTCCAGGCACGTTGGGGTGCCCGGCACCTCAAAGTCACGTTGACCCCGGGGGTCACAATTGCAGCTGGCTGAGCCCCCAGCTGCGGCTTGGGGTATGAGGCTGGGGGGACTGAATAAACGGGTGGCCTGGGTCCTCAGGCTTCCTGGGAGCCCAAGTAAATGAAAGGGAAGCTGGGCGGGAGGAGAATCACGTGGGGGCAATCACTGCCTCTTAGCTTCAGTTCCCCTCTTTGTAAAATAGGGGAGGCGCTGAACCCCCAGTGGGCTTTGTCAAAACCAGCTACAGTTGGGTCCCAGAAATCTGTGATTTTAAATTGCTCTCCAGAATATTTGTAACATATCCAACATAGTTCAATAGTTGCCAAACTTGCTATTAATATCTGTTGGGGGGGAAATGTTAGATTTCTATCTCATAACCTTCCCCCAAACAAATTCCAGATTAATTAAAGAACCACATGCGTGTGTTTTTTAACTATAAAAGTATTCGAAGAAAATATAGGAAAATATATTTCTCTTGAGGGTAGAGAAGGCTGTCTTAAAATATAAAATGAAAAATTCAGACCGGACAAGGTTATTAAATTTGACCCCTTCAACATTTTCAAATTGTGTATGAGAAAAGACAAATAAATGAGTCTAGAAGACAAATGACAGCACTGGCAGAAATTACTTATTCATAAATCACATAGATTAAGAGTATAGGAAGAAATCCTAGGGCCAACCCAAATGAAAGGTGGGCAAAACATATGACTAGGCAATTCACAGAAAAAGATGTCCAATTAACCAAAACACATTTGGTGAGGGTGGGAAGGATTGTTCAATCCTAGTAGCAAAAAAAAAAAAAAAATGATATTTTTGACTATCAGGTAGTCAAAAATTCAAACAATGGTTAACATTCTGCTTGAAAGAAGATGTAGTGAAACAGGCACTTCAGTGCACCTTTTGAGAAGGCAGTTTTTCAGTTTCTATCTAGCTACACCAACGACCTGATATTTCCATTGCTGTACCCTAAATGAAGGCACATAGATGTGCAAAAAAAACTCATACAGGGCAGCACTGGTTGTGAGGAGGGAAATTGGAAACAACCTAAATATACATTAAGAGGGTTATATAAACTAGAACTTGGCCACACAGTGGCAAATGCTGAACAGCATTTAAAAAGAGAACGAGAGAGAGAAAAGTAGAGATAACTAAACGACCTGGAAATATCTCCGAGAGATTGTAAAGTGAAAAATGTAAGATGCAGAACAGTGTGAGTCACTAAATATCAATCTTGCCTTGGCAAGAAAACCAAGAAGTACATAAATACATGTCTGAATGCTTGGAAAATTTTTGTAAGGATTCAGAGATTATTTAAGGAAGATGAGGAAGGGGGAAAGAGAGGCTGTTATATGTCCTTTGGCAATGATTGAATTTTTAAAACCATGAATATATATTAGCTTTGTCATTTAAAAATAGTAATTTAAAATAAATTCATAGCTAAGGTGTTAATGGTTCTTATTTGAAGTCTGAGTGTAGTGCAGGGAGGTTGAGAGAAAGGGGAGGTCTCACCCATCAGAAAACCTGGAGAGTAACCCAGGGACATCTTAGGATGGAGGACCTTTTCAAAGGGGGAATGATTAGCATTGCCAGAAATCCTATCTCTTGAGTCCTGCACTATGCCAAGTTCTGAGCCATGGGTTTTTCACATGTGAGTTTTATTAAATCCTCACAACAGCCCATTTCACAGAGAAGGAAACTGAAACTTAGCATGCAATAGTTTTTTCAAGTTCATAAATACGATTGTGAAACTGGGGTTCCAGCTTAGGCCTCTTTAGCTCCACAAAGTTCATGGTCTTCTCTGCTCACCTATACTGGTCACTAAAGGGAGTGAGGACAGAAGGAAAGAAATAAAGGAAGGGGAGGGAAGGAAATAAAGAAATCTGGGGTGAGGGTGGGCACCAAAATAAAACCTGAGTAGTTGGAAATGGGATGTCAGCAACATACAGGAGAGTGGATGGGAGTTGTTACTCACCAGTCGGAGTGATGTCTGTGTGACATAGTGGCCCTGAAGAAGGTTGAGGGGGCTCAGTCTTGGTAAAGCCCTAGGCTGCTTCCAGCCCTGTGTCATTGGCACCCCAGGAATCTCTTAATAAGCCCCCAGGCCCTCTGAATCTGGGACTCTACACTCCTGGTCCCCAGGGGTTCAGGTCATCTAGCCCTCTCCTGCCTCAAGAGCTGGAGAATCCTGCCTCCATCTTCCTCTTCTTCCAGGAATTCAGGGCCCCTGTGTTCTCTTCTTTTAGGCCCAGAGGTCTGGGCTCCAGTCCTGTCCTGTTATTCTGGCCTAGAGTTCTGAACCCTTAGGTGGTGCTCCCTGATCATCCTGCACCCACCCTCAGGGAGACCCAGTAGTCCTGTCCCTTGCTCCCTCCCCACCTCTTTAGGTGTCTGGGTCCCCAGGGCCTGTCTCTCTGCACCCCAGGGACCCAAGCAGAAGGGGTTGGGTGGCTCACAGAAGGTCAGCAGCTGGAGGATCAACAGCAGGGCCATAGTGGGCAGGTTGGCTGGAGTGAAGCAGGAGCCAAGGCTCAACCCTGCTCCCTCGCCTTCCAGGAAGTGAGGCAACATCAGCCTGTCAGAGGCAGAGTCCTGTTTAGGGAAGGGAGGAGCGAGGTGAGGGCCCCTGGTTGACTGTCACAGCCCCATGTGGAGAAACTTGGGATTGGGGCAGTCATAACCAATTGTGTTCATTAATTAAACTTTTTTTAAAAAGTAGCACCTATTATGTGTCAGACCCCGCTGCATGATTTTGGGGCCATAGAGAGGACTCAGATCCCATTACTGTCCTCAAGCAGCTTCCAGTCTGATGGAAAGGCACATCTGGACCAGGTCTTTAAGAAAAAAAAAAAAGGGCCCGCCTGGTGGCTCAGGCAGTTAGAGCTCCACGCTCCTAATTCCAAAGGCTGCTGGTTCGATTCCCACATGGGCCAGTGGGCTCTCAACCACAAGGTTTCGGGTTCAACTCCTCGAGCCCCTCAAGAGATGGTGGGCTCTGCCCCCTGTAACTAAGATTGAACACAGCAGCACCTTGAGCTGAGCTGCCGCTGAGCTCCCGGCTGGCTCAATTCGTTGGAGCACGTCCTCTCAACCACAAGGTTGCCAGTTCGACTCCCACAAGGGATGGTGGGCTGCGCCCCCTGCAACTAGGAATGGCAACTGGACCTGGAGCTGAGTTGCGCCCTCCACAACTAAGACTGAAAGGACAACAACTTGAAGCTGAACGGCACCCTCCACAACTAAGATTGAAAGGACAACAACTTCACTTGGAAAAAAGGCCTGGAAGTACACACTGTTCCCCAATAAAGTCCTGTTCCCCTTCCCCAACAAAATCTTAAAAAAAAAAAAAAAAGATATCGCACCAACAATTCTACCTTCTCATTCTTACATCATTAAATTAGATCTTTCCCAGAAGAATCCAACACACTATTCTTCTTAAAAAAAAAAAAAAAAAAAGCAATGTGCGTGATAATGGAGGTCCCATAGAGCACTGTAATTGTCCACAGAAGGCCCCTACCCCTTCTGCTATACGAGTCAGGGCTTCCAGGACGAGCTGATTTTGAGCTGCAACCTCAAATGATAGATTAGTCATTCGTCCTCTCCCAGACTCCGTTTCTCTCTCTGTAAAATGGGCTTTCATAAGTAAATTGTGAAATGAGGACTATTGCATTCCGCCTCCGGTAGGTTGCAGCAGGAGGACTGGAAGTCACTCTTCCGGAGCGACTTCCAGTCTGAGAGACAAAAGAGGGCGAAGGCAGGGATGCCAAGACAGGCTTGCACTTAAAGCTGCAGCGCTGCCTCCTTTCCCGCAGCCGCCTCCGACTTCTGTCCTGCGCCAGTGCGCACGCGCGGACTCATCGGAGCCTGTCATGCAGAAACCACAACTTCCAGAGTGCTGGCCATCGCCTTGGACCACTGTTCTGAACTAGTGCGCATGCGCGGACTCAGCGGCGCCTCTGCGCGCACGGACCACAATACCCAGGGTGCTCCGCGCCACTGCCGCTACGGCTGTCGCCGAGACCAAGATGGCCGGGAGTAAGTGAGGTCGCCGCAGGCGCGATGAGCCGGGCGGAATCCCGGGCGGTGCGGGTGTAGGGCGCGGCGGAACCCCAGGGGAGGCGGTGGGGTCGGGGCCGGAGGGAGATGCAGGAGTCACGAGAGGGTTCCTCCAGGGCAAGGGTGGCGTGAGATGGTTAGAGGTCAGCGGGGACATCCCTGCAGAGGTGACCATGCCGGCTCACCCCTCCAGGACTCGCTGCCTTCTTCAAGAATGCCTGGGCCAAGGAGCCGGTGCTGGTCGCATCCTTCACCATCGGGGGCCTCGGTGCGTGAGCGCGAAAGTGCATCACCCCAACCGACTTCCCGGCCTTACCTCCTCCACCCGCCCGCGAGTTCCCATTGCCCCCCATTCGCGTTCTGTCCCAACGCCTCGTCGGTGCCCTCAACATTCTGTGTACCCACCAGTGTGTCCACCCCCACGACGTGCCTTTGCCTACCCCCATTCTTAATATTATGACCCCTTCACCATCCCACCCCACCCCACCCCATACGTACCCACCCGAGGTCCATAACCCCACGAGGAGAGGTTCTGAACTCTGGCTGTGCGTTGAAAACACCTGAGCCATAAGAATGATGACAATGTCCGATTCCTACCCCCTCTCACCATCACTCCCCAGCAGATTGAGTTGAGTTGGGGGGGGGGGGGAGGTTGTGACCGAGGAATTTGTATCTTGTGAAAATCCCCCAGTGATTCTAAGTGTGCCACCCTTATTGAAAACGGCTTTAGGACAGGATTACTCATATTTGAATGTGCACTGGGGTGGGCGTGGGGGGGTGTCTTGTTAAAATGCAGGCTCTGATTCAGTAGGGCTGGAGCCTGGAATGATGCATTTCTAGTAAGTTCCCAGGTCGTGTCAATACCACTGGTCGGCAGGGCACATGTTAAGTTTTTGTTTGTTTTTATTCAAGTTTATTGGGGTGACAATTATTAGTTTAGTAAGGTTCTTAGAACACAGTTGTTCCATACGGCAGCCATGGGACACATTGGCCACTGAGCACTTGAAATGGGGCCAGTATGAATTGAGGTGGTACATGTTACACTTATGTAAAGTACACACCAGATTTCAAAGACTTTAATATGCCAAAAAAATTAAATAAAATACTTTAGTTTTTCTCATGCTGATATGTTGAAATGATGTTTGGGATATGCCAGGTTAAATATATTTTAAAAATTAATTTGCATGTTCTAACTGTGACATGGCTGTTAGAAAATGTAAAAGTACCTGTGTGACTCTTATATTTCTATCAGACACTGCCAGCTTAGAACATTCCTTTATGTGCCCTACCCCACACCCCTGGTCTCCTGGCTCCCACCATGGATGGACTGTAATTTCTCGGATTGTTCCTTGTACAACCCTTTCCCTCAGTTTGTAACCATTTGTTACATTCGCAAGAAGTACCCTCCAGTATGCTCCATGGCCACCCACACTTCTTCCCTCCTCTGTGCCCTCTAGGTCCCACATATCCGAAAGTGCTTGGCTCCCAGCCCTACCTCCAAAAAGTTACAAACACTTCTGACAAATGGGGGTCCTAGTGTGTCAAGGGGCCTCCTGGAGGTGCTGTACCTCCTGCTTCCCTCCCCCATGCACTTGATCCCCCCCACTTTGCCAAGGTTCAGCTTCTGGTCCTCACCTGTTTCTCTCCACAGCTATAATTCTGCCCCCCCTCAGCCCCTACACCAAGTACGCTGCCAGGATCAACCAGGTCACACCCTACAACTACCCAGGTGAGTGGGGGCCTGGGCAGGACCAGCAGGGCCTGTGGGGCTGGGGAGGGTAATGGTGGGCAGGTCTTTCCTTGGCAGGGATCTGAGATTCTGCAGGGCCATCTGGATTTTTGGGGGGGAGATGTAATTCACATGCTGTAAAATTCACTTCCTGTTGATTTTTTGCACTATTTCTGTTGTGGTTCCAGATTTCGTTCCCTTTCTGGGTTCCCATCACTGTTGCTTTCTGGATTTTTGTCTTTCTGGGTCTCGAGCTCTCCAGGTCTCTGTCCTGTTTCCTTATCTCTGTTGGATCTTTTTCTCAGAGTCTCCTTTCTGCATCAACCTCTCTGGTTTCCCAAGTCTCTAGGTCTGCATCTCTGACTCTTACTCTCCTGTCTTCTCTCTCCCCTGGGGTCCCATTTCCCTCTTTGAATGTAACTGATAGACCAGCGCTTCTCTGTGGGTCCCTGGAGATGTGCTGGTCTCAGTGGCCCCCTCCTGTCCCACAGTACCTGTCCGGGATGATGGGAACATGCCCGATATACCCAGTCACCCCCAAGACCCCCAGGGCCCAAGTTTGGAGTGGCTGAAGAAACTGTGAGCGGCTCCACTGACAGGGAGGAGGCCCCCAGCCGTGGCCCCCAATAAAAATGTGAAAACCAACCCCTGAGTCTGAGGGTGTGTGTGATTAGAGGTGGGAGCAGCAGACAGTGGCCAAGGCAAATGTGGGGTCAGTTTATTGGGGGGGGGTCAGTCAAAGGGAGGGCTGGCTAGGGTGGGGTAGGGCAGTAGTTTGTCTGGCCCCCGAGAAACCCAACCCGAGTCCAGGGCCTCGTCCGTTTCGAAGCCAAAGTCTTCCTCGACCTTAATCTGGGGAGAGAAGAGCGAGGTGTGAGTAGGCCTGGGATCTACAGAAGGCCCTCGGCCCTGTTCCTGCTCTCCCAGGCCAGAGAGCCTCCAGTGTGTGTCTTAGCGCGTGTCTCCGAGACCCCAGATCCACGGTCTCCAGCTTCTCATTTTACCCACATCTCTTCTACCCATCTTCTCCATCCTTCCTTCTCCTCCCCACAGCTCCTCCGGGTCTTCCGTCCTCCTTTCCACCCAAGCCTTACTGGCGTTTTCCAACTCTTTCTCCTTCCCTGCCCAACCCAACCTTCTCCAACCTTTCCTGCTTTCCTGCCTCTCTCCAGCTTTCCTAGTCTGCCCCCCGCCTGCTGTGAAGCCCACCTCTCCCCAGCCTGGGGGCTCCAGGCCTCTCCCACCTGCACAGGGGCCAGTTCTGCAGTCAGCACAGCTCCTGCTCGGCGTCCTTCCCTGGGCGCTCGCCGCCTTTTCCGCCCACTGGGCCCCTCACCGGGGGCTGGGCTGCTGGGTTCTGGGAGTGCAGGTGTCCTTCTGGGCGGGGACAGCCCCTCTTTCTCTGGAGGCTCGTTCTCAGTATTGCCTGGGGTGGGGGCATCTGTGCCCTGGCTGCCCTCGTCCTGGTAGGGAGACAGGAGGCAGGTGAAGGCTGTGTCCTGGGCTCACCCAGGACACTCACCCAGCCCCCTGGAGACTCCATTCTCACCTCCAGCACAATAGTGAACTGGCTGGCGCGGTAGTCATCACCGTAGGAGTCCAGCACTCTCATGAGGAACCTGCGCCCAGAGGGAGAGAAGCTGCCAGGGGACACCTTGATCTGGAGGTCCAGGAAAGGAGCCCTTGACAGCCCAGCTCTGACTCCCTTTGAAGCCAAAGTGTCCTTGACCCAGGAGTTTCCAAGCTCCAGGGTCTGACAGACCCAGGTGCCAAGCACTTGACCAGCCAGTGGGACTTTGGGTAAGACGAGGTGACCTATGCACCTCAGTTTTCTGTTTGTCAACAGGAGATGGACCGTGACTGAGCTGACTACTGATGACACTGCAACTAGATGTCTCCAAAGGTCTCAGTGGGCTACTGGCTCAGTAAATGTTCAAGTGTAAGTTACTACCTTGATCAGTAACCGAAAGTTGAGAGAGAGGTGTGCGAAGCACTCCAGGAGCCCTCACCTCTTATTGATGCCGTCTTCTCTGTCTCCGTCCCTGCTTCTAAAAGCTTTTGGATTTTTGTTTTAAGCTCTAATAGATTGAATGCTACTGGTGAGCCAGCAAATCAGCAAATCCTAATAGGTCACAAAGTAGGAAGGAAGATGGATAGTGCCTGATTGGGACTTAAAAAGGACGGTGGGGAAGGCCTCACTGGGAAGGTGAGAGAGTGGCAGGAAGTTTTTGGCGGAAGGAACAGCAAGTGCAAAGGCCCTGAGGCCAGTGCATGTCTAGGCTGAGGAGACTGGTGTGATGGGCCATCTGACATAGGGCCTGGTTGGTTGGTGTAGGAATGTTAACTCTTACTCTGAATCAGGTGCGACCCCTGCAGGGTTTTGAGCAGAGGAGTGATGTGGCCTGTCTTTCATTTCATTTTATTCATTTTTTTTTGCTTTTGAAAAACACTTATTTTTTTAAAAAATTGTGGTAAGATATACATATCATAATATTTACTGATGTAACCATTGTGAAGTGTACAGTTCAGTGGTATTAAGTATATCCACACTGTTGTGCAGCCATCACACCATCCATCTACAGAACTTTCGTATCTTTCCAAAGTGAACCTTTGTCCCCATTAAACAACTCCCCATTCCCCTGCCCCAGCAACCACCAGTCTCTTGCCTGTCTCTACGATTAGATCATTCTCAGTACATCACCATGGAGCCCTACAGCATAAGGCCTGTTCCCCCCGTTTTGCCATGACGGGGACGCCGCGAGACGCAGCATCAGTGTCAGATCCTGGGCAGACTGGCCGCAGAGCTCACGCCCCGTCCTGGTCATGGTGACCTGAGCTGGAGGCACAGAGCTGAGCTCATCCTGAGAGCTCCCTCAGCATCTTTGCAACTCTGGTGTTACCCTTAGGGCTAAGAGAGGGGATGTCGCTTGCTCAGAGTCGTACAGGAAAACAGTGCAAGAAAGTCTGTGACTCTAAGATTCATGCTTCATTTGCTGCACGTCCCATGCAAAGGGAGTACACACGCTCCCACCAGAACCAGAACCAACTCTTTCCAGCAAGACCCAATTCCACTCCTGGTCCCTGCTGGCCTCACGCCCCACCCTCTCTGGCCCTGCCTCCTCCTGACAGCCTAGCAGAGGGGGAAGGTGGTGGAGAAATGGCAGAGGGGTACAAACAAGATTTGGGAGAAGGGCACGCGGGCCCAGAGCGGGCATGCGAGGGGTTACCTGCGCTCTTGCTGCAGTCTCCGTGTTATCCTCTGTACCTGATGGAGCCTGTTCAGGACCCTCTCGTTCACCTGCAGGAAGTGAGAGGGCACAAGTCAGCTGGACCCTGCTCGTACCCCCAACAGACAGTGAGTGGAGCCCTTGCTGTTGACCAGGGAGCGAGGCGAAAGACCATCTCATGGCCCATAAGGGGCTGTACCTCCTGTCTAATTCCAGGGAGTGCACCCAGACCTCCCACTAAATGGTGACACCCATCTGCATGGCTCCCAAGCCAGGACCCCACCCACCATCCACTCCCCTCAGCTCCATTTTCCTCATGACACTCATTGCTTTATATCCCATCCCTGAACTCAGTGTGCTGTCTGTCTCACCCACCAGAGGAAGAGATGAGAGAAGAGAGTCTGGGGTGAGCTGAAGGATGGGGGTTGGGGTGAGCCAAAGCCATCCAGTAATAGACACACAGTATCTGGCCTAAATAGCATTGGATTTGATTTACCTCCATATTATCTATCTCCATACATATACACATATATACATATATAAACTAAGTTACAAATAGCACTGCTAAGAACATCTTGGTAACTGCCACTCCCTATGCTGGGAGGACTGAGGAGAGGAGCTGCTGGCCACAGGCCCTGCGGAGGTTCGGTTTTGGTGCAGGTTCAGGGAACTATAACACCTGGAGCCAACCCTGCTCAAAGCACCCCCACTGTGCCCACAGCCCTCAGCCTGCCTTCAAAGCCATTTCCCCTCAGGCCCTCCAACATCCCGTCCAACCAGACACCTCTCATACCCAGAGTCCTGCATGCACCTTCCCTCCAGTCAGCCTGATGCTCCTACTCATCTTAAGACTCGTCTCAAACATCACTTCCTTAGTTCTCTAACTCTCCCTCCTCTCCATCTCCTGGACTCCTGACTGAACCGCTACACCAGCCTCCCCCTTCCAGAATCCCCAGCACCACTGTTATGGGTTGAATGGTGTCCCCCCAAAAAGGTGTGTTGGGTCCGAACTCCCAGGACCTCAGAATGTGACCTTATTTGGACATAGGGTCTTCACAGAGGGAATCAAGTTAAATGAGGTCATGAGGGTGGGCCCTAATCCAACATGACTGGTGTCCTTATAAAAGGGGGGAAATGGGACACTGACACGGAACACCACAGGTTGCCAGCAGACCAGCAGAGGTTGGGAGAAAAGCATGTATGTAGCAGATTCTTCCTCATCACCCTCAGGAGGACCAATGCCGCGGACACCCTGATCTCGGACTTCCAGCCTCCAGGACTGACAGACAGTGCATTTGTTGTTACTTAGCCACCCAGTTTGTGCTGCTCAGTCACAGCAGCCCTAGCAAACGAATGCAACCAAGTTCAGAGTTGTTCAAATATCCAGACCTGATCCAGGTCCCTGCCCTGTTTGAAACCTTTCATTAGCTCCCGCTCAGCACACACAAAAAATCCAGATTTCATGTCCTGGTGTTCATGGCCTTTCAAGACCTGGGCCAGCCCTGCCTACTGCTCCATCCTTATTCTCACCAAGGAGTGCAGTGGTTCAGTAGAGAGAACCCGATGGAGGGGAGAAGGATCCAGGGAGATTCAAGAGGCAGAATGGATAGGAGTGAGGAGTGGCTGATGTCAGAGTTATGGGAGGCCTGAAGAGCTTGGGCTTTGACCTGTAATCGGTGGGGAGTAGGAGAGGCGCCTGTGAGGCATCAGCGAGCTGATCTGGGCTGTTCGGGAAGCTCCTAGAGAAGACAGCTCTCCAGGTGCCTTGCAGGGCCTGAGGCTTAACAGGTGCGGAATAAGTGAATAATGAATGAATAAATGACTCCTTCAACTAAACAAGGCTGGGCATAAGGACAGGCACAGACTGGGAGGGGTGGAAATTTAGGCCAGGGGACCCCCACAACGGGAACCCGCACTCACCTACCTGCTCGATCTCCCGGCAGCGCCGGCCCAGCGCCTGATACTTCCTGCGGTGTAGTTCCCGCTGGCGCCGCCGCCGGCCCCGGGCTGCCTCTTCCTCTTCGTCTCGCTCCCGGAGCCCCGAGCCGCCCAGACCCCCGGACACGAACTCCACTTCTGTTTCAAGCTCGCTCTCCAAGATGTGACCACCAAACAGCGGAGGCAGCGCCAGCTCCGACCCTGGCGGCGCTGAGAACTCTTCAAAGCCCACGGCTGCCATGGTCCTGTAGGGTCGGGGAGCTCAGGGAGCCTCACGCCTCTGCCCCCGGCCCCTCCTCCCTCAGACCCGCGAGTCCGGGTCCCCAGGCCCTCCTCCCTCAGGTCCAGAAGTCCAAGCCCCCAGACTCTACCTCCCCGAGGATCCAGGGAAGTTCAAGGCCCCAGGCCTCCAACCTCTAGATCCCTAGCCTCCTCCCGCAGGATGCTCGAGTACAGACCCCAGTCCCTAAGAGTTCTAAGCCAAAACAGTTGCATGAACTACAATCCCCATCAGCCCTCAGGGTAAAGCGCGGATAGTTGTATGTCATGCAGCCGCAATGTCTTTTGGGATTGGCAATTTTCCCCCAAACCGCTTACCCCTCTCTCTGCTCCAGTTCCATATCTCCCCGGCTCCCGGCGTCCCAGGCCTGAGAGCTTTCAACCTCGCAAACCTTTGGGCTAAGTCGTTCGCAAAACTACCCGTCCCATCAGACTTCACGGCCAAGCATCCGGGACGCCGCCGCTACGCCTCCCGGGAGTTGTAGTTGCTTATTTCCGGTTTCGCTCTCTTCAACCTCCACCCGGAGTCTCAGCTGAAAGGCCTTGCTTTGTCGTCTAACGTCGCCACCAATCGTCTGAGTTGACCTCGTCTTTATTTTTGTCTCGACATCCTGTCGTCCAACGACGGCAATTCTCCGTTTAGCAGGCTCAGTCCTCGACGGGTCGTGAGCCGGTTGAGCCCCGTCTCCCCGCTCCTGCTCACCCCTTCTCCGTGTAGCGGCAGGTGCTAATAAAGTTGTTGTTCCAAACGCCGTCCGGAATAACCCGGAGCGGAGGCCAATCTGCGCGCAGCTTCGCCCTAACAGCGTCTGGAGGGTGCGACGTCATCAGTGAGCGTCGACCTGTGTCGGAAGCTAATTTACTAGAAACCGTCGTGCGAGGAGGGAAGTGGTGAGTGTGATGGAGACTCGGCGGGGCGGGAGGTTGGCTTCCTGGGTGTGGGGGGATGGACTGTGCGAGGACACAGGCAGGCCTTACTGGACTGATGACCCAAAGGTCCATGTGCTTTTGCAGTTTTAGGGCTTGGGGGATAAGGCAAGAGTGTAATGTTCTCTGCCCTCTTAGAACGTTTTGCCTGGGGAGACCGGCCTAATCAAGTAATTACTTAAATAATCGCAAGAGCGTGAAGCCCGTGGGATACCCACAGGGCGTGCGGGTGTGTCACCAGGAGTGGGTGCGTGGATCAGGGAGCTGGAACGTAAGATGAGAACTGAAGGCCGAGGAGGGGCTGAGCCACCAAACAGTGAGGGGAATAGGTTGGCAGGCGAAGGAAATGTGCGGCGCACTCGGGGCGAAGGGGATGGCGGCAGCGGCGGGCTGGGGTGAGGCGACGTCATTGCACGCCCTCCGCGCCAGCTGTCGTGCCGGGCACGCAGGCGAGGGAACGGTGAATCCAACGGGCGCAGTCCCTGTCCTCAGGACGTTTGGCGTAGTGGGGAGGACGGGCGTTAAACAAACTGTTGGAAGTTTAGAGACTCGTAAGTGCTGAGGCCAACCCAGAGGCCCATAGATATATAATAGGGTCTAGTTTGACAGTCAGGCAAGATCTGCAGTGCAAGAAACAATGTGTATGCCCCCACCTGAGGAATGAAAAAATAATATATTGGGAGACCTGGAGAAAGGAGGCCATAATGTGGCGGTATAAGAAATAAATAAAGTTGTTCATTCATTTATCAAATAGTTCTTGAGTGCATAGTATGTGCTAGACATTTTGCAAGACAGTGGGGATAGAGCAGTGAACAGACAGGTGTGGTCCGGGGTCTGCTTACAGTTCGGTGGGGGAACAGAGCAAAGAGGACGTGAAGACACTTGAGTCATACATGGGGAGAGGGCTATGTTCTTTAAAGACAGGAAGAGTTCCTCTTGGAGAAAGTGAGTAAGCGGAGTTTTAGAGAAAGGCATGTGTGAGGTGATAAAGGCCATTTACCAGGAAAGATGGGGTCTTATAAAGAGCAGTGGGTGTGAAGGGGACATTGTGTTTTAGGGAGAGCGGAGGAGATGAGGGGAGACTGATCTCATAGAGCCGGACACCCAGGGGTCTCACACCGGCATCCCCAGGGCCAAACCTGTCCTGCAGGCTCCTGTTTGGTCTAGCCCGTGCTGTGGTGGTTTGTTTGGTTGGTTCTTAATTTAAATTACCCATTTAAATAATAAAAAGAAACTTCAAACTGGAAGATTCCACGAAAAGATTCTGAATTTCTTACTCCTTTTGAAAAAATATTAGGAAACCTGGTAGCATGGTACCCACATTTCCACTGGCAAGGCATGTCTACAGCTGAGCACGACCTCACCTGTACACGGGGCTTGGGCGGGAGAGAACGAGAGGGCTCTTATTCTTTATAATAAGAGGGAATAGAAAAGGCTGAGAGGGAGACGGACACACAGGCAGCAGTCCTCTGATTCTCCAGGCGCCACTCCTTATTGCCCAGCCCTCAGCCTGCCTCGCTCACCTTTTCACCTATTTAGCCTATGAGCGTTGAAGTTTGCGGCCTCTGTTTTTATACTTCAGAGGAGGGTGATGTGGAAGGGGAAGGAATGAAGAAGGGGATTTGATTTGTGCAGAGAGGAGAGGGACAGAAAGAAGAAAATAATGCTTGTTAAAAAGAAAGGGGGAGGACAGAGTGATGGGGATTGTACTTTGTAGAGGAAGCACTTTCCTCTTTGTGGGACTCACAGAAAACACTGATATTTTTACAGCCCTTGGGGTAGATGAGACTGCTCGTGGCCAGAGGTGATCAGCCTGGGGACTCTAGACATATGAGGCCAGTCTGGTTGCGCTGATGGCTGAGGAGATCAGTAGTTTAGGAAATCTGTCACCCATTTGGGGCCCCAAAATTGGCGGTGGGGGCAGGCTCTGTTATAGGGAAAACAAATGAGAGGTTGCATCTAATCAAGGGGCGATGTAGCTTTTAAGCCTTAGCGAGGTGGTGGCATGTGTGGTGTGCTGTGTCTTGTCCAGTGACATGAGCTGGACAAGTGAGAGGGTAGCTGGTATGAGTTATGGCTGGACTTCATCTAGGTTCTGGGAGGTTTGTTCAGGGATTAATTCAGGAGGTGTTTATCGAGCATCTACTATTTGCCAGGCACAATTAGGAAGCTGCAGAGCAACAAATGAAAACAGCTGTCCTTGTGGAGCTTGTGTGCTAGTGTGTTGATGAGGAAAGCCCAGGGCCTTTTGCAGGGGCAGCCCCTCCGAGCAACGAGGGGAACCCTGCTTCCCCTCCCCCACAGGCCTCAGGATGTCTCTGGCAGACGAGCTCCTGGCTGACCTTGAGGAGGCGGCAGAAGAGGAGGAAGGAGGAAGCTATGGGGAAGAAGAAGAGGAGCCAGCGATTGAGGATGTGCAGGAGGAGACGCAGCTGGACCTTTCCGGAGATTCGGTGAAGAGCATCGCCAAGCTGTGGGATAGCAAGATGGTGAGTGGGCAGTAAGCAGAAGCTCCCAAGAGGGCTGGGCTGGGCAGTGGCTCTTCTTGAACAGTCCTGGGTGGTGACTCTCCTCTCCGGCCCCAACAGTTTGCTGAGATCATGATGAAGATTGAGGAGTATATCAGCAAGCAAGCCAAAGCTTCGGAAGGTACCTTCTCCCCTCCCACTTGCCCTCACTTACCCCACCTGCTCTCCAGCCAGTGCCTGGGCTCTTTATGCTGCCTGTGACTCCGTCTCCCTCTCAGCCTTTTCTGGTGCCCTCTTCTTCTCTTCCATCCCAACCCAGACCCCTTCTCCCCTAAAAAGATGTTACATTACAGCTGACACGCCATAGCTCTTGCTGTGTGCTCACCTAGGACTTTTCACTAGGTTTCCCAGACTTAAGTGCGTCACGTGACCAGTTACAGGGATTTTGCCATCTATAAACCACTCATCTTACCTACTTCACATTTTCTCTAAATTAATGTACTTTTTCCCTTAAATGTATCTCAGGAGGAAAGTTATTGCTACTGTAAATAGGAAACTGGTATCGTTTGGTAAATAAGGAACCATAAACATACACGATTATTAAAGCATCACTTAAAACCTCCTCTCACTGCCAACTTTGGGGAGCGCTGGGTTATCGCTTGACTATTCAGACCAGCTCTCAGAGGGTGATCCTGTTACACCCCCATTCTTCTTGTCAGGGTGGGGCTCTCATGGAATTTGGTGGCAGCAGGAAGCTACAGGAGGTTGTTGGGCACAGTCAGAGCAGAGTTTTGGAGAGACGCACTCTTTCCTTCCTTTCTTAAACATTTTTGAGTTACTCTGGGGCTGGGCGGAGCAGACAGGCCAGGTCCCAGGCAGTTATTGGTGGGCGGTGCCTGAGGGAGAGATGGAGCTGGAGGTACAAGAGTGGCCGGCTGACCCTGCCTCAGGTCAGGGAAGAACTGATACGTGGATTGGATGTTGAAGCACGAATGTGCACAGCAGGCCAACGGTGGGGGCACATGTGCCCAGGGAAAGAGAGCTATGCGTGCAGAGCCTCAGCTATGGGGGACGCTGAAGAAGGTTCCAGATCCTGTGGGGTTTCCAATGCCAGGCTGGGAACTTCTTGATCCAAGAGCCATGGGGAGCCATAAAAATGACCTTTCTTATGTCGGGACAGGCTCAGGGATTAAGTCAGACCCCATCACACCCGGTGTCTGGTGGGAAGGTAGACAGGAAACATCTCCAAAGCCGGTGGTACTCGTGTCTAATGGATGTGGCAGGAGTGCTGCGAGAGCAGAGGAGACATCTGGCCTTCCCGAGAGGCGAGAGGCGAGAGGCGAGGGGCGAGGGGCGAGGGAAGGGTTCTTCGGTGCCTTCTGAGTCTTAAGGACGTGGCGGCATTTGAGCGCCAGGGTTGAGAACACGGGCTCTGGAGTCAGATATCAGGTCTGCCATCTCCTGGCTCTGTGACATCAGGCCGCGTCTCTCCGTTTCTTAATTTAACACCTACCTCCCTGGATGGTGTGGATAAAATAAGTTAGAACAATGTCAGCCACTGTGACTATGGTTCTTGGTAATATTATCATTGTCACCATTATTAATATCATCGGCGATTATTAAAGCCCAAAGAGAGTTTTCCAGAAGCAGATATTAGGAAGGGACATACCAGAGAGAGGGAGCAGCATGTGCAGAGGCCCAGAGGAGTGAAGCAGCCCTGAGTGTCAGGGCACTGTCATCCGTCCCTTATGGCTAGAATGTGATAACAGGGTGGTGAGGAGGGGACGGGGCTGGAAGCTGAGTCCAGACCGCGGAGGCAGTGAGTGGGGTGATGTCTGTGGGGTGACTCCAGGTACCATTTTGGGCATGGGGTGGGGGGCGTACAGCCACAGGAAACAGACACAGTCCTTCTCCTTGCAAGGCCTTGGACGTCAGCCTGGGGAGTTTGGCTGTTAGCCCCAGGGACGTGGGGAGCCCTGGGAGCTGGTGCGGGCCTGCGCTCCCTCCTGGGAGGGTTCAGTTCTAGGATGAGATGGGGTCAAGTCTAGACTGGCCTGGAGGGAGAGAGACGGGAGGTTTGCAGACACACACATCCTCTCTCAGTTGACCCTTCAGCCCCTCCGACTCCTGTCCAGCCACATTGGCAGACTCCCTCAGCCGAGGGGCCCAGGAGGGTTGGCTGCTGGGGAGCACAGCCCACCAGGCTGTTTTTCACCCTCAGTGATGGGACCAGTGGAGGCAGCGCCTGAATACCGGGTCATTGTGGATGCCAACAACCTGACCGTGGAGATCGAGAACGAGCTGAGTGAGTAAGGGGGGGACAAGCCGAGATGACCCTGCCTGGTGTCCCCGAGGGGGGCATAGGCAGCGTTCCGGCCGCCTTTCCCCCTGGCCTTTCTCAAAATCCTGCCCTCAAACCCCGTCTGTTAGCCTGAGTCCAGGTTCAGCTGCTCTGACAATGGCTTAAATAACAAGGAAGTGTATTTTCCTCTCCTGTAAAAGTCCGGGTGAGCAGTCCAGGCTGGTGCCCTGATGTAAAAGCCTCTGGGGCCCACTCTCTTTGCATCTTGTTAATCAGCCACCTGTTTCATGGTACAAGGTGACTGCCCACCTCCAGCCATCACCTCCACATCCCCACCAGCAAAATGGGGGAGAGAAGAGGAGGGCACAATTTTCTTTTTTAAGGGGGTGACCTGGAAGTTGCACATATCACTTGTAGGTCAGAACTAACTCCTGTGGACTCATCCAGCAGTGAGGGATCCAGGAAATGTAGCCTTTGTGCTGGGTGTCCATGTGCCCAGCTAGGGCTCAGGGGAGTGGTTACTAAGGGAAGAAGGGGAACTGGATGTGGGGACAGCCAGCAGTCTGCTTGCCCCCTCGTCAGACTCCTCCCATCTTTGTCCACCTCAGACATCATCCATAAGTTCATCCGGGATAAGTACTCAAAGCGGTTCCCCGAACTGGAGTCACTGGTCCCCAACGCGCTAGATTACATCCGTACGGTCAAGGTGAGTGAGGGGAGGAGGGCTCGGGGAGAACAGGCTCCTCGACCCCACCAGTGTGAAGGGGAGGCAGAGTTCCACTCTTGACCCCGGCCTAGGGCAGAGGCTCCCCTCGCTCAGCTTTTGGCCTGAGATGGATGGGACCAAGGAGCAGGTGAATGAACTAGATGAGTGATGGTGAAGGTCCCAGCTGCCTCCCTTGCCGTCTCGGGTGTGGAGGTACTGGAGAGGGGTGACCGATGGCCTAGCTGCTGCCAGCTGCCCAGCGTGGGGGGTATGATGCCTGGAAAGGATGTTCTCAAGGCTCCTTCCCCAGGTAGAGGGGTGGAGCTTGCAGAGGCCCAGCAAGAAGGGAGGGAGCTGAGGGGTGCCCCACTGCCCCGCCAGCACTTGTCCAGCTGTGGCTGGGATCTGAAGGCTGATGAAGGGGCAGCCAGGCAGAGATTCAGGGGAAGAAGTGTTAAGTGCCAAGACCCCAAGACAGTAACAAGCCCTGGCGGGTTCAGGGAATGAAAAATTAGAAGTGGTGAGGCGAAGGTGAAGAGGTCAAATCACACCTGACCCCTAAGCCTGGGAGGGTCAGGTGCAAGTGAAGGCAGGGATACCAGCAAGGAAATCCCGTGTGCGTCCGGGAGGTAAGGGCAGCGGCTGGGGACGTCCATGTGAGAGGAGATGGGATCGGATTTACGCTCTGAGTCAACCGGGCAGCTGGCCTGTTAGGCAGCACTCGTCCCTGGGTGGCCAGTTGCTCCGGTCTGTTTCTCGATCAGCCAGCGCAGGGCAGATGGTGCTTCTGCTTTGAGCAGTGACATTCTCAGAGCTGGTAGGGGCAGGAGAATCGCTCTATGGACAAGACCCAAGTTTGCCCAGTGTCCCCAGACCTGCACACCTGGCGGGTGCAGAAACAAAAAAAGGTCTAGAGCCCGCCTGAGTGGCCTCACGTGTCCCCCGTGGCCTCCTAAGTGTGCATGCCGCCCCGTGGCCTTCTCACCACAGGAGCTGGGTAATAGCCTGGACAAGTGCAAGAACAATGAGAACCTGCAGCAGATCCTGACAAATGCCACCATCATGGTCGTCAGTGTTACTGCCTCCACCACCCAGGGGTACGTACTGTACTGAGCAGGGAGCAGGACTGCAGCCTGCCTCAGCTCCAGCTAAGCAGGCGATGATCTTGCGGTCCCAGTGGCACAGTTGTCAGTCTCATGAGGGAGGACAGTTCATTTCAATTCCACACGTGTTTAACGAGTGGCTCCAGCAAACCAGGCTCCGTGCTGGGCTCTGGGGTCCCCTGTCAGTGAGGAGCCAGCCTCCCACTCCAGGAGCCTGGAGTCTTGTGAGTTGAGGCAGAGGGTGAGTCCATAATCAGAAGTGACAGCAGGGACTTTGGGCTCCCTCATCGGCGTCTGGGCCATGCCTCAGAGAAGGAAGGAACGGTCTTGAAACCCCCGAGCAGAGTCCTGTGGGATGGAGACCTCCTGCAGGCTGTCATCTTGTTCACCAAACATGTTGACAGAGTGCCGGGCACTGTGCTGAGGACAGGATTACAGAACTTAGCAAAGTACAGGTGGCCCCATCCTCGGCGCTCCTGTCTGGGAGAACGAAGGTGCATGCACAGGTCAAAGGCCAGAGGGCAAATGTTGGATGCAGAGGGGGGGTGCCTACCAGAGTGGGTCTGATGGCTTTCTGGAGGAGGTGATCACGTGGCCTCGGCAGGCACCAAGCTCTCCAGGGGAACAAGCGAGCCCCTAGCTTGCCACTGCTGAGGGGCAGTTGTCCTGAAGCTGCACACGTGCGTGTGTGAACACACAGCTGGGAGGACAGGGGCTCCCACACTAGTCAGGCAGGGGAGCCAGGAGAGGCCGGGTTCTTCCCAGCCACATGTTCTCTCCACCTCGCAGACAGCAGCTGTCAGAGGAGGAGCTGGAGCGGCTGGAGGAGGCCTGTGACATGGCATTGGAGCTGAGTGCCTGCAAGCACCGCATCTACGAGTACGTGGAGTCACGCATGTCCTTCATCGCACCCAACCTGTCCATCATCGTCGGGGCATCCACAGCGGCCAAGATCATGGGTGAGCCAGGCCGGGCATGGGGCCTCAGTGTTCTCCACAAGAGGAGGCGCTGGTCCTGGCCTTGTGTTGGGACTGAGGGCAGGTCCCCTCCTTGGGAGCTCTCTGCAGTCTCAGGGTGCTCAGCCGTCGGGCTCCTGGCCCCTTCAACCAAGAAACACCTGCTGGGGAGTTTGGTACAGCAGCTGTTAGTTAGCTCAGGCGGTCACAAAGACTGCAGACGGGCAGCTTCAACAGCCCGGTCTTACCGTCCCTAGTCCTGGAGGCTGGAAGTCTGAGATCAAGGCGTCGGCAGGGCAGGTTTCTCCTGAGGCCTCTGTCCTTGGCGTGCAGATGGCCATCTTGTCCCTGTGTCCTCACATGGTCGTCCCTCTATGTGTGTCTGTGTCCTAACTCCTCTTCTGAGGACACTAGTCAGATGGGACTGGGCCCATCCTATGATGTTGTGTCATCTTATCATGTGTTTAAAGGCTCCATCTCCAGATAGGGTCCTATTCTGAGGCACTGTGGGGTGAGGTCTCCAACACAGGAAGTTTGGGGGTCTGGAGGCAGGTGTGTGCAGTCACAGGGTAGAAGGAAGCAGTGGTTTCAGGGCAGATGAACTCGAGTGTGGGTCCTGCTTCCCCCTCATTGACCTCACATTCTTGGGCAGGTGGCCACATGTGCCTCAGTTTCCCCAGTGGTGTGCTAGGTTCCTACAGCTGCTGTAACAAGTGGCCACAAACCAAGCGGCTTAAACAGCACGGTTTATTATCTCCTGGTTCTGGAAGTCAGGAGTCCTCTGCAGGCCTCGCTGGGCTAAGGTCAGGGTGTGGGCACAGCCGTGTTTCTTTCTGGAGGGTCAGGGAGGAACCCTTTCCCTGTGTTTTCCAGCTTCTCGCGTCCCTTGCCTCGTGGCCCCTTCATCCATCTTCAGTATCCTCTGTCGTACCTCTGGCTCTGCTACAGCCTTTCTCTTCCACTTTCATAGTACCCTGTGGTTACATTGAGCCTGGATCCTCCAGGATAATCGCCCATCTTGAGGTCATTAATTTAGTTGTGTCTGCCAAGTCTCTCTGGCCTGTAAAGGCACCAGACTGCAGGTTCTAGGTATTGCAATGAGCGTCTGTGGGGGTCCTCCTTCTGCTCCTGCACAGGTTACCACATTTGTGCTAGAGGCTTGTTTTAAGGATTCATTTGGTTGATGAGACAGTTTCCCTAATCATTAAAAGCACCCAGCAGTGGCCTGGCTCACAGACCCCATCAGAGGTAGGAGTATTTCCCGACAGCCCACATCCCCTCCCCGCACCTGCAAACGAGCTCGTGGGGACCCCCAGTGCTGCACACTAAGGCCCTGTGGTCCAACTCTGGGGTCGGGTTCCTGTTGGGCCATTTGTTTGCTAGCACCCTCAGAAAAGTTGCTTGACGTCTCTGAACCTCCTCCAACTATCCCCTCACATGCGACAGGCCCTCCCTGGCAGGGCCACCATGGGATCCAGCCAGACACTCACGTAAAGGCACACGGTGAGCCCCCAGACAAATGCCCCTGCCTCTTCTGACCCCTCTCGCACCCTCCCTCCTGCTGCAGGGGTGGCCGGCGGCCTGACCAACCTCTCCAAGATGCCTGCCTGCAACATCATGTTACTGGGCGCCCAGCGCAAGACGCTGTCCGGCTTCTCGTCTACCTCCGTGCTGCCCCACACCGGCTATATCTACCACAGCGACATCGTGCAGTCCCTGCCCCCGGTGAGCCTCAGCAGGTCCCCGTCAGTCACAACTGACAACAGTGCTCAGGAACCTGGGGGACAGGGTCGCATGGGTCTAAGAACAAGTTGACCGATGCCCTGTAACCCAAAGAACTCACCGTGAATCGCAAGGTTACGTCTGGCCAAGGCAACACCCTTAGAGCAGGCTAATTCTTCACTCCACACAGCTGCTGCTAACTAGTATTTTTATTATTAAGTGACACTTGTTGCTATGGGTTTTACATGTACCATCTTGCTGTTTCCCAAAACACAGGCCACCGCCCTTTCGTGGCGCATAACGTGGTTTTTAGTGACATACTGCATGTTTTCTGTTTTAGTCATAACAAACTGTCTTTTTGGTATTTGATAATCTATCTGTAGCAATTCCAGTAAGTTGTCTTTGTCTGTGCAAACAGGTTTAAGTTCTTTAAAAGTAGGAAACATCGATGATAGTTTGTCACCATCACACATATTACAGAGACACATGGCATAAGGTTGAAATGCTGACAGGCAGAAATTGAGCCTGTGGTGGCTCAAGCTTTGGGAATTCAGTGATCTCATTGATTCCTCGCTTTAACTCAGCCTCTCTTTTGCACTCTTCCAGGATCTCCGGCGGAAAGCCGCCCGACTGGTGGCTGCCAAGTGCACACTGGCAGCCCGTGTGGACAGTTTCCACGAGAGCACAGAGGGAAAGGTGAGGGTGTCTGTGCATGTGGACCTGTGGTCTGTCAGGGGGCTCACGGCACATGAGCCCCATCCTGGCAGGGCAGGTGGGCGTGTCCATCTGTGCCCCCTCACCCCCGCCCGCCCAGGTCAGCTTCCCGTCCCCCTGGTGTATCGTTTCCTGTTGGTGCTGCTCTAACAAAGGACCACGAACGCAATGGCTTAAAGCAACATGGGTTTATGATCACACAGTCCCATAGGCCAGAATCCAAAGTGGGCCTCCCTGGGTTAAAGTCAAGGTGTCAGCAGAGTCCATTCCTACTGGAGTCTCGAGGAGAGGGTCCATCCCTGGCCTTTTTCAGCTTCTAAGGGCCACCTGCATCCCTTGCCTCATGGCCCCTCCCTCGTCTTCAGAGCCAGCAGCACAGCGTTTCCCGCCTCTGCCTCTGTCCTCACATACGACTCCTTTTAAAGGCCTGGTGATGACCTTGGGCCCACACTGGTAGGTAGTCTTAATACTGCCCTCATCTCAAGATCCTTAAGTGGACACACCTGCAAAGTCCCTTTTGTTTTGTTAGGTGACATGTTCACAGTAACCAGAGATTCGGACGTGGACATCTTGGAGGTGGGGGGGCCATTACTTTACCTGCTGTACTGGGCTCTGTCCTCTCTGCCAGCACTGCTGTCATGCAGTAATTACTCCGGAGACCTGTGCTCCTTGGCAGACTTGCTCTGTGAGAGGAGAGACGCTCTCTCTCTGTGTGTTGTAGTCCAAGCACCCCACCTAGCACAGTGTTCAGGGCTTCCATCTCTGTCACCACTGGTCTGGAGGCTGGGGAGTCAGGGTGAACGGCACAGACAAAACCCTGCCTCTGTGGTATTGATATTCTGGTTGGGGCGCAGTAGCTGGTAAAGCTGTGGTATGTCCAGTGGTGCTTAGTAAATGCTAAGAAGAGAAATAAAGGGCATTGGATGACAAGAGATGCTGTCCTCAAGGAGGGCTTCTCTAGGAGGGGAGGGTTTCACGTAGACCTGAATAAAGTTAGCAAACGAGTCACCTGGATACTGGGAGAAGAGGGAGTGGGCAGTGCAAAGGCCCTGAGGCTGGAGCTCAGTGAGCCTGGGAGAGGAGGCTGGAGGGAAGGGCAGACCATGGGCCTTTGTGCCTGATAGGGAGCTCGGCTTCAGCAGAGGTGCTGAGAAGGGGCTGATTTGGGGTCTTTCTTGAAGAAGAGCCTCATGGGATTTGCGGGTAAAACAGTGGAGTGTAGGCTGACCGACTCCCGGCTGAGCAACTCCCGGGCCCCACTTGTGGAGGAGGTGGGGCAGGCAGGAGTTCTGTGTTTGAGAGGCTGATCATATCTGGGTCTCAAGGCGACAGCTGTTTGTGGGTGCAACCTTCAGAGGAGTCCAGGAGTCACAGGGTCGTGGGTGGAGCTTAACCCTGGAGAGCCAACAGCTGCCGAGATCCTCGAGATCCTCGGGGCCAGGTACAGGGTGGGCCCCAGGGCAGGCACTGCGAAGGAGGGACGCTCCACAGATGGATGGGCTGAGGGACAGGGGAGGCCCGACTCAGCCGCACAGAGCAGCTGCAGCAGCCCTCCCCCTGCACTCCCCCAGGTTGGCTACGAACTCAAGGATGAGATTGAGCGCAAGTTCGACAAGTGGCAGGAGCCCCCGCCTGTGAAGCAAGTGAAGCCACTGCCTGCGCCCCTCGATGGGCAGCGCAAGAAGCGAGGTGGCCGCAGGTGGGGCCCTGGGGACATGCGGGTGTGGCGGTGCGGGTGGGCAGGAAGGGAGGTGGCTTGCACTGACCCACCTGACTTCCGGTTGCCCCTGTCCCAGGTACCGCAAGATGAAGGAGCGGCTGGGGCTGACCGAGATCCGGAAGCAGGCCAACCGCATGAGCTTTGGGGAGGTCAGACCCCTAATGACCATCACTGTGGGATCCCAGGGTCCCCTCCCCACCTAGCCAGCCCCCTGCACATTCTTCCCTCCCCATCCTCTGGCCCTGCCCCCCTCAGACCCGGGCACCACCCCAGCATTCTCCCTATTTACTGGGCTGGGCTAGTCTCTTCCCCTCCGCATCCATCCAGCCCCAAAGGGATCTACTCAACCCTCAGCGCCAGGCCCTCCCCCTCGCCCTGAGGCTTCCTTATCCAGGTACTTCAGGCCTGCCCAGCTCGTCCCTTCCCGCGCCCTGCCTGACATGCCTTTCCCCGCACCTCGCCCCTACCAGTCTCATTATTCGAGCACCCTCCTGGTCCCACAAGAACCAGCTCAGAAGCTGTTTCATCAGTGAAATCTGTTCCAGTTCTTGATATCACACACACACATCCCCTCTCACCTGTCAGCTGGGGGAGCAGTAACCCCCTTGTGGGCCCCCACTGTCACCCAAGGCCTCAGCAAAGCTCACTGCACTTGGGGCCCAGAAGGTGCCTGAACAGGTGCCGACAGGACTGGCTGAGCTGATAAGGGGATGACTGACTCCAGAATGCCTTCCCCTCCCCCAGATCGAAGAGGACGCCTACCAGGAGGACCTGGGCTTCAGTCTGGGACACCTGGGCAAGTCGGGCAGCGGGCGCGTGCGGCAGACACAGGTGAACGAGGCCACCAAAGCCAGGATCTCCAAGACACTGCAGGTATGGCCAGGTCTGGGTGGGTTGGGGTGAGATGGACAAGCGTGGAACAGCCCTGTCCCAGCTGGGACTTCCGCTTCCCTCCCCTCCCCCCACAGCGGACCCTGCAGAAGCAGAGTGTAGTGTACGGCGGGAAGTCTACCATCCGAGACCGCTCCTCAGGGACTGCCTCCAGCGTGGCCTTCACCCCGCTCCAGGTACCTGCCCGGCCTGCCTGCTAGGGTCAGGAAAGCCCCTTCCCCTCCTGGGCTTACACTGTTTCGCCTGTTCACACGGGGTGGGGGTGGGGGGTGTTGTCAGGGGCCAGGTCGTCTCCCAATCCCCATCGTCTTGTCTCCCTTCCCTGCCCAGGGCCTGGAGATTGTGAACCCACAAGCAGCCGAGAAGAAGGTGGCCGAGGCCAATCAGAAATATTTCTCCAGCATGGCTGAGTTCCTTAAAGTCAAGGGCGAGAAGAGTGGCATCATGTCCACCTGAGGGGCAGTGCCCTGGGTGGCCCACTGAAGGGACACAGAGTCCCCGCGAGTCTGAAGGGGTCGGGGTCAGGGCTGGGAGGTTCCTGCAGGGAAAGCCACCCCACCACTGGCAGGCGCCCAGACTGTTCAGGGAGGTACGGAGGGAGGCCCAGCCCCCAGCACCAAGACTCCTGCCCCATTCCAGGGCGGTAGAGCCACTTTTCACCACACCTCATTTGTATTTTAACTGGGAGAGGAGACACTGTTGGGAAAACTGCAATTAAAAGGACATTTCTAGGCTCTGTCCCTGGAAGTAACTGTCAGATACCTGGATGCCTGGAGGAGTCAATTGCCGGGTGTGGAGACAGCATGGGTTCCACATGGAGGTGGGGGGACTCCAGGGCCCATCCCTTCCTTGTCAGGGTGTCCCAGGAAGAGGAACACCCTCTCCATCCCCAGACCCCTCAGGGAACATCAGTCATTTGACACCCAAGTGATGTGTCTGCTGACAGCCCCGGCTTTCAAGGCAGGCCGACCTGGGTGCTCATGAGCAAGTGGCTTCCACGCTCACCACAAGATTCCTGGGGGTGCTGAGCACTGGGCTGCTAACTGCACTGTTGTTATTTCCATCCAGTGTTTGCTGGGTGCTTCCCCTTGCTGTGCCAAACCCAACTCAGGTATAGCGCACTCACTGCTATAAATGCTCCTGGCAAATACACGAGAGGAGCCCCCAGCCTGTCTTGGGAAGTGGGTCCAGACAAGGCCTCCACTTTGGCTCAAAGGTGCAGGGTGAGGGGGTATGTGGAATACACAGGTGGGGAAAAGGCGGTCTGGCCGGGAAAGGGCTTAGGCAGTCCAGATACATGGCCTGAGACCTCGGTTACCCTGCAAGGGCCAATTCAGGGAGAGTGCTGCCCCCAGCCCCATCTGCCCTGTGACCCAATCTGGGCTTCACAGTGACACCAAGGAGAAGGCCTGGGTCCCTTACCCTTCCCAGTTACTGTGGGGCAGGAAGAAACTTGCCTCTACCCTCACAGTTCTTTCGGCTGGTCTAGTAATCAAGTAGACATGAGACATGGTAACAAGAACCAAACTTAACACATTATCTCTGATAATCTTTTACCGTGGGCGTGGCCCCTAATTCAATTTCCTCTAGATAGGGGAGGGAGAGAAGTTTCTCTTGAGTCTCGATTGATACCACTGAGGCACATACTGGAGTAGCTTGTTCTGAACCCCACATTACCCAGGAGGTAGGTGCACAGGCGGAAACCAGCCCTGCAGGAAGGTGATGCTGCCTGTTTGCCTATCTCCCACTCTCCAGCGCAGCCTTCTCCCTGCGTCTGGTCAGATCTCCTTTTGTCTGTTCCTCTGTGGGCTTCCCCTGTCCCCACTCAGGGCCCCATGTGTGTGTCTGGACCTCAGCCCAGGCCTCTGTCTCTGTACCTCAGGAGCCCTCTAAATCTGTCTCCAGTAGGACAGAGAGTCTGAACACCTGGGAGCTTCCTTCTAATGGCCAAATTACCTCAGGTCACATGACTATTTCTTCAGGTTTATCCCTGAGTCTAGATCAGCCCTGTGTAAAAGTGATAGCCTCAGTAGACCTCTGCTTAGGGGTCTGCCAGGGAAGGGCCCTCTGAGCACAGTTCCTCAGTATCCCCATCTCCCCTGGCCAGAGCGAATCTAATGGAGGACCTCAGGAAAGAATCTCACCTCTCCCTGCCATCCTGTGTACATTTATAACCAAGATCCTTGAAGTTTAATATGCTTCAGAATTATCTGGAAGGCTTGTTAGAACAGGGGCTGCTGGTCCCAGAGCTTCTGATTCCAAAACTGCATCTTGGGTGATGTTTATGCTGCTGGTCTGGGGACCACACTCTGAGAACCATCACTCTAGAAAATCCTATGTATCAGATTAGCTGAATGTTGGAATCATCTCAGGAGTTTTAAAAACTACTGCTATTTGGTTCCCATCCCCAGAAATAGTGATTTCATTGGTCTAAGTATCCGGATTTTTTTTTTTTAAGCCACACAGATGATTCTAATGTGCAGCCAAGTTTGAGAACCAGTGCTCTTGATTCTTACTACTCAAAGTGTGAACTGTGGACGCTCCGGTCACCTGGGAACTTGGGAGAAAAGCAGAATATGGGACTTCCTGGATCATAATTTGCATTTTCACCAACCTCCCAAGTGTTTCTAGAAAGTGAGAGGCACTGTCCTGTCCAGTGTCCATCCTTTGAATAGCAAAGCTCTAGATCAATAACTCTCAAGCTCTAATGAGCACAGGGAAGTTAGTAAAAGTACAGATCTCTGGGTTTCACTCCCCAGGTTTGTGTGGGCCTAAGAACATTGAACTTTTACAAGCATTTTCCCCTCCCTTGCCACACGCAATTCCTATCAGTTCGCACTTACATCCCCCTTGGATTTATCTGATTTTCCTCCACGTAGCTGGACAATGCTTCGAGGTTCATGGCCCAAGTTTCATGAAAGCACCGGTGCTTAGCAAGTCAACCACAAGTCATTCCTTGCATTCATTCATTCATTCATTCATTCATTCATTCATTCATTCAGCAAAGGGTTACTCTGCTTCCTGGGGATGCAAAATCCAGAGGGAGAAACTCAAATAATTATGAAAAAGATGGCAGACATGCAAAAGTCAGTCCGTAAGAACAGGGCTCACAGAGCACTCTGCAGGGGAGGTGAGGAGGGAAGTCCCCCCGCACTCCATCCCCACCCCCCGCGAAGACCATGGAGCTGGGATCTGAAAGACTAGGCATTAGGAGGTAACCGTGGGAAGGTAAGCGTAATCTCATGTGTACCTTCTGCAGCATCCTTAGGACACCGAGGAAATGGAGATGCAAAGGAGACTTGCTGTCCTACAGCTTGTCTCAGAGGCAAGACAAAAACTCCATGCCTCCGTGGCGCTTCCCAATTAATTCAGCTATGCGTGGTGCCAGTGACTTGGGGCACTGTCTCCTGCGTCTTTCCCGCCTTCCTTCAGCAAGGACTGAGTCTCAGAGATCTGCCAAACACAGGCACTTGGAGGAAGACGATGCAGCTGAGCGACAGGGACCTGCCTGGCCGGCACTCTAGGGATTCAGAGGGATGCGCCAGTTCCCAAGCCAGCCTACTACGCCCTGTTTCACACGTTTTAGGAGTAGACTGCACATTCGCTACGCTATTGGACAAACTGGGAAAAGTGATGACAGTGAGGGCCAACAAGGGGAAGGGGTGGACCCTCTTGCCCAGCTCCTACCCCGTGGCCAGGCCAGGCCTAGGAGTATTTTGATTGGCAGATGACTTTAGCTCAGCCCCCACTTTGAAGGCACCTGTCTAGTCTCCCATTAGGTACGCGGTCTTTAACGCCCACTCTCCATGCCTTCCTCACCCACTTTCAGGACTAACCAATGGCTTCAGGGAAGAATAGTCCCCCACAACCAATTAAAAACAGCTGTAAACTTGACGGACGACTTCCCTCCCCTGATCAGACTAACTCCTCCCCGCGGCCAATTGGCTTAAGAGAGGGAGGCGGGTACAACCAATCAGCACAACATAGGTCTGTTGATTGACGCAAGGGCCCTCGCGCTGGCATGTTGTGCCTTGAAGCGGGAGGAGGAGGCGGAGCGGAGAAGTAAACCTGAACCAATCCTAGCAACCTGCGCGGGAGGCCAATCGAACGCCGCGCCTTGGAACAGCTGTCCAATCAATGAAAGGGGGCCGGCCGCATCCCTGCCAAGGACCAATAGGGTGCGCTCGATGGGCAAGAGCGACGTTCGGCAGGAGCAATGATAGGCCTATATTTAGGGCTCGGGGGCGGGTCGGCGCCAGAGACGAGAAGAGAGGAGGGGAGGCTTCCTCCGCCGCCGCCATCTTGGACCGGGCCCGTCAGCTTCCGCGGAGCCATCGGCAGACGCCGCGGCCTCCCTTGAGCCCCGACCCCGTCGTCAGAACAACCCCGGGCCCACTTCCCCCCACCCCACTTCCGCTTCGCGCCGCTATCGCGATAGCGCCCGGGCCCGGGGCGCGAGAAAAAGGCGGCGGGCGCTCGCCTCCCCCGCCTATCGCGATACGCTCCTCAGCGGCGGCGCCAGCTCCTGTGGTGAGAGCGTCAGGCTCGACTGGGCCAGACCCCTTCCCCTCCTCCCCCAGGCGCCGTCGACCGCCTTCCCTGCCGCCCCAGCCCCTGCGACACCGCCGCCTGTCGCGACATGGTCGCCCCCGACCCCGTTGGGCGCCCCCAGCTCCCGGTGCGGCTCTGGCTCTCGGCGGGGCGGCCCCGGCGTCCGCCGTCCTGGCTGTGCGCGGGCCCCTCCTCCGGCCGCTCCCGCTCCCTCCTCCGCGCCCTTCGGCGTCGCCCGGGGGTCGGCCCGCGCCCCCGGCCCCGCGTGGTGTCCGCGTCGGGCCCGCGGGGTGCGCGGTCCCGCCCCTCCGCGTCGGCGCTGGCTCCTCGCCGTGCGGATGCCGGCGCCCCGCAGCTCAGGTGGCCGCCCTCTCGCGGCAGCCCTTCTGCGGGGGGCGGCCCCGGGCGGGCTGCGAGCCCGGGACGGGGCCTCGGTGCGGCCGCAGCCCCTCGGGGCCCAGTGGGGCCGGCTCGGCGCCGCCGCTCCTCTGTCCGGGGTGGGGACGCCCCCAGCCGCGGCCGCCGCCAGCTCCCAGCGCTTGGTGTGCAGCGCTGCCCCGTGGTGAGCGTGCCCCGAGGTCTGCGGCCTGGGGCCTGGGGCCGCCGCAGCGCGGGCCTCCCGGGGGGCCGGGACTGGCCTCGGGGGCGCCTCTGCCACCTGCTCCCGCCCAGCTCTCCCCGTGCTCGGGGGTCAGCCTCGGGCCCTGCGGCGCAGCGCGTGGGTCCGCCGGTCCGGCCGCCGGCCTCCGCTGCGCCCCTCGGGCTGTCAGCCCCCAGGTCCCAGGGCCTGGCCCTCCCGCTGCGTCGTTGACGGGCTCCTGCCTGGGCGGTGCAGCCGCCCCTCCTAAGTGGTGCCTGCCTGTCGCCTCAGTGGCCGCCGCCTCCTCCCGCGGCGGTCAGTGCTGCTGCCCTTGTGGTGCGGGTGTCCACCCTTCCTTCACTGCCCTGGGTGGCCCGGAGGCTCCTACCCCACTCACGTCAGCCCAAGGACCTTTCGCCCTCAGTGTGTCAGGGCCCGCACTGGGCACGGAGGCTCGCAGCACTGAAGGGCCCTCGTGGTGTCGGAATGTGTAGGGCAGGGCGCACAGCCATGCTGGGACCCCCAGGAGGACGAGGCTTCCTGGGGCCGGGGCGGTGCTTTCTCCAGGGCAAGGGACCTCGGCGTTGCCTCCCGGGGGTAAGGTCCCTGCCCTCCTCGGTGGTGGGCCCTCTGTGTCCCCGCTGCAAAGCTGCAGGCCCTCCCCGGTGTAGGTTCCCAGGACTAGTGCTCTGCCCTCTCGGAGGCACAGGCTCGTTGCCGCGGGGCTGGACGTTGCCTGAGACTTGAGGGACAGACCCCGCTGTTGTCTCTTTCCCTAGGACTTGGGCTCCCTGTGGGGGACAAGGACCTCTGCCCCGGACCCATCACATCCACCTTCCGGGGGCTCATCCTGTGTGGCAGTGGCTGCGGCCTCCCAGGTGAAGGCTTGCCATCCAGCAGAGCTTCCCGGCAGGCCAGGCTGCCTCGCCGCTCGCCGCTCACATAAGGCCCTTCTGTTTGGGCAGGTGACAGCCCCAGGATTAGGGACCACTTGGTTTAGTTGCCCAGGACCCAGCCTTCGGCTGCTCCTGCCTTACTCATCAGGCCTTTGACTGTGTCATCGCTCCTCGGGTGACGTTTGGGGGACTCTTCTTTACTCGTTTGGGCCCCTCATTTCATGGTTATTGGCTCCTGTGAGTCTGGCACACTGCTCACCTCACACGTCCCAGTGCAGGCTCCTTAATTGTGGGGATGTGCCGTCCTCTTGGACGAAGGACTTCTTTTGGTTAAGTCTCTTGGGCCAAGGTTCCCACTGGACTCCTTGCCGTGAGAGCACAGGCTCTTCTGTGCCTAAGCTGCTCGCATGTCTGGGTGTGGGCCTGCTGCCATGGTCACCTCCACTGGAGGGTCTCGGTGGGTCCCTCAGAGCGGCGGGGCTCTTCTGTGGTGGCATCTCCACTTCAAGACTCAAGCTCCAGCTCCCTTTCTCTCTGGTCCTTTGCTGGGTGATCGAAGGTATGGGTGCCCTCTAGATGTGGGCTTTTCTCTGGAGGGGGGGTTGTTGCCTTTTCTGGCGGAGGTCCCTGCCCACTGTGATGCCTGCCCTCTAGGGCACAAGTACCGTGAGCCTGTGGTACCCGCCCTTCTCTGGAGGAGCTGCCTCCCAGGTCAGATGGTGCCCTCCCTGGGCTAGAGCTCTCATTCCCCTGGCACCTTGCTTCTGACTCCTTCAGGACCTTTTACTGCAAGTCTGTCCCCATCTCTGGGCCAGATGTCCCAACCCCTCAGTGTGGGGACTCAGAGAGGGCATCCCCTCCCTAAGGTGTGCAGTGCCTTGTTTAGGGGCGTATACTGGTGGCCTCTCCCTCTGGGTTGGAGCCCCCGCCCCTGCTCCTGGGGTGAAGGCAGTACACACTCTTGTGTAGTGTTTCTGTTTCCCCATCCCACCCCCAGGCAGTAAGAGCCTTTTCTGGATCAGGGTGTTGGAGGTAAGACTCGTCCCTGCAACCTCCGTGTTGGAGTCTGGGCTCTTGTGTGCACTTTGTGGTTTGTGTCCTCTCTGTGCAACTATCTCCTAGGGCCTTTTTCTGGCAGCTTTGCCTTCCTGGAGCTGGGATGTTCCTTCCGAGCTTGGGACCCACTTTGGTGTGTTACCTGGCTCTGAACTGAGGGTGTTGCCAGTTAGTCTTGGTTTGGCCCTTTGCAGAAGAGATTTGAACTCTCAAATCTGAGGTGCCACACCCACCTGCCACCATGCAAAATGAGTCCCTATGGAGGGACCTCCATACAGTACAGCCTCCTTGAGATGGAGGAACCTGCCTCGTATTTATGGGCCTTGGGTTCAAAGTGTGCTCTCTGGTACACTGTCCCACCAGTAGCTGCTAGCCACGTGTGATTTAAATTTTAATTACCAAAAATAGAAATGAAAAATTTCTTTTTCCATTGCCCCGTGCACATTTCCAGTGGTCAGTGTCGCGGATGCAGAACATTTCTGTCATTGCAGAAAGTTCTGTTGGACAGGACTGTTGTTGAGACGTTCTCCTCGCCATGGGAGGCTCTTAGTCCTTGGTGAAGGGCTCTTTCTGCCTTGGCAGCTGGGGCTGCTCTGGGGCTCCCTGCCCTGGGCCTGTAGAGTGGGAGCTCCCTCACCGGAGCTGTGCTTTGCAGTAGAGGCCCCCTCTCTGGGGGATGACTCTGGCAGCGCAGGAGTCTGCTTAGCGTAACTCTCCCTTCCAAAGCTCCACATCGCCCCTGCTCTTGATGTTAGGCCCTAAGGTGCAGCTTCCCCCCGGCCCCCCCCCCACCCCCGTGAGCAAAAACTCCTGGTGACTCCCCTTGGACCTTGCTTCCCTCTGGGTCACATGTAACTTCCTTTAGGTGGAGAGGCCCCTCTTTTAGTTTTGGGCTCTTGCCCTGATGGTTTGTGTTTCCCTGAGTCTACATTACCGGTGCTTTGATATGTAATTCCTTCTTGGGTGCAGATAGCTCCCTCGCAGCGAAGGTCCCCTTTCAACCTCTCATCTGCCGAAGAGTTCTCTGCTCCCAGACCTCTCTTGGGTCATGTTTTCTGCCTCCAAACCTCCAACCTCCTTGGCATCAGCCTCTTGGGGTTAGGAGGGGCATCTCCCTTGATTTAGGAGTCTGCTCTGGGACAAACGTCTTTGCATCCTAAGGCTCTCTTCTACTTGGGACCCAGCCCTGTCAGTGTGGGCGGGTTCAACCTTTTGTGGTTACAGGTGTCCCTGTGCCTCCACCTCCTCTTATCCCTTATGGCTCATACAGTGTCAGGTTCTTCTCCATGAGGTGCACCTGCCCTTTGTCTCATGATTTATCTGAGGGTGTTAGGATCTTGTCACCTGTGTCCCCAAACCCTTGGTGGGAAGTGAGGTCTCCAGGTCAGACACCTACATCCTTAGCAGTCAGCTGTGTGCTGTGTGACTTTTTCCTGCTCTGGAAAATCCATTTTTGAGTGTCATCTGGGGAGAAGGAATTTTCCATTTCTTGGGTCAGAGATACACAAAAAGTATATCTATTTCCTTATTTCAGCAAACTTTCAGACTGTTCTTGTGGGCCAGGTCCTTGTCATCAGATAGTGAATTTGTCTTTCCTTTACAGTCCTGTGCAACCCACTATTCCCAGCCTCGTACATGTCTCTGGGTTTGGACCAGCCAGGGAATAAATGTGTATTCCTTCCTGATCTCTCCCAGCAGCGTCCGTCTTCAAGAGAGTATGAAGAGAGTGCACCTGTAGGGCAGGGAAGATGGCGGACAAGCGCAAACTCCAAGGTACTCATGACTGCCCATTGCCTGTGGGGCCACGTACTCGCTCTCCTTGGAAATCCTTGGGTGCCTGCTGCCTCGGTAGGATGCTCACTGCCTTCCTTCCTCCCCGGCCAGGTGAGATTGATCGCTGCCTCAAGAAGGTGTCCGAGGGCGTCGAGCAGTTTGAAGATATTTGGCAGAAGGTACTGGGGTCAGGCACTAAAATCTGGGTCTCCAGGGAGGGGAGCACAGGAAGAGGTTCAAGATGTCTGGGTGTCAACCAGGGAGAAGCGATGCTAAGGACCTCAGAGAAGCAGCTCTGAGATGGATTGGGGTGGGAGAAAGTCCCCAGAGTCCCCAGTATACAGAGAGACGAGTGGGCACTAGGGCAGGGAGTCCCACACTGACGCCTGGATTTTCCATCCCTCAGCTCCACAATGCAGCGAACGCGAACCAGAAAGAAAAGTATGAGGCTGACCTAAAGAAGGAGATTAAGAAGCTTCAAGTGAGAGGGATGGGGGCCCGGTGTCCTCGGCAGTGGAAATGGGGAGAGTGGACTGTTGGGTCACAGGGAGAGGAGGGGCTGGAGCCTTGGTGCGGGCCCTGAAGCCATCTGACTGTCCTGCTTTTCCCACTGCAGCGGCTGAGGGACCAGATCAAGACATGGGTAGCGTCCAACGAGATCAAGGACAAGAGGCAGCTCATAGACAACCGCAAGCTCATTGAGACGGTAGGAACCTGGAGCCTGGTGCCGGAGGTGGGAGGGTTCCCAGAGGTCCTGAGAAGAGTAAGAGCTCTGCACAGGCACCAAGGGGAGGGAGAGCTGATGGGCTGGAGCCAACTGTGCCCTCCACAGCAAATGGAACGGTTCAAAGTTGTGGAGCGAGAGACCAAAACCAAAGCCTACAGCAAGGAGGGCCTGGGCCTGGCGCAGAAGGTGGACCCCGCCCAGAAGGAGAAGGAGGAGGTTGGCCAGTGGCTCACGGTGAGTGGGGCAGAGAAAGGGAGATGACCACAGGGCCATGACCCCAAGGCATCCAAGGGGACTGGGGCTGACCACCTGCCTTTCGTTCCTTCTGCCCCAGAATACCATCGACACCCTAAACATGCAGGTGGACCAGTTTGAGAGTGAAGTGGAGTCACTGTCGGTGCAGACGCGCAAGAAGAAGGGTGACAAGGATGTGAGTGGGGGGGTCTGGCACCCACAAAATGGAGATGGGCTGGCTAGTGGGTGGGAGAGGCCAGCTCTTGCGGCCTGTAGGTGTTGTGGTCTGGGCTCCTAAGGCAACCAGGGCAAGCAGCTGGGATTAGGGGTCAATAGACAGGGTCAGGAGGGCTGAGCAGCTAACTGGGGGTAGCTCGGGGAGGAGGTGAGGCAGTCTTGAGTCCAGCTTGGGTGTCTGGGTAAATGGGGCCGTTAAGAAGAGGAGCAGTTTAGGCGGAGGGTGCAGAGTTCAGCCTGGGTCAGAGTAGATGTGACCTGACAGACACCCAGGGTGGGGAGGTCCAGGAGCTGAAGCTGTGGCCTCATAGCACCTACAGGGCTCCAGGTTCTAAGGAAAGGACAGTGGGTACAGACAAGGCAGGACACAAAGAAATGGTTCATTTGGCCTAAGGAGAAGGGTGGGACAAAGCCAGATACTGAGGGCCCAGGTTCCAGAACAGAGAGCTGGGTCTTCTGGAAGCTGGTGAGTGGCAGGGATGGCCTGGGGAGTGCGGATGTGCCAAAGATGGGTGTCTGAGACTCAGGGGTTTGGGAACCAGGGGCTTAGAGGGGAGATACAGTCATGCGCTAAATGACAACGTATCAGTCAGCGCCGGACTGTGTATGATGGTGGGCCCGTAAGTTTATAGGGGATTATAAGCAAAAAGCGTGTGTGCGGTGTGGACAGGAAAGCCTGGCCCCAACTATGGTGTTGAATTCTCTGCTGGCTCCGGATGGTTTAAATAGAGGCTGAGGCTCAGCATGCTGTCTCTGCGCTGTTCCCACCTGAAGCTGGGCCTGGGTGGTGACATGAGGGGCTGGGAGCCTGCCTGACACCCACCCCTGCACACACATGCACACATTTCCCTTCACCCCCGTTTCTCCTTGTCTTGCCTACGTCCCGCTCCCCTTCCACTTGAGTCTCTCTCTTCTTCCCCTCTTATTTTTTGTCTCAGGCTTTATCTGTCTAGGTCTCTGAAAGAGATCTCTGCTCTCCCTTTCTCTCCCCTTTTCTTGCTTCCCTCCTTCCCTCCTCATGTCCACTCACCTCCATTCACAACCCTCCCTGTTTCCCCAACGTGCTCGTATACACACACACACACACACACACACACACTTTTATAATGTATTTTTACTGGGCCTTTTCTGTTTACGTGTTTAGGCACACAAGTACTTACCATTGTGGTGCAGTTGTCTGTCGCACTCAGTACAGTAACAGGCTATACAAGCTGCAGTAGTAGCCCAGGAGCAATAAATAGGCTGCCCCACACAGCCCAGGTGTGCAGTGGGTGGGCCATCTGGGTTTGTGTGCACGCCTCTATGATACTCACATGACAAAAATCACCTAGTGACAAAATTGCGCACTTCTCAGAGCATACCCCACTATTAGGTCTTTGCAGAGAAGGGATTTAGAATGGCGACTAAGATGTCAAATTCTAAGGGGAGATACCTGGAGGTGGGCTTCAGAATCTGGACTCCTTAAGGGGGATGCTGCTGGGGTGGGATTCTGATCATATACCACAAGCTCCCTTGAGGGGGGGGTCACCATTATTACTGGGGGGTGGTGCTTCTGTGTCCCAGGAGGCAGCTGCTGGGGGCTCGGCAGAGCAGTGGGAGAGCTGGGTTGTCAGGTGAGGTGCACGCAAAGGGCAGGTTGTTGGGAAGCACAGGGATGTCTGGGGGCCAGAGGTCAAGCAGCTCCACACTGCCCCGTGCCAGGCGGGGCTGGGCCAGAGGACAGGTTCTGTGGGGTGGGAGGGCCAGGCGCCCTGCAGCCCTGAGCCTGGCCCTGGGCTCGCCAGCAGAAGCAGGACCGGATCGAGGGCCTGAAGCGGCACATCGAGAAGCACCGCTACCACGTGCGCATGCTGGAGACCATCCTGCGAATGCTGGACAACGACTCAATCCTGGTGGACGCCATCCGCAAGATCAAGGACGACGTCGAGTACTACGTTGATTCCTCCCAGGACCCCGACTTCGAGGAGAACGAGTTCCTCTACGACGACCTGGACCTCGAGGACATTCGTGAGGCCCGGGGTCCCTGCCAGCGCGGGGCGGTGGGGGCCAGGCAGGAGGGTGCCCAGCCAGCTAAGCGCACCCCTGCCCGGCCCCCACAGCACAGGCGCTGGTCGCCACCTCCCCCCCCAGCCACAGTCACATGGAGGATGAGATCTTCAACCAGTCAAGCAGCACGCCCACCTCCACCACCTCTAGCTCACCCATCCCGCCCAGCCCTGCCAACTGTACCACGGTGAGGCCTGCGGGGGTGCACGCGGGTCCTGGGTATGGAAGTTGGAGGCTGGGCAGGCATCGGGGTTGGACTCCCTAAAGAGGCTGGCAGGTGGTGCTGGCTCCCAAAAGAAGAGGACCCTGGGGAGCAGGGTTTCAGTAGGTTCCCTAGTGATTAAAGTCATGGGTACTTAAATGCTCTGTGGTCACTGAGTCCAGGTCCCTGAGAGGTTCAGAGGTTGGGGTCTATTGGGACCCTAGAGATCATACGGGTTTCTGACTGTGCCTCTGCCACCTCAGGAAAACTCTGAAGATGACAAGAAGAGGGGACGCTCGACGGATAGTGAAGTCAGCCAGGTGGGTCCAGTGGGCATGTCACCCATTCCTTTTTTGGTTTTCAAAGGCTTACTGAGACCTGAGTATGGCCTCAGGGCTGGACTTGGGGGACACAGGCATGTCAGAAAGCACTGCTGCACTGCTGGGCAGGCAGAGAGGTGACTGACTGGTGCTGTGGCTCAGGTGGGCCGGGGCGCCTGCCTGGCCTCAGCAGTCAGGAGTAGCTGCTCTGCAGGGGCGGATAGGCCCGGGTGTTAGAGGAAGACTTGAGCTTGCCCAGCAGGGAAAGGTAGACATTCCTGGGTGAGGCAGCGGCAGGTCACACGGGCGAGTCATGACTGGAAGTGTCACGAGGTGAGCTCGGCCAGGTGTGTGGGGCTGGCTGTGAGCAGAGGACTTTGGATTGTCGGGCTGAGGGCCTGGACCCTGTGCATCCGCTCTGAAAGGGCCCAAC
The DNA here is from genome assembly GCF_964194185.1 of Rhinolophus hipposideros. NCBI lineage: Eukaryota > Metazoa > Chordata > Mammalia > Chiroptera > Rhinolophidae > Rhinolophus > Rhinolophus hipposideros. Next base: position 46,858,389 of record NC_138067.1, read on the forward strand.
AGTCTGAGACCAAAAATCAGACAGCCGTCTTTTCTGTGGGACCTCTTTGGGCCTTGGCTGCACTGTGGTGTACATCGTGAGTTTCCGAGAGAGGAAGCACTTCTTAGAATTTCTTTTCCCTTAGCGAACCTCCCAAGACAGGAGCGCACCTTAGGAAACGCTGCTCAGGCTTTAGGCAGGAGTGGGACAGGCCCAAAGCCCCTCCGTGGGCTGATGGGAGAGCGGGTCCCAGGGGGACCGTGAGGGGGGCGGTGGTGAGGCTGATGTGGGACCCTGGTGAGCGGGCGAGGTGCTGGGAAGGACTCAGGCATGAGTCCCGCTTGGTGCATGGTGAGCACAAGGTGCCGTGCGGCGTGAGGATGGCAGACCGAGGTGGGCAAGAGTGATTGTTTGCCATGGGCCTGTCACTGGCCTCTGCTTCCTTAATATCCCTCCCGCCAGTTGCTTTAGTGAGGCTTTAAGTGACATTCAGAATTACTGTCTGGTTTTCAGCTTCTTTTTCCTTCTCAGACTCTTGGCCGGTTCCAGCTGATATACTGAGGACATTTAGGTGTTTCCCCCTACTCCCCTGTCGTCAGACAGAGGGTCTCTCTTACACTCACGCTGTGGGTTAGATTCCTACGCCCGGGGGACATCATAGGGAGATGCACAGGCAGGACAAGGAATGCTGGGTGTGGGCTACGAATGCGTGAGTGTTTTAAGCATGAAGGTGGCGACTGAAGCCATGAGGGCGAGTGAGGTCACCCGGGTCCCTGGGAGGGGTGTGCGGGAGGCTTGGCAGATCTGCCAGCCCACTGAGTCCTGACCCTATTCTCTCCCACCCGCAGTCTCCCGCCAAAAACGGCTCCAAGCCTGTCCACAGCAGTCAGCACCCTCAGTCCCCAGCTGTGCCACCCAGCTACCCTTCCGGCCCCCCACCTGCTGCCTCTGCCCTGAGCACCACCCCTGGCAACAATGGGGCCCCTGCCCCCGCAGCACCCCCAAGTGCTCTGGGCCCCAAGGCCAGCCCAGCTCCTAGCCACAATTCGGGTACCCCCGCCCCCTACGCCCAGGCTGTGGCCCCGCCAGCCCCCAGTGGGCCCAGCGCCGTCCAGCCCCGGCCTCCCAGCGTCCAGCCCAGTGGGGCAGGTGGCGGAGGCTGCAGTGGCGGTAACAGCAGTGGAGGTGGGGGCACCGGCAAGCAGAACGGCGCCACCAGTAAGCAGGGGGCTATGGGGGTGGTGGGAAAGGGGGTCCTGGGGTAGCCACTGTTGGCCCCTTTTCACCCCCTCTTCCTTTCCCCAGGTTACAGCTCAGTCGTGGCAGACAGTCCAGCAGAGGTGGCTCTCAGCAGCAGTGGGGGCAGCAACGCCAGCAGTCAGTCTCTGGGTCCCCCATCTGGCTCCCACAACCCACCCCCCAACGCCTCGTGAGTGTCCAGCCTCCGGCGGGGCTGGGGAAGGGAAGCCTTCTTGCACAGACATGGGGCCACCCCAACTGTCACCACATCTCACAGACATGGGACCTGCCCTTGCCCATTGGGAGTTTCCCACGAGCTGTCTCCCACCTCTTTCCAGCTGGGACACTGGACATCAGTCCCCCAGCTTTGCCCTTTGGAATGTTCTAAAGTATTCCTCATCTAATCGGGACTGTTCTGACTTACAAACATCCCCTTGGGCACTCTGACTTCCCCTTTCCCAGAGGAGCTCCTGTTTGGGCCCCCACCCCCCATTTTCTGTTCCCTGCCCTAAGGCTACCTGACTCCATTGGGTAGCTCCATGTCTGCTTTTCATACTGAAAGACCCCAAAGTCCTCCTTCCTCTCCCCAACTACTTTCCAGGTCTCAGGTCAGACTGTCCCACTGGGTCCCTATTGCTTGGAATAACACCCCACGAGAGAGCTGACTCTCCTAGGTGGATGTAGGGAACGCCTGCGCCTGGGCCACCTCAACCCCAGGCTCTGCGTGGGCTCCCCAGGGGGACATCTGCCCGAGGCTCTGTATTGTGGTTGGAACACCTGCTCCCACACACTCCTTCATGGACCCTTCCAGAAGGCTGACTGGCCTGTTTCCTAGTGGATTTCAGCCACATGGAGCATCTTGAGAGTCCTCATTCCCACCTTGTAGCTCTTCTTTTGCCCCAAGAGCCCTTCCCTCCTGTCTGTGCCCCTCAGCCTCCTCTTCTCAGGTCAGGTCTGCTAGGCCTTCTCCCTGTTTTGACTCCTCTGATCACCTGGGCCTTCCTATCCATCTTGCCTTTGGGGACCCTCTTCTGAGCCCCCTGCCCTTGTCCTCTCCTCAGGAAGGAACCCAGTGCAGCTGCCCCAGCAGGTGCTGGGGGCGTGGCCCCAGGCTCAGGGAACAACGCTGGGGGACCCAGCCTCCTGGTGCCACTTCCTGTGAACCCTCCCAGCTCCCCGACGCCTAGCTTCAGCGACGCCAAGGCAGGTGGTACCCTGCTCAATGGACCCCCTCAGTTTAGCACCGCGCCGGAGATCAAGGTGGGTATAGAGCCTGTGTCCCGCCCCTGCCATCTCTGACCTAACTGTTCGCTGTCCCCTCCAGGCCACTACTGCCACCCCCACATCTACTCCTCACACTGTGTCACTGGCTGTCTCCCCGGGTCTTTCCTTACCGCCCACACCCCTTTCCCTGGGTCTCTCCATCCCCCCCAACCTGTCTGCTGCTCCTGGTCTTCCCCTGGCTCCCGGTGGCCCTCGCTCACCTGCTCTGTAGGTGCCCACTGCCATCTGTCCTCCAGCCCTCAGTCTCTAGCTCCACTTCTCCTGCAGACACATTGTGTTTTCTTCAAACTATCCAGCTTGCCCTATTCCCTTGAAGAAATGCCAAGTCGAGAGGACACTTGCTGGCATGTGCTCTGGGCCACTCTGCAGATTGACTGCACCAGTTAGGGAGCAGGGAGCAGAGCAGGCTGGCCGGGGTGGAGGTGTGGGGCCCACTGGTGGTCTGCCTCAGTCTGCAGACACAGCCCTGCTGGGCCTCTTGGAGGGGGCTCAGCGGGGACCCACCCGGATGGTGCAGGAAAGGTCTCCTTGCTGCAGTTTGAGGGGCTAATGGCAGAGTGGCAGAAGGCTGAGTAGGATTTCGCAGAGGAGGAGGAAAGGGGTTGCACTCTGTGGGGCAGGGGCCAGGCTGGCTTCCAGGTCAGATGGTAGTGTCGCTGGAAAGGACGGGGTTCTGATGGCCAGGGTCTGAAATGGCATTAGCAGGACAAGGGTGGTAACCTCGGGGCCGAGCCCTGGGCTGCCTTCTGTTACTTTCTGGGCACGGACGTCACCAAGTGACAGATGGCCGGGCAGCTCAGCAGTCCTCGTGTAGCTCCTGGGAGTTTCTGGCCCACAGTGAGCACTCAGACCTGAGAGGTGCGTGTTTCTGGAGAAGGGTCAGCAGCTTTGAGGTTCTCAAAAAGGGAAAGAACTACTGGGGTGAGTGGTGGGGAGCCTTGGGAAGGTTTTGAGTGGAGAAAGGACAAAAAGAAGATGCGTGGGGGGGGTCAGTGAGAACAGATGGAGAGGACAGGCTGGTCTGGGCGCTGGTCGGGCACAGGGTCCCTCAGAGGCCGGGCTGCACGCAGAGAAGTGTGTGCTGAGAGCTGACGCTGACGGAGGCACCTCGTACACTGCAGTGTAGTTGCCTCTGCAGGACGACGTCATCCTATGGAGTTGGGACAACACACACGGCGCCCTGTGTGGGTGCTTCCGTGTCGTGTCCCCCATTAGGGTGCCACGGTGAGCGCTGTGTCACACTAGCAGTCTTGGCTTAGCTGCCCTCCTACCAGAGCAGGCAACAGTGCCAGGACCTCTGCTCTGGCCCCGCCCTCTGCCCGGGCCTGAGGCCAGGCACCTCTTCTCCCCAGGCCCCCGAGCCTCTGAGCTCTCTGAAGTCCATGGCAGAGCGGGCAGCCATCAGCTCCGGCATCGAGGACGCGGTGCCCACACTGCACCTGACCGAGCGAGGTGAGGGTCCGGGCGTGGCGGGCGCCAACAGGAGGGCTGGCCCGGCCCAGCCTCACCCCGGGCCTCGCCTGTCCCGTCCCTACAGACCTCATCATCAGCAGCACGGCAGCTCCTCCAGCCTCTGCCCAGCCACCCCTTCAGCTGTCAGAGGTGAACATACCGCTGTCGCTGGGTGTGTGTCCGCTGGGGCCTGTGCCCCTCACCAAGGAGCAGCTGTACCAGCAGGCCATGGAAGAGGCCGCCTGGCACCACATGCCCCACCCCTCAGACTCTGAGCGGATCAGGTGAGGGCCACGCGGAGGGCGGGGGGCACCACAGCCTGAGGGAGGATGCCACAGCCAGGGATCTGCTTCCCTGGTCCTAAGACTAGATGACGCTTGCTGGCCACCGGACTTGGGCCTCTCTGCAGTAGGTGGGGGCTGAGGAGCTAAATATATTTTGGGGTGATCTTATGACCCAGAAGCTCACATTGACCCATGAGCGGTAGGGAGGCAGGGAGGCTGTGGGCAGACAAGGGGTGGCTTTTTGCCCACCCTTGAGACAGCAGGGGCAGGCACTAACGCTCCCAATCCCCACAGGCAGTACCTCCCCCGGAACCCCTGCCCGACGCCCCCCTACCACCACCAGATGCCGCCCCCACACTCGGACACTGTGGAGTTCTACCAGCGCCTGTCCACTGAGACCCTCTTCTTCATCTTCTACTATCTGGAGGTACAGCAGGGCCCCGGGCAGCCTCAGGCCCCCCGGCATCACCACCACCGCCGCCGTACCCCCCTCGGGCTGGAGGGGTGAGGTGGGTGCCCCACTGCGGCCACTGGAACCGCACCCCCATCCCCCAGTCCTGGGCCCCCCCCCAAACAACCTGTCCCTCTCCCCACTTCAGTGCAGGGGGTGTCACAGCTGTGAAGGCTGAGCTAGGTTGCCCCACTTGCGGTGCCCGTCCCCAGTCTGGGCTGTCCCTTTAGGCTGCTCACTGGCACGGCTCAGGCCTCCCTGGAGACCTCCCTGGAGACTATCCAGCCTCTGTGTCACCCCACGGCATCAGGAATAACCTCCACCCTCTTCCCGCCCTGGGAAACTTCCTGAATGGCCTCTTCTTGGCCCTCAGCATGTTAGTTCCTCTTCTCAGAGCTTCTCTGGAAGCACTTCCCACTTCCTTCTGACCGGCACGGGTATGTTCTGTGCCCTTGCCCAGCTCCAGCTGGAGCATCTAGCCCAACCTTGGTCTGTGGCGGGCTCGAGGTCAGCTCTGGTGCCCTGCCCCGTCCCCTCACGCCCTTCCAGTTTGGGAGGCCCCCTGATCCCTGCTCCACTCTTCCTTGCCCAGGGCACTAAGGCACAGTACCTGGCAGCCAAGGCCCTAAAGAAGCAGTCATGGCGATTCCACACCAAGTACATGATGTGGTTTCAGAGGCACGAGGAGCCCAAGACCATCACGGACGAGTTCGAGCAGGTGAGGCCCCTCCCTGTGTCCTGTGTACTCCGGGCCTCGGTTCCCACGCTTGCACTGCTAGCTGGTCCCTCCTCCCTTTACCACCTCCTTCAGACAGCTGAGTCTGGGACACTGTCACTCTGTACTTGGCCAGCTCCTAGTCGTCCTGTAGGTCCTAGCTTACACGCCCCTTCTTCAGTGAGCATCTCCTCTGGTGTGGTGGGGCGTGGGGGCGAGACCACACTACACAGGATCAGTGACAGCCTCCTCCCCCATGTCCGCAGCACTCAGCAGGTACAAATGGGGAAGCTATTCTTGTTTAAATGACCTTCTCCAGTTCTAATAATTGATAGGAACGTCCCACTTCTCGCAAAACACTCGGGAGGAGACTGCCTAGGTTTGAACCCAGCTCTAGCTGGGTGACGTTGGGCAAGTCACTTGAACCTGTCTCCATTTCCCTATCTGTAAAGATGGGGTAACAGGACCCACCTTAATACAGCTGAGGATTAACTGAGTTAATAACGTGTTAAGTATTTCATGGTGCCTGCTACATAACGTTTCCCCGAAAATGAGATCTAGCCAGGCCATCAGCTTTAATGCGTCTTTTGGAGCAAAAATTAACATCAGACCCGGTCTTATTTTACTATAAAATAAATAAAATAAGACCGGGTCTTATTAATTTTTGCTCCAAAAGACACATTAGAGCTGATGGTCCGGCTAGGTCTTATTTTCGGGAGTAAGTGTTCTGTGTGTACTGTATTTTGTTTCAAATTACTGTTTAGTTAGTTCCACAGTGCTTTTTTCCACTAAACATTTGCCTGGTGCCAACTACTGAACAAGGTCCTTGTCTTCAGAGAACTCAGTCCCCTTCCCTTGATTCTTTCAAGGTCTTTGAAGCATTTCAGCTGACCCATTCTCACTCCCAACTGTGCCTTCTCTGACACTGCAGACTTCCTGTCCCCGCCTGGTTTGGTCCAAAAGTAACCAGCCACGTTAGTATATTTCCAGGCATCACTCCTTCAGTAATTCACCACCATCACCAGAAAAACGTCCATCCCGTAGAGTCAGCCTGTTCCATCTCCAGGATGGGAAAAGGCCTCAAGGGCTTTGTGAAGACTAAACACTAGGACACGCATCACATGCTCAGGACCTAAGTGGTGCTCAAAAGCCACAGCCATCCTGACAAGTAACAGCACTTTACAAAAGTGCCCAGTGTCAGGGCCCAGCTCTGGCAGGGGACCGCTCTGCGCCTCCCTCCGTTTCCTCTAAAGCAGGAATGACCTTTCCTACCTGAGAAGGGCGTGGCGAGAGTGGAGTGAGACTGCAGGCCTGGTGCCTGGCATGCCCATGGCCCTGTCTGTGGGCCTGGCTGGCCCAGCTCCCCCACCCCCGCGTCATCACTCCCTGACCGCCTTCTCCCCTGACCAGGGCACCTACATCTACTTTGACTACGAGAAGTGGGGCCAGCGAAAGAAGGAAGGCTTTACCTTTGAGTACCGCTACCTGGAGGACCGGGACCTCCAGTGACACCGGCCTCTCCCTCCACCTCCCCTCTCCCGCATGCTGATCCCCCTGCCCTGGAAGCCTGGAGGGAGGCCCCAGGCCAAGGGGCAGCCCCTCCCCCAGGAAGCAGGGAGGGGGCTGGGAGGTTTTCTCCCTCTCAGCCCCACCCTGGGGCCCCGGGGGTGAGGGCTGCCCCCTCCTCCCCTCCCCAGTGAGGGACATTTTTTGGTAAACCTATTTTCATTTTGGAAAATATTTATGAATAAATAGTTTTATATGACGGCTGGCGGCAGCAGCCTCTCCTCTACCCCTCAGGAGTCAGTAGCAAGAGGGGTGTCCTGCCGTCGGGGACGCCGGGCCAGCTGGGGGTTAAACTGGGAGTTGTACCGCCTCCGCCGGTCATCTGCCTCCTCTTCTGGCTGCTCCTCCTGGGGGACCCCACCTCGGACCCGTGCCAGCAGGGCCTCCGCCCGTGCCCTCTCAGCAGCTTCCCGCTGATGACGTTCAGCTCGAAGCTGGTCCAGGGATGGGGGTCTGGGGGCAGAAGTGTCAGGTTAGAAAGCTGATAGTCCTGGAAGGCCCCAGCCTCCTCCAAGAGGAGCTGCCACCTGGACTGCCTGCCTGCATCTGACGTGCTCCTGGCCTCGACACATGAAACCTTTGGGACCAGGAAGCTGGCCTCATGCCAGGGGCAAGGAGCTGGGCCTCCCCTTGTGGGCTTCTGTCCTCCTGTCTTTCCAGTCAGGTGCCCTTTCAGATCAACAAAGCAGCTGTGTGACACTGAGCACACACTAGGCCTCTGTTTCCCTCTGTACTGACCAGAAGGAGGCTGGTTAGTATTCCCACGGTGTGCTCAGGAGAGCTGGCATTCTAGGGACACAGACCTGCTTTTTCTCAAGTTGTTTGGTCTCTTAAAACCCCAGGACCCCAGAGATTTGATGTCGTGGGTTTCATTGGTTAACATACAGCATATCAGAAATGAAAACGGAGAAATTGTGAAAACAAGCATATGTCTGTCCCATTAGCCATCAGAGTGGCACCTTCCCACATCACACAGCCTCTAGACACCTCCATTGCATGCTTGAGAACGAGTGAGAAGCTAAATGGGCTTGACCTTGCAGACCCCCTAAAGGGGTGGCAGGCCCCCTGGCGTCACTGAGAACCGAGTCTGCCCAGCCAGCCCCCAAACTAGTGCCCCCACATGGGCCTCCTTACTCATTGGGCCGCTGTTTGTGAGACCCTTCATTTTCCTTTCTGCTGCGACCACCATCATCACCACTGTGCTTTCTCTTCCCCAAATGCTTCTGCATCTCCTGCAGAGGGTCCAGGCGGTTCTTGATCTTTACATCTGGTCCTGGGCCAGGCGGGGGGGGCCCTCGCCCTGGGGGGAGCTGGTACCAAGGGGGCTGGGTCTGGGCTTCCGCTGCACTCTGGCCCAGGTATGTCAGGATGCCCAGAGCTTTCTCCTGCCTTTCCTGAGAGGGATAGGACATACAAAACAATTATCAAGCATGCCTCCCCTCGGGGAGCCCTGGATGGGCAACGGGGACACCCATGGCTGACAAGGCAGAACCAGTCATCCAGCCAACAGGTGTTAAGGGCCTGTCATGAGCCAATTCTGCCAGAAAATGGGGACACGAGACCAACACACGTGGGACTCCTACACTGGGGGTACAATGGCAGGTTCAGTAACAAAAAGCATGGGAAGGGTATGATATCGTGGACCTGCTTTAGGGTTAAATGGCAGGCATCTCTGGGGAGATAGATACTTGAAGAAAAATCTAAAAGCAGCAAGCAAGGCAGCAGAGTTTGATGGGAAATCTCTGAGGGCAGGTGAGTGACAGGACCTGATTTACATTTTACAAAGCTCCTTCACATGTCCCAAATCCCTTCCCTATAGGGTCTTGACATCAGGCTGGAGACCTGAGGGGTCTGTACCTGCAGCCTCAGAGCTGGGGGGCTTCAGCTTCCACTTCTAAGCCCCCATGGGCCCGGACAGCAATAACCAACACTTGAGTGCTATGGTTAGGTCTGTTCTGAATATATTAACTCTTTAATCCCCACCTCTTCCCTATGCTCCTGTTAGTCTCAGCTCTACTCATCACTGATGAAGTGGGCGACACCAGCTTACTTTATCCTGTCGCTTTTCTTCTTCATACTCTTTGTTGCCTCTGGTCACCCCTTTCCCTTCTTCCAGCAGCTCCCGAAAAAGGTCTACAGGGCCAGAACTCGGGGCCCCTGCCTCTGCTGTTTCAAGTTCTGGTAGTGAGTTCTGATGCCTGGCTTTCTTCCGTAGGAATTCTGTGCGGGCCTGGGGTGGGTGAGGGAGCGAACAGGGGAGAGAGAAAGTTAAAGGGAAACCATTCAGAACCGACATGTGATCTGAGGAACCGTGAGTCTGGTACCAGTCATAGAGAATCAGTCCTAGGTGCTGGGAACCATGGGGAAGGGACCAGGGACAGTGGGCGGCCAGGAAAGGCACCCCGCCTGGGAAGAGGGTGGGGGAATGAGGTGAAGTCTGGGTTTGTAAGCTTTCTTTTCAAAATCAAGCCAGAGCTCAGTGTCACAACGCGCTGTGCCAGGAAGACTATTCTGCGCCTCCTGCGGTAAAAGAGAGGTGGAGGTGGGAGACCGCTGGGGATAACATAATAGAGACAACTATGAAGACAGCCAAAACGTGTATTAGGACAGTCGATCCGAGTTCCAGGAAGGGCTCCAAGTCAGTAGCCCTAGTCGATTTGCAATCTCTACCGGTAAATGTGAATTTTAAAACCCCACACTATCTCCCAGCCAGTGCTAAGGATGACATTAGCTAAAGGACTGACGGCTAGGTGTAAAGCAAACAGGTGAAGGAGCTATAAAGAGAGCTTCCGGTGTCTGTGGGGGGTTGGGGGAGGTGTGGTAGTGGGGGAAGCTGCAGGGAAATGGAGCGGGCTTCCTCTCTGAAGCCATCTCACTCCTCTGCACACTGGAGTTGACAGCGCGCCTCTAAGAACGAACGGTGCTGAAGGGACTTCGCAAGTCAAGCGGTCTGCGTGGGGCGAGCATTCAGTAGGCGTTCAATAGACTGCAGGCAAACTGAAAACTGGTCTGAGTTTCCTTGAACTGCCCAGGGATTCCTTTATTCATAAGCTCCTACTCTGTGCCAGGCACCCCTCTAGCCTCGCGAAGAACACGAGCAGCGGATAACTGCACTAGAGGGGTGACGCGGGAACACTCCCTCGGTTCTACCCGCGGCCGGCACCTAATTCTGTCAGGGATGCACTGCGCCTGCGCAAAGACCCCGCGTCCGGCCCTTCCGGGGACGCCTGCGCGCTGGGTCCGGGAGCCCCGCCAGGCCGCTTTCGGAGTTTACCTCTTGTTGAGCGAGCAGTACCCTTCGCTCACGCTCTTTCTCCTCCTCTCGGGCCTGGGCCTCGTCACGCCGCACGCGGGCGACATTGTCCTTGTTCCGAACGTGCCAGCTCTTCTTGGGCAAAATGTTCATGGCGGCGTAGCAGTCTACAGACTGGCAGCCCCGCCTCCTAGCACTTCCGATTGGCGAGATGCCCCTCCCTGTTGTTCCTGTCTCGCCACCGGTTAGTCCTGGACTAATTGACCCTCCCCCTCTGGTTCTATAACGACAGCTGATTGGCTGAGACGCCCACCAATGCTTCAAATCACGCGTTGTGTCGCGTAGCGACCGCCTCAGATTAACGTTTTGAGTCAATTACTGTGTCACCGCTCCTACGCTTACCGGACGCGATCTCTGATTGGCTGGAACGCCCTCAGGCCCTCACAAGGCCAATATATTTGATTGGCTTGCGTCTTGCAAAAGCCTTGACTCCCGCAGCTGGACGCAAGTTTCAAAAAGCACTCAGCAGCCTCGGCTGTGTTTATCGACACAAGAATGAGGTTTACTAAAATCAGGGTGTTCAGGGTCCTGGCAATCTCAGAAACCAGGGATGGAAGGAAGTGCAGTCTTTTCCACTTCTCCCATTTTACAGATGACGTGGCCGAGGCTTACAAGGGGTCTGGGATCAGGGATGGGTCTGAGAGTGGGACATCACCCTGAGCAGGCTGGGGAGGTCAAAGAACCCCCTTGGCTGAGCTCAGTGTCACAACACGCTGTGCCAGGAAGACTTTATTCTGCGCCTCCTGCGGTAAAAGAGAGGTGGAGGTGAGACAGACCTCTCCCCATGTTCCTTTCCATATTCCCCAGGACCCCTTCCCAGGGACTCTGCCTGGCTCACCGTCTCTATCTGCCGTTTGAGCTCCGAGATGAAACGTCCATATGAGTTAGCCAGGGCCAGGGTATACACCATCAGGATGCTAGAGGAGACATGAATAAAAGCCACATCCCAAACACTCTTAGAATATTTTCAACATATGGCTCCTTAGAAACCAGGGGTCTGGATCTTCAAACCCAGGAGTCCAGGACTCCAGCCCCCTGCTTTCTTCAGACCTAGGAGTTTAGGTCCCCAGCTCCCTCCTCTCAGACTCAGGCAGCGGGCCCCCAGATCACACACATTCAAACTCAAACCCAGGAGTCTGGGCCCCCTCACCTGGAGATCAGCAGAAGGGGCACAGCAAAAGCCTGGGTCCCCAGGAAGAAGAGAAAATTCTGGGTGGTCTGAGGGAGTCTGGAAATAACCTCGGGGATCTGGGCCCAGATGGACAACTGTCCCTGGAATGGACCACATGGCTTGGAAGGTGGGATCCTGAAGTCAGAGAAAGGCAGAGCTCAAGGATGGCCAAGTCAGAACGCTAGATGAGGGTGGAGGAAGGAACAGAGAGGCAGGCACTTCTTAAACTTACAGGAAGATGCTATAAAGCACAGGAACGGCGGAGATGGCCAGACCCAGGAGAAGGACCAGAGGGAAAAAGAAATTCGCCGTGGAGGCTCGGAAGGTGCGGGAGGCCGGTGAACAGATGGAGAAGAGGACAAACTGGTGGGGGAAGGAGGACATCTGAGACACAAAAGGCTGGCTCCCAGTCTCTCTATTTTACCCACCCAGGATTCCTAGCCCTTGGCCCCCTCCTCAGTCAGTATCCAGGACTCCCCAGTCCTTTCTCACCATCAGACCCAGGAGTCGGGTCCCTCAGACCTAAAAGTTGGGATACTCTAGACCCCTCCTCCCACATCCAGAAATCTGTCCTCCAAATCCCTTCTCTCAGGATCCAGTAGTCCAGGACTTTAGCATCTTCCACCCCTAGGACCCAGGAGTCACATCCCTCAGTCCCCTCCTCCCCTGGGGCGAAGCCCAGGCCGCAATACCTCCAGCTCCAGATAGGTGCTCCCCACCCCTCACCTTCTTCAAATAGAACAGCAGCAGGAACTTGGCTGTGTTGAGCAGGGGCAGTAGAGGGCAGAAAAAACTCCCCACCCAGACCACCGTCTGCGCGTAGATGAGCCCTAGCACCTCGTCGGGCACCTGGAATTCCTGGGTTCCTGCCACACGACGCAGCGGCTCCGGACAGAGGCCACAGAGGAACCTGAGGGGTGGGGGCGGGGCAAGTCAGAGGCGTGCCGGCCTGGGGTTTCCCCGCCTCCACCGTCCCGCCCATCAAACGGAAGTGAGTATATCTGTCAGGGCGAGCCCAGGGGGCGGAGCCAGCGGGAAGGCACTCTCTAACACGTGGAGGAGGCGGAGTCTGCAGACTCCGGGCACAGAAACCAGAGCAGACAGGTTAAGGGAGGGGGCGGGAAAGGGGAGAGAACTGGGTGATGGGTAGGGGGCTTGCTCTGAAATGGGCGGAGCCACCGCGACGGGCGGGACTCTCACTTCCGAGGGAACTGGAAGAGCAGCATGACTGCTATGCCAGTCAGCAGATCAAAAAGCAGGAGTTTGTACATCTCTTGCCCCAGCCGAGTCTCCCAGCACTGAGGAAGGAAGAAAGGGGTCAGAAAGACCTCAGTACCCATCATCCGAGTCTCTAAATCACAAGCATATGAGACCTATCAATTCTTTCTCTGGGGGTCTTCAGTTTTTCAAACATCCATACCCCTGTCCTCAAGGGAAGGGTATTCTAACACCCCAAGCTCCTCCTTCCTCCCAAGCCAGGAGTCTGGACCCACCCAATTCCTCCTTTCCTTCAAGGACCCAGGACTCCTGGCCCGTCTTTCTCACCGGAAGTTCGTAATTGTAGCCGCAGGTTTTGCACTTCTCAGCCTCTGCATTGCCCCCGCAAGTGATCTGCTTCCAGAGAGAGAAGATCAGGACCAGCAGGGAGGCTAGGCGGAGAAATATAGTCCTAGCAAGGGAGAGAAAGGGGATCAGCACAGACCTAGTACCAGCCGCGTGCCAGGCCCCTCCTGCGTGCCAGGCCCCTCCTGCACGGAAGGTGCACACAAGTCTCCCCATTTCACAGATGAAAAAACCGAGGCTCAGTGACAGAGAGAGTTGGAATCTGAATCCAGATATCACTGGATCCCATGTCGGGATTTCCATGTCTCATTTGCTAGAACCAAGGTCCCTCCACCAACCGCCCCTGCCATTATCTCCAGCCCACCCCAGAAAGTTTGAACCTGAGCAGTATTAAAACGATCTGGCGGCTCCTGGTATAGCCCTCCAGTGGGGCAATGAACTTGAACACTGGTGGCAGCACAAAGTTGACCCCGGCGATGAAAATGGATGGAAGGTAATCCACCCCGAGCTTTAACAGTGGCATTTGCTGGACAAGGGGCCTCTTCTGAAAGGGAGGAGGGCCAAGAGAAAAGGCTTTGGGGTCCTGAAGGAGTCTTGCTTGATGTCCTCCCCCAGCCTCTTCTTCCTTCAGCACTCTGAAGTTTGAGGTCCAAACATAAACCCCCATCCCTGCTAAGATCCCAGGAATCCTAGACATCAGTCCCCTCCACCCTTGGAAACATAGGTTCCAGGACCCCGGGGCCCTCTTCCCTCAGGCCCCTCCACACCTGCAGCTCCACAGTGGACTCTGTAGCCCAGAAGACGCCGTAGAAGGCCGCCCCCAGGAGAGCAACCACCAGCAGGTTGAGCAGCACCCTCACCGACCACACCCTGGCTTGCTGGTGCAGGGTCCGCACCGCAGCCTTCCGCCGCACCACCGCTTCCTCCAGCTCCACCTGAGGCCAGGAGAGAAGTTCGCTTGGGTGCCATTCCCCCAGGCCTAGCAGGTGGTCCAGAGCCAGGGCTCAACTAGAACTGATATAGCAACACACCTCTAAGGACTTCTATATTGTTGTCTCAGTCCCTCCAGGGCCCTCCAAGGAGACAATTTAGATGCCCTGGCTCCATCCTTCCAAGTCCCACCCAGCACCAGAAGCTAAAGCCAAGGCCACACACCCGGCAACCGACCATTCCCTTTTAAGGCTCCGCCCACTACACAAACAACACCGTCAAAGGCCCATCTGACTCCGAGCCCCGCCCTTCTGAGTCCCAACCTAGCACTCTATACCTTGCCCCCCAAGGCTCATCCCAGACTCCAAGCCCCGCCCCCGAGGCCCCGCCCAGCTCCCAAAGCTCCACCCCTCTGAGGTCCAACCCAGACTCCAAGCCTTGCCCCTCTGGGCCCCCGCTCAGCACTTATGATTAATTCAGCAGTTCCAGTTCTAATTTATCAAGCCCTTTCTGGCCTCACCATTCCAAACTTTGAACCAAGGAGCTTTAGGCCCCGCCCCTTTCCGACTACTGGCTTTTTCCTGTGACCTTTGACCTCAGGCATCTCTGCAGCCTCCTCCCAACCCTCTCATTCCCCAAGGCCCGCCTCCTTAGAAGAAATCTCTACTTAGAGTCCCATCCCTGGTCTAGGCCCCGCCCATTCTCTCAGCCCCACCCTCTCTGGTCCCTATCTGGTTGTAGACCACCCCCCTAAAAGCACCTGCAACTCGTATAGGATGGTGCGCTGGCGCAGCCGAACGTGGACATCCCCGCAGAGGCCAAAGTCCCAGGCGGAGAATACCCGGTGGCTGTAGCTGGTCAGGACCCCAGATTCAGCCAACAATGTCTGCTTCAGGCCGGACATTGAGCTAAGAGAGGGGAGACCCAGGAGATGGAATATGGCAGGACAGCCGCGAGCATGGGGGGACAAACAGGAAAAATACACCCTAAGACCTTGGGCATTTGGTGAGCTGTTACCTGGTGGAGAGTCAAAGAGGCGGAGACACATACAGTCCTTGGAGCCAAAGATCAAGAGAAAGATTCCAAGATAGACCCAGAGGAGATCAGACACACTACAGAGAGACAGAGACCTAGGAGATAGGAACCCAGAGTGAGAGGGACAAAGACCCTGGGGAGACACAGAGATGTAGAGGGGGATTGAGACCCCCCCCAAAGGGGACAGAGATTCAGAGAAAGGGAGAAAAAGTCTCCCTGAGAAGGAAAAGATCTAGAAAGAGGAAATCAGAGACTCAGAGAGAGGAAGGAGGGATAGACACCCAGAGAAATGGCTGGGGAGAAAGACTCAGAGAAACGGGGAGGGGCAAGGTAAAGAGACTGAAGAGAGGGGACCAAGACCAGGGAGGAGGACAGAGAACAGAGAAAGGGAAAGAAACAAAACTGGGCAAAGAAAGTCCATATCCACCTTCACTACAACTGGTGCTAGCCTCCGTTATCTCTCTAGAGGACACCTACATAAGATTTCTACCTGGTCTCCATGCTTCCACCTGAACCTTCTCAAAATCTTCTCTGTTCTTGAGCCAGTGGAACCCTTCTTTTTATGCAAATCAGATGATATTCCCCTGTTTAAAATCTATTCCACAGCTTCTCCTAGTTCTTGAAGTCTAGGCTCCTTCATAGCATAGCCAGCCAGGGCCCACCTGATCTGGCCCCCACCTACTTCTCAAAGCTCAAATCCTGTCTCTCCTCCTCCTGGCCCTTCATTTCCCAGAACACTCCAAACCTCTTTCCACCATAGGGCCTTTACACTCACTGTTCCCTCTGCCTGGAATGCCCCTGTCTCGGCTCTTCCCCTGGCTGGCTCCTTCTCGTCCTCTGGTCTCCATCTATGTAGGTCACCTCCTCAGAGAGTTCTTTATTGGCCACTCCATCTAATGAGGGTGCCCAACCATTATTCTCTATTTTACAGGGTGGTAAACTACAGCCCGAGGACCAAATCCTGGTTTTGTAAATAAAGTTTTATTGGAACACAGGCACACCCACTCATTTGCATACTGTCTACAGCTGCTTTTGCCCTGCAACAGTAGAGTTTAGTTGAGACAGGGACTATATGGCCCACAAAAATGAAAATAATTCCAACCTGGCCTTTACTTTTTTATCAGAAAATAATTGTGCTAATCTCTGCTCTATTGTAGCATAAAGGAATCACATGTAAATGTATCAAACAACAGGTTGTACACCTTAAACTTATACAGTGTTATATGTCAATTGCATCTCAAAAAAGCTGGAAATATCATCCCATTTGTCTTCTATATAGTACCTACCGCTCCTAAACTCAAACGGTTGATTTGCTTGTTTATTTAACAGTCTATCTCCCAGTTTATCTCCCCTACTACACTGTGTGAGGACTATGGTAGTTTAAAGTGGTCTTGAGAAGGCTTCTGGAGCCTGGTCATGTTCAGTTTCTTGATATGAGTGGGAATGTAGCAAGCTTTACCCTTTAGTTTGGGCATTTTTCTGAATGTGTGTTACATTTTTGAAAGAAAAATATATGCAGTTAACTAATATCTGACTAATTAATACCTGACAGGGTAACCACATATTCTATGGGGAAAGGATAGTCTCTTCAACAAACAGTATTGGGAAAACTGCATGAACACATGCAGAAGAATGAAACTGGGCCCCTATCTCACAACATTCACAAAAATTAACTCAAAATAGATTATATACTTAAACATTAGACCTGAAATTGGAAAACTCCTAGAAGAAAACATAGAGGAAAATCTCCTTGGTACTGGTCTTGGTGACAATTTTTGGATATGACACCAAAACACAGGCAACAAAAGCAAAAATTAGTTAAGTGTGACTACATGAAACTAGAAAGCTTCTGTACAGCAAAGACACAATCAACACAATGAAAAGGCAACCTACGAATGAGAGAAAATATTTGCAAATCATACATCTGATAAGGGGTCAATCTCCAAAATATATAAAGAATGCCTATAATTCAAGAGTAAAAAAACAACTCATTTTAAAAATGGGGACTTGAATAGAGATTTCTCCAAATAAGACATACAGATGGCTAACAGGTACATGTAAAAGCACTCAACATCACTTATCATCAGGGAAAAACAAATCCAAACCACAATGAGATATCACCTACACCTGTTAGAATGGCTGTTAGCAAGAACACAAGAAATAAGAGCTGGCGAGGCTGTGGAGAAAAAGGAACCCTTGTGCACCATTGGTGGGAGTGCAAATTGGTGCAGCCACTATGGAAAACAGTGTGGAGGTTCCTCAAGAAATTAAAAATAGAACTATCATGTGATCCAGCAAATTCTACTTCTGGCTACATATTCAAAGGAATTGAAATCATTATCTTCAAGAAATAACTGTACCCCCATGTTCATTGCCATAGTATTCCCAATAGCCAAGACATAGAAAAACCTAAGTGTTGGGCTGGAGGCAGGGAGAATGGGGAGATGCTGGTCAAAGGGCACAAACTTCCAGCTATAAGATGAGTAAGTTCTGGGGGTCTAATGTACAGTGTGGTGACCATAATGATACTGTATGACATACTCGCAAATTGCTAAGAGAGCAGATCTTAAATGTTCTCACCCCCCAAAAAAGGTAATTATGTGATATGATGAAGGAATCATACATGTCTATTAAATCACGTGTAATCATATTACAAAATGTAAGTATATCAAATCAACACCTTAAACTTATACAATGTTATGTATCAATTATACCTCAAAAAAGTTGGGGGGCGGGAATCAATGTAAAAAGATGTCTAAAATGGATTACTTGTCACCACCCTGGTCCAAGCCACCACCATCTCTCACCTGAATTGTTGCAACAACCTTACCCTCTAACACACAATGTGATTGGCTCATTTATGGCTTATAGCTTGTCACTTGTCTGGCTAAAATGTCAGTTTCATCAGGACACAATCTGTTGTCTTTTTGTTTGTTTGTTTTCCCTACTGTGTGTTTTGCCAACTGCGTAGAACAATACCTGGCACATAGTAGCTGTTCAATAAATATTTGCATAAATGAAATAGTGACTGCTGTTTTTCTATATCTCACTTCTCCCTTCCATTAAAGATGTAATTCATTTGCTTGCTTGTTTAATAGCGTACCTTCCCCACCAGACTCTAAGCAACAGGAGGGTGAAACTTCCCATCTTTACCCCTGACCCTGAGCCCTTGTAAAGCATTTTAAAAACTGATTTCAACTCAGAAAGGGACTGAAGAGTGAGACTTGGGATTCCTGGTAAGGGGCTTCTACCACCACTGCTTCTCCCAGGGTCCGGGGTCTGGGTGTGTGGGGGGTGTCACTGACCGATGCAGGATAAGCACCAGGGAGAGAAGGCCGACGGCGAAAGTGGAACACAGGTAGGCAACAGCCAGGCGCCAGCGCGGTGGGTAGAACCCGTAGAAGAGAGGGGACCATTCTAGAAAACCCTGCGGAGGGAAGGGTGAAGCAGGACTCACCGTGGGGCTGGCGGGGCGGGGTTCAGGGAGCAGGGCAATCAGGGTCGGGGGTCACTGCGGCTCAGAGGGGGTCTCCCAGAGAGGGTCTCCTAGCACTCACCTCTCCCGAGAGCAGGCTGAAGATCTGGGAGGAGAAGGAGATCAGGCCCTGGGGGCGGGGGTTGTACGAGCCGCAGGGAGAGGACAGGTCAGGGCTTGGGGGACCCGGGGGAGCCCCTTCCAGCCAGGTGGGCAGCAATGTCATGCAGGCCTTCAGCACCGCGGTCAGCATGTTAAGAAGCAGCAGGAAGCGCAACAGCAAGAAGTAGGCCTCAGTGCCGGCGCCAAACTGGCCTGCAGGGGGCGGCAGAGAAGTCTCGGGTCCCTGTCTGAGTCCGGACCAGGCCCCTCCGCTCCTCTCTCAGACCCAGGAGTCCAGGCCCCCGGGCCTGGACCCCTAGCCGCCTCCCCCCTCTGGATCGGGGTCCGCCCCGCTCCCGGAGCCAGCCCCACCGTACCCCCGATCCTCTTCAGCGTCCACGCCCAGGGCTCTACGGTGCGCAAGACCTCTTGCATCCTGTCCTTGGACCTCCGAAGCAGCAAGGCCCAGTGGGCTGCCCTGGACCCGGAGTCCTGAGTCACCTGGTCCCTGGCGTGGCTCTGCCTGGGAGGAAACAGAGTCACAGGCAGGAAATTAGGGACCTGACAGCCTCAAATGGAAACCACTCAAATGTAGAAACCACCAGACAGTACATCGCGGTGAGTTCCTAACACGGATACTCTAGCAATAAAAGGAAACCTGTGACGCTAAGCATAGGCAGCCGGACGGAACGCCAAGACTCAGGGTTCAATTTATATGAGTCCCAGAGCTAGCACAGGCGAACGCTCCTGCTTACAGATGCAGACCCAGGCGGCCCAGCTCTGAAGAGGAAGGAAGTGATCAGGTGTATGTCTGGGGAGGAGGGATCACGGTGAGGGGTACGTGGGGGTGCTTCTGGGGTGCTGCCGTATGTATCTCTTGCCCTAGGTTGGGTTCACCTGGGCTCTCGCTGTAGGATACTCTTTCAGTGTGCACATCATGTTTCCTATGCTTTTCTGTAGGCAAATACCATCATAAAGTAAACATGAAAAAAAAGAACAGAAAAAAGGAAGGTATTGTGATTTATAATGATATATATATATTTGGTCTTCCTCCCCATTTCTGACACAGAGCTGCTAAAGCCCTTGGAATTTCCTAAGTGTTGAGAGCAATTAAGGTGACTTGTTATGTTACTGAAGTGACTTTTGGACCCCACCTAAGGGTGGGGTCTGGTTGCCAGTGGAACCAACCATGTGATTAGAGGGCTGGAAGGTTAATTCCCACACCTCCATCCTGGGAGGGGACAGCGGCAGAAGGTTCAACCAGTCACCAATAGCCAGTGACTTAATCAGTCACGCCTATGCATGAAGCCTCCATAAAAACTTAAAAGGATGAGGTTTGAAGAGCTTCTGGGTTGCTGAACATGTGGAAATCTGGGAAGAATGGTGACCTCAGAGAGGCCAGGAAGCTCCGTGCCCTTTTCCCATACCTGGTCCTCTGCATCTCTTCCATCCAGCTATTTCTGAGTTATATCATTTTATAATAACCAGTGCTCTAGTAAGTAAAATGTTCCTCTGGGTTCTGTGAGCTGTTTCAGCAAATTAATTGAACCTGAGAAGGAGGCTGTGGGACCCACTGATCTATAGCTGGTCAGTAAGAACCTGGACTTATGATTGGTGTCAGAAGTGGGGACAGTTTTGTAGGACTGAGCCCTTAATCTGTGGTACCTGATGCTGTCTCTAGGTTGATAGTGTGAGAAATGAGTTAAATTGTAGGACCTCCAGTCGGTGTGGGAGAATTGCCTGCTGGCGTCGGGGGATCCCCTCATGCACACATCAAAATTGTGTCAGAATTATAGAAGGAGACAAGGGTCAGTTTCAAGGGCCACGTGAGCAGCCACACAGGCCCCATTCTTGGAAGGGCCTTGCACTTCTAATGTTCTGCTGTTGTCATCTTGCAATGTCTAATAATTATTGAACAAGAGGCCTAGCGTTTTCATTTTTCACCGGGGCCCTGCAATGTATGTAGAGGAAGAAAGGAAAGGAAGGAGTAAATAAAGCATGTTAGGCTTGGAAGAGGAAGAGGCAGACACAGAGAAGGACAAAGCAGAGAGAAAAAAAATGAATAACAAATTTCAGACCCAGAGAGAAGTAGTGAGAGGCAGAGAGAGGCTTGGAGGGAGAGAAGAAATCAGTTGGAACGAGAGCCTGGGAGAGAGACAAGTGAGTCTGGAACCGTGGAAAGACAGGACTACTTGGAGTCGGAGAAGCAGAGACACAGATGGGGAAGAAGAAACCAGAGAGGCAGATCAGAGAGGCAGGGAGGGCAGAGACAGACGTAGGCAGAGCCCAACAAGTGGGAGGGGGATCTCACTTGTGTGCCCTTCTGGCCTGCATGGGCCAGGGTAGTTTCCGGGAAGGGAGTGGTTCCTGCTGCTCCTTTTGGGCAGTTTCTGCGAAGGCCTGGATGCTCCTCTCTCCGTCCTCATCCCCTTCCTCTAGTGCTCCCCAGGGCAGCACCCCAGGACCCCGGTACCGAAGGGTGGCAGCACTGGGGAGCTCATTCAGCACCGAGGACAGCGATGGGCCTGGGAAGGAAGGGGGTCTGACCTTTCAGGAGTCCAGGCCCCCAGCTCCCAGCCCCTTCTCCCTCACCCGAGTCCAGGCCCCCAGCCCCTCCTCTCTCGGACCCTGAAGTACAGGCCCCCAGCCCCTCCTCCCTCAGACCCAGGAGTCCAGGCCGCCAGCCCCTTCCCCAGGCATCAAGTGTGGACCTTCCAGGCCCCACCTATTTCAGGACTGAGGAGTCCACTACTCAATTTCCTGTTCCCTCTGATGCAGGAGTTTGCCACTCCGGCCCCTCCCACTCCTAGATATCCAACTCCCAGCCCCTAGCTATCTCCTCTCCCAGGTCTCCAAACTCCTCCCCAGGACCCAGGAGTCCCAATCTCCCGTTCCCTTCTCCACTAGAAACTCAGGAATCGAAACCCCACCCCCTTCTGCCCTCCAGACCCAGGCTTCCAGGCCTCCTCCATTGTCCGCCAGCCCGAGGGGTTTGACCTGACTTCCCTGGGCTCCCCAACCTGCTCCAGACTCTCGGGGTGCTGGCCAACCCCTGGAGGAGCCCCAGGCCTCGGGTTCCCACGCTGGGCTGTCTTCCATGTCCCCAGGCGCAGTTGCGTCTCCGTCTCTAGCGGCCAACTGGGCGGTGCCCCAGGGAAGGGTGGGGTCTGGGCCGGTCACACCTGGGCACCAGGTGGCCCCGGAGGGAATACAGTGCACTTCCTATAACCTGTCAGGGTCGCTGCTCCGAAAGGTCTCCTGGGAACTGAAGTCCACAGGTGTCAGTGTGGATCCGGGAGCTGGGGCAGCACAGCACATGCGGTTTGGTGGCTCATGTCCCCCACATCGGTAGATCACCCAGACACTCCACGTACACAGTCTGTGTGCAACACTTTATTGGGAGAGATTCACACATTCTTACGCTGTCTTAGACCACAAGATGATAAGAGGGTGACAGGAGTGCTGGGACCCAGGGTGGCTCAAGTGGAAGCTCCAAGAATGGTGGCCCCCATGCCTGCTCATCTGTGCCTCAGTTTCCCCTTTGTGAAAAAGGAAGGTTATGTCCCTTTCCAGGCCTGAAACACTGGTGTGATAAAAGTGGGGCAAACACCACAAGAAAAATGGGCCCCTTCCCCAGAGAGGAGCTGTAGAAGGGGACTGGCCCCTCAGCCCTGACTGGGCAAGCCAGCTCTCTGTAACCTGGAAGCTGTGGCAGGGACAATGGGAGAGTCCTGTCTGGACAGCATCTGGATTTTATAGGAGGGAAACAGACCTTCTGGAACCCTCAGGGGAGGGTGGGAAAGCAGGGAGACCCCTCAGCTGAGCTTCATGAAAGGCAGGGTACTGAGCAGGGACATGGGAATCCTCTCCAGGCCCCAGGCCCTGAGCCAAATCAAGGACTCTTTCTGGGAAAGGAGATGGCAGCCTGGTTCACAGAATTCCCAGGCAAAAGCTTCGTGGCTGGACCGACTGGCAGCAGGAGTTTCAAGCAGTTTACTCCTCCCGGAGCTTTTCCGGGGCAAGGCTGGTGGCCTGCGACCCGGTCTTCCGCCGGCTGGGGCTGCCCCTACCCAAAGCCACCCCCAGCCCCAGGGCCACCAGGGCCAGGATGTGGATGCAGAAATAGATGGAGGCCCAGTAGCGGAGGGTCTGGCCCAGCGACAGCAGCACGAAGCCCATGCACATGTAGTCGTAGGCTCTCATCTTCAGGAACCAGTGCACCCAGTCCCAGGCCTTCTGGCCGCCTGGGCCCAGCCGTCCCCGCAGTGCCGACTCCAGCTGAACCTCGGCTGCCAGGCACAGCGGGATGGTCAGGAAGCTTAGGTAGTAGCCAGGGTGAAGGCCATGCCAGTAGGCGCTCAGCAGCATGGTCCAGGCGCTCCTGCGGGAGGGGCTGGTAGTCAGACCCGGAAGTCCAGACCCCCAGCCCGTCCTCCCTGAGACCCGGACGTTTAGGTCCCCAGTCCCGGAGTCTCTACTCTCTTTCCAGGAACCCAGCTAACTGCTTCCCAGCACCCGTTTTCCTCAGGACCCAGATACTTGAGCCGCTAGCTGCTTCCTCTTTTGGGGATCCAGGAGTATAATTCCCGATGCATGAAGACTCAGAAATCTCCAGCCATGCCCCCCTCCTTTATGGACCCTAAAATGTTAGCCTTTGAAGACCCACAAATTAAGGCTCTGATCACCACTTTCATGGACACAGAGTGTGACCTTCAGCGGGTTTCGGGGCCTGGGGCAGAAATCCTTCCTGCCCATGGCACCCACTTTTCCCTCTGGCACATCAGCGCCAGAAGTACAAAAGTCACCTAATGACAGAATAGTGCCAACCACACATCTTTGGGGGCCTAAGGGTACATAAAAAGGTTGAATTTTCCTTGGCCATTTTCTTGAAAAACCCAATGTTTGCAAATCTTTCCTTGGTCCTTTGGATATAGATGTAAATCTTTAAAAAGGCAAAGTAAGCTGTAGAAAGCCTTACAATCCAGGGATGTGTTTTGGAGCCTGGGAGCCATCTCTGAAATCTAAACATCCTAGAAGATAGAATCCTGTTTCTTGGCCACTGTGGGGGTTTGTCCTAGGCCTGGCCCCCTGTAACCACCTGCTTGTGGGAGAGATAGGACTTTACTCTTCCTTTAGATAAAGCCCATTGGTTAGCATGGCGGCTACCCCCAATTATCAGGTGAATTAGGGATGAACATGAAAGGAGGTGTAGCAAACAGTGCTGCTGAGCCCTCTTCCTTGAGCACAAGTTATGGTTTCTATCGAGGACAAGCTCTGTAAAGGACTGTAATGCCCAGGGGTATAACAAGGGTGAGATTTCTTTCCATCTCGGTGACCTCATTAGTGGGTGACTCGCAATGTGCACGGCCATCTGGTTTAATGTGTTTTCAGTAACAACACTGTTCTTTTTTTCCTACTTATGGTGGAGAGGATTTAAATGAGTGGTAGGATTTAGACACTTTCCCCAGTGTGGAGACAGGACAGGAGGACACACACCTGGGGATCCTGAACTTGCCCTCCATCCCCTCTGCTTCCATTCCTACGCTTCCTTTCCCATTTTGCTGCCCCTCCGCCCTCCAAACTGCTCCCACCAAGGTGCCTGCCTTCCATCACACCCAACCCAGCGGTCCCACCTGCCTTCATTGTACTGTGCTCCTGGCACCACGTGACACAAATGACCCCTCCCTCCTCCTTGAAGCACTTGGTGCCCACTGCTCCCTTCCAGAAGGAACATTTTGATGACTGTGCACCAATTTCATGGCTGTCTTTGCTGCTGTTCCTCCTCGTGCGTAGTCCACACCAGGCTTTCTCAGTCTTGGCACTACTGTCTGGGGCTGGGTGGTTCCTTGCTGGGGGGCAGGGGCAGCATCCCTGCCTTCTACCTATGAGATGCCAGAAGCACCTCCCGGCTGTGACAAAAACATCCCCAGACATTGCCAAATGCCCTCTGGGGGTGTAGCCCAATCACCCCAATTGAGAACCCCTGGTTTAAACACTGGCGTGACCTGGTTTTGACCTGACGCTCAGACCCCAAACTTTAAGTATCATCTTTCTATGATCTGATGACACTCAAGTGTCCACTTCTTACACCAGCATGTTCCTTAAGTGTCGGAATCACATAACTAACTGACTATCCAATAACTCCAGCTAGAAATCTAATAGTCACCTCAAAGCGAGACCAAACCAAAGACTTGCTTCCTTATTCCACCCACTCCTGAAACCTTCTCATGCCCAGTCTTCTCCTTCTCAGGCAATGGCCCTTCTGTGCCCTGTATCACTTATACCATCACTCAGACATCATGTTTAATTTCCTCTCTTACGCCCCACATTTGGTCCATGCCATGCCTCGAGTTCATCTCTCAAATCCATCCTCTTTCAGCCACTGTTCCTTACTCCAGGACACCATCGTCTCCCACCTTGCCAGCTCCAAAGGCCTCTGAATTGTCTCTGGCTCTACTCTTGCTCCCTTCCCCGACCTCTATGCCATTCTCAACACAAGGCCAGAGTCATCTTTAAACTGGTCCCGCACCCAGGTAAGTCCAGCTTCAGAGCTGCCATCATCAATGGCTTCATTATGAGGTGTTATTGGGTGTCCTCACCTCATCTGCTGGCTCCAGGAAGCCTGAGTGACACTCGGCAGGTTACCTAACCTGTCTGAGCCTTGGTCTCTTTATCTTTAAAATGGAGCAAGAGTTCCCGCTTGCTAAGGTTATAAAGATAATGTCTGGCACAAAGTCTCCACTCAAGAATTATCAGAGTGAAGAATAATAGAAGCTAATATGTAGCCAGCACTCACTTGTCAGATCTCACATTAAGTACATTTCAGACTTTGTCTCTTAATCCTCACATGAACCCATCAAGGCGGTAATGGCATCGCCCCCATTTAAGAGGAAAGAGATTTTACTTCTTAAGGTTTCTTAATAATTGGCGGGGCCGTAGATTCTGGAAAGTTTGGCTGCCGAGTCCACAGGGCTCAGTGTACTGCTTCTGTCCAATGAGGATGACTTGACGGAAGCAGAAACTGAGGCCCAGAGAGGGAAGGAAGCACGTTGAGCCCAGAGTAATGCAAATCAGTGGTAGCGCAACAGGCTCCAGAAACTACAGATCCCATGGTCCTCAGGGGCGGAGGCTCAGCCTGGGAAGCCACGGACAGCCCCAGGCACTCCTGGGAGATGTAGTTCTGTGCGTTCCTGGGGCAGGCGGGCTCACCTGAGGACGTAGGAGCGGGCGGGCGCGCTCTTGTAGACGTACTGCGCCAGCCACCACTGCACCGTCATGTTCCAGTACCGCATGCCTTCTCGCACCCGCACGCAGAAGTCGGTGCCGTAGCAGTCGATGTTGCGAATGGTCTCATAGTCGTACTCCAGGGCAGCCGCCTCTTCCGGACTGGTGGGGGGTGGAGGGTGAGGGTGGGGGACAGACATGCAGCTCAGCCAGGCCCTCTCCTGACACGGGTTACTGTCCCAGCCCTGGTGCTAAGGAGGGGATCGCGGGCAGGCAACAGCCCTCTGGCCGTGGTCACGTTGGCTAGGGCAACAGGGGAGTGTAGCCCAGAGGGAGCCTTTCTTGGGAGGGAGGTGGAGGTGGGGATGCACAGTTCACCAATAATGGGGTTCTCCTTTTGGCAATGGGGTGGGTAACAGCTTTGAAAAGCCTTTGAAGGACTACGGTTGCCAGACTACAAGTCCTTAGCAACCTGACCCTTCACTGTCTTCCATGCTAGGGAAAGGCCATTCTTTGGCAACCAAGCTCAGTGTATTCAGAGAAGCCTCCAAATGTGGTCCCTTCTGAGTTGTCAGACATTTCAGTTGCTAGGGAAGTAGCATCCCTAACAATGACGTGGGCCATGGTAGGGAGTTGTTCTAGGTTACGTGACACCTGGATGGTCTCTGTGGCTAGGGAAAGGGCATTCCTTAGCAACAAGGCCTGGGATATTTAGAAAAGCTTTAAGAAAGGGCCTTTCCTGGCTACTGGTCCTTACCATTGTTCAAGAAGTGTCATCCCCAGTAACACGGTAGTTCTGAGTCCCTGGTGCCTACACATCTGGTGGGGGGGGGAGGAGAACAGCCTTGGCTCACCTGCACCCCTGGTGGCTTCTGATAATGGGAGGGGGGCCATCCACTACGAGTGAGGCCAGCTGGTTAGAAAAGCCTTCAGTTCCCACCTGACATTTTCTAGGGGACACCCTCTCCAGCCACTGGAGATCCATCCATGGTTACTAGGGCAGTGGAAATAAATCTGCGTGGGAGTGCTAGCTCCCCCACAAAGGAATGGCAGTTTGTGTCTACTAGGGGACTGTCCCACCCTAGCAAAGAGGAGCAGTTCATAATTTACACCACATTGACGAGGGGCTGCTCCCCCAGGGACAGCCCTAGTGGAGGCTGACCATGGCTGATAGAAACAAAGAGGCAGTCTATTCCTGATTGCTAGGGACACCATTTCCCTTACAACACAGGAGCAACACTTCCTTAGCAACAAGAGAGCCTGTAGTTACCAGCAATGAGACTTACCTAGCAGTGAAGGAGCTAGGGAGGTAGCATTACTAGCAACAAGGTCAGTCTATCGTTACCAGGGGGATCAGCTTCCTCTGCAAGACTAGGAAGGTGACCTACGGTTGCTACGAATCGTGTCCCTTCCGCTAAAGGACAGCAGTCAGGGATGCCATTTCCCTAGAAACAGAGGGCAACTGCAGGCTATGTGATGACATTCCACGGAGAGGATACTGGCTTCTAGTAACAAAGGGACAGTTTAGGGGTGCCATTTCCATAGCAACAAACAGCAACACTTTTGGCAGGAAGGGGCAAACCATGGCTGCTAGGGAACCTTCTTCCCTAGCAAACAGGTGGTCCAGTTGCTAGGGAACCGTTTCCCTAGCAACAAAGGGTAACCCATCAATGCCCAACGATGGCATCCTGAGAAACAATCGGGTTACTGGGGTGACACTTCCATGGCAACAGGGTTAAGACACCACCTTCCTTTTCCTAGTGACAGAGAGCAATTCGCCGTCCCAAGGGGTGACAAGTTCTAGCAACAAGGGGCAATCCATAGGTATCAGGAGTGCTGTCCCCTAGGACAGGGGAAGGCGAGCTGTTGTGGCCCAGGGGCGACACTACGCCAACAACAGGTGGTGGCCCTGCCCCCTGCTCCCCACTCTCCTCCCTGCTAGGGGCAGGGCCAGCCCGTGGTGATGGGGCCTGCCGGGTCTTGGGATGCCTCCCTCCCGCCGCCTGACCTGCTGGGGGGTGGGCATTGGAGGGTGGGGCCGCCCCCGGCCCGGGCTTTGGCGGCCACGGGGTAGGCCCCGAAGCCCGCGGCAATGCAGCCGCACTCGGCCGCAATCCAGGCCACGTAGAAGCGCATGCGGAAGGCGAAGAAGACAGGGGTCATGTAGAAGAGGCGGGCAGGCAGCGGGCGGGCGTAGAAGGCGTCCTCGCGCACGGCCTCCAGCGGGAAGAGGTGCGAGGACAGCAGGAAGAGCAGCCCAAAGAGCGGGGCCGGCCAGGCGCGGCGCAGCAGGGGCCGCAGGCTGGGCACGGCGCCCGGGAAGGGCTGCTCCAGCCAGTCCAGGTACGTGCGGTAGCGGAAGAACGGGCCTGTGGCGGGAGGGGGAGGATTAGCTGGTCAGAGACTGGACCAGCGGAGAGGGTGAGGGAGCTAAGACTGGGAGAGGAAAGGGGGACAGAGAAGAGAGACAGAAGCAGACACAAGGGTGGGGGTGTCCCCAGAGGGAAGGGACCTGGAAACAGAGGACAGAGAGAAGGAAAAGTGGTACACGGTTATATTGAGGGCCGGATACCCCAGAGAGTGAGGGGTACTGAGGCTCTGAGACAGATGGAGTCAGACAGACCCCAGGGAGGGGGTGAGTTCTGTGTGACAGAGTGACAGGAAGTAGAGAAGAGGAGACAGGTATGAGAAGAAACCAGAGGGCACAGGCGCTGGACCCCCGGGAACCTAGGAGGACTTGGGTTTTGTTCTCAGTGCCAGGAAACCACCATGGGCTTTTCCAACAGGAGGTGCCGGGTACCATTTGCCTTTTACAGGACCCCTCAGCCACTGAGCACGGTGGGGACAGCAGAGGGACAATGATGGAAAATGGGAGACTGTTGCAGTATTTAAAATGATAGCCTGGCCTAGGGAGGGAGCAGTGGGGATTAACAGAAGTGACAGGTGTTAGAAGCCTTACATGTCACAAAAGGCCACATAGTGTGTCATTCCATTCTAAAATGTGCACATTAAGCAAAGCGACACAGATAGAAAGTCAATCAGTGGTTCCCCGGGACTGGGATTAGATGGAGGTTGGGGGGTGATGGCTAAAGGGTGTAAGGGTTTCTTTTTGGGGTGACGAAATTGTTCTACAACTATGTGGTGGGGATAACTGCTCAACTCTGCAAATATACTAAACACCAGCATACTGGACATGGTTCTAAGTGGGAGACTATGTCAATTATAGCTCAGTAAAGTTGTCCTAAAAAAGAATACCTTCTAGGAGGTCAGCATTAATGACAAATATTTTCTGAAACTAAAATGGGATCATAAGCTGTGAATATTTGTTTTTTGGGCAGCAGAAGCATCAAATCTACCTAGGCTTTTCTCCTTTATCTCCGTTTGCTCCCAATAAGCTACAAGGCATCACTATGGCTAAGAATAGTCGGGCTTCCTGTGGAGGAGCCCTGGGTCCAGTGGAGGGGTTGGGCCAAGCAGCTGGGATGGAGACCGAGGGAGAGGGAGACAGGACAGGGAGGCGTGGGGGGAAGGCGCACTCACCTGTCATGATTCCCACATAGCAGTAGCTGTAGCTGAGTGTGTCAGTCAGAGAGGGCACGTCGGGCAGCAGCCCCAGGCTGGGTCCCTTGCTGAAGCCCGAGGCCATTTCCTTCCTCTGGGCTAGGTGCAGATCCTGTACCTCACTGGCCAGACTCACCAGCTGGGAGGAAGGGGTGTGGGTGGGAGACAGGTCAGACTCAGGGCCCCCTCACACCACCTCCCTTAAGCTACCCCTCTGGGCAGCCAAGGGATGCCGGGGTGTGCAGCTGGGAGCTGTGTTCCACTCCCCAGGGAACATCTTGAGTCGTGAGTTATGGCATTTTAGTGGGTCTCTACATGGCAGGCATTCCCTGGGGTCACACCTGAGCCTGCCTGTCTTCTTTCTCTAAGTTCCACCCTTCTCTGCTCTCCGGCAGCCTGCGGCTTTACATACCCCCCAATCTTGTGACTCCCAAACTCAACCCGTAGCCAGGACTTATCCTCTCACAGCCCCAAACCTATTCATTAAGTTGCGTCTTGTCATTAATACTCGGGTATATACCAGGCACCTCAAATTTCACACATGCAGAGTAGAACCTGGTATTACCCACTCCTCAAAATGGATCCACTTCCAGTCTCTGTGCTCAGGCAATGGCACCACCGTTCAGTTATTTGCCCAGGCCGGAGACCTTGCTCGCTCCCCAAATCTATTCTCTTAAGTGTCTGAAGCCTGTCCTTTTTGTTTTGCCTCCACCACTGGGCTGAATATGCTTGGCCTCTACCCTTCTCGGCACAGACTCAAGTCCGGCCTTACGTCAACAGGCCTCCATGTCTTCCAGCTTCCTCCACAGAGAACCCCAGGTAGACATGGAGGAAAGCAGGACTGAGGGCTCGTGTTTTATTCCCTTGTAAGATCACCTTGGACTGGCGTGACCCTGGACACATCTTGTCAGGGTGGGTGCCTCTACATAAGCCTTTTCCTTCCAGGCTTGCCTACCTGCCCCTCCTCTCATCCCCTTGGGCCCAGGGTTGGTACGGGCTCCCAGGCTGCTGGTCCAGAGTTCCTGCACTGTCCCTTCTGGCTCCTCCACCTCCTGCCCAACCCCCCTTATAAATAATAACTCCTCAAGTTATCCTAAAAGCGGTGTTTCCTGCGGGGACTCTGACTGACCCGTCCCCAGCATGATCAAGCCACAATCTCCATCTGCCTGCTGGGCTTTGATTAAGGCGCCCTACCTCACCCCATCCTGCCCTTTCTACTGCAATCTCCTCGAGGCACCCAGAGTGAGTATTTTTAAACATGTAAATCCAATCACATTACCTCCTCTGACACCAAACCAAAAAACTTCTTCCAGGGTACCTTGGGCCCCCACAGGAAGAAGTCCAAACCCCTTATGTTGGCCAACAAGGCCCATCGTGGTTTGGCCCCTGGTGTTCCTTCTCTTCATTCCACGTGGCTGGCACACAGTTGGAAGTCAGCCTGCTCCCTTCCACACACTGTGCCTGCAGCCTGAAAGGTAGTTCCTCTAACTCTTCTCTTAGCTAACCAACGCCTGCTTGTCCTGAACTCCCCTCCTGAGGAGACCTGGTTTGTTACCTTGCATGATTGCTCACTGATACGTCGTGGTAGCCCAGCGCACAGTGGGAACTCATGGCTTTTCCATCTGGGGTGGGGCCTGGGAATCTGCTTTCACCCATCTTCCCAGGTGATTTAGAGCCAGACCTGAGGATCCTGGTTTTGTACCCTTAGATAAGTGCCTTCTCCCCAAAGCGGTTTTCCTCCTTTGCAAAGTGGCTTGCTCCAAAGATGCACTTAGCTCAGCCTCTGGTACCCATGCTGCATCACTTGGGATACCTCTTTAACCCAGGGAAGAGCTGAGAGGTCAAGTCCCGCCCCCGGGGGGATGTGGAAGATAAAATCCCACCTCCTCTGCTGGCACGGGAGTGGTAGAGGAGGAGGTGAAGTTAGGGGGGTTAACTGGTACAAAGGGAGGGTGGGGGGAATCTGACCTTCAGTGTCAGCAGCAGCTGGACCGCATTGGTGAAAGGCGTGGGAGTGGGCAGGCCCAGCAGGCTGAGTGCTCGGAAGAACAGGAGGTAGGAGAAGGTCCAGGCTAGGGCCAGGGCGTGGCAGGAGCTGGGGCAGAGACAGGAGGTGGTGGTGCTGGGCCGCGGACCTCATCTCACTTCCGCTCCCCCAGATTCCAGCTACAAATCCCCTCCCACTTACCCACCTTCAGAGACAGAAAATGGGAGTGGAGACAGAATGAACAAGACTGAAACTGCGGGAGAAGAGGCATAGCCACAAAGAAATGCGTAGCAACAGAGAAAAGAATAAGACGTTAACAGAAGTTTCAGGGTGAAAAACCTTCCATCCATTGTTTTACTGAGGAAGGGGGAGACAGGGAGGGAGAGAGGGAGAGGGAATTCGAAGATGAATGGTGGCAAGGCCAGCAGGCAAGGAATGTCCGCCTCTCTCCAGAATCCATGGCACAGATGCAGAAGAACGGAGGTAGAAGACCAGAACAAACACACAGGGACAGACCCAGAAAAAGGCAGAAGAGGGAAACAACAACAAAAAAGACAAACAACACAAAGAAACAACAGATAAACAAGAGACATCCAGAGACCCAGGCAGAAACTGAAAAAGAACCAAAGAGCAAACAGGTTGCTTCCTCTTCCCCTCCAATCTCCCCCCACCCTCATCCTCACCAAGGCTGGGCCTGAATGAGGGCCCAGGTCCCAAGGATGGTGACCAGAGAATGCAAAGTGTGGGGGCCACAGGTGAACAAGGTGAGCCCCAGGCCCACAGCTGCTGCTCCCCATCTCTTCAGCCCAGGTCCTGCAGGGAGAAGAGACAGCATAAGCCTGGAACCTTACAGGGGCGGCCCCAACCCTGCTCCCCACCCCTATTTTCCACTGGGAGGGAACCTGACTCACCAGCTTTCTTAAAGAGGAAGCCAATGGGGATGGAGATAAGAAGAACCACTAGATATGTCCATTCTTCCGGCGACATGATCTGGGGGAGGGGCAGAGGTTCGCAGTGAGAACCCAGGAGTCTGGCCCCACAGCCCCTCCCGCCTGGAGGATTCAGGAATCTGCCTCCTGGTCCTCAGTTGTCCAGGATCGTGAAGTCCTGCCTCAGCTCCTCTCTGAGAACATAAGAATCCGGACCTCCAGGCCCTTTCTCCTTAGAGGACAGAGGATTCCACCCCACCCCACCCCCGTAACCCTCTTCTGAGCACCCAGGCCTCCAGTCCTCTTCTCCTTTGAGAACCCAGCATGCCAGACCTCCAGCCGCCTCCTGCTTCGAGGACCCAGGAACTCAGGCCCTGCCTCTTCGAGCACGCATGGCTGCAGACACCCCCGGCCCTTCTTCGGGAGGACTCAGAGGAGCCCAGGCCTCCAGCTTCCACCTCTTTCGGAGCTCCGTACACCTCTCCTGCCGAGAGGGGGACCACCCGGGTCTTCAGGCCCCCTCCCCAGTCACACTCCAGTTGTGTGCACCCAGCGCTGTCAGGACCGCCCCGGCAAAGCCACAGGCAGTTACGCCACCCGCAACTCGGCCGTGCTCCAGAGCCGCCCCCGAAACCCCGTCAGCCTGCCTCTGCGCAGCGACCCCACCGCGTCTTGGGGCTCACCCACCACCTCTCACCTGGGCCCGGCTCCGCGTCGCCCGCGGGGCAAGAGGAGGCCGAGCAGTCCCGCCCCGGCCACACCTCCCTGCCCCGTACGCCCCCGCCTCTCTCGAGGGCCTGCCGGGCTGCGCTATCCGGGGCCGTGTGAGCGACAACTTTCAGGCTCTGGGCTGGGCAGGGAAGGAGCTGGCACCAGGAGCACGCGTCCGCGGATGGATCGGGACCCGAAATCTACCCGGCCCGAGCACACAAAGAGGCGGGGCTTCGGGCTCGGAGAGAGGAGGGGCCAGAGCTTCGGGCTCCGAAGGAGGTGATGGGACCCGGGAAACAGCCGGGACCTGGACAGCTTTCGGAATGAGGCGGGGCCTCCGCTTCGAGTTCCTTCGGGCTGAGTCGGGAGGCAGTTTGGAGGAGGGGCCACAAACTTCGGTTTCCTTCGGAAATAGTTGGGTACAAATGACTCGAATTTGTTGGTAGAAGGAAGCTCCTGTGTAGCAGGGAGGCGGGAGCTCAGGCTTAGGCACCACGGAAGAACCAGTGACCAAGATACCCCAAGGGGGCGGGGCCAATAGCGTCCCGCCTTAAAGAGACGGGGCCTCGGGCCTCATCGGCCAAGGAGGGTGGGGCCAAGGAAACGCGCCTCACGTTCCGAAATCGCGGGACCGAAGAGACGGAGGGAGGAGCTCTTCGTTGGGCGGGGTTAAGGTGCTCCCCAACAGGGGGAAGGCGGGGCTACGGCCCTACAGGGCGGGTCTCAGGCTTCCCGCTACGCTTAGGTGGCGGCGTGACGAAATTGACGCAGGGGGGCCGCATGGGGTGGTGGTGGAGGAAGTCTGTGGCGCGCTACGTAGGGGGTGGCTCCGCCGGGACAGCGAATTGGTGTTTACGAGGTGACTAGCTGGTTCTATCAGAGGACGGTGTGACATTCTGAAGGGAGTCGAGGAGGCCGACCGAGCGCCCACGATTGGGGTGAGCCTGCCCGAGCGGAGAACGGACGGCGGGTGCTCGGGGCGGGGCCTCGGCAGTGGGGTTCGGTCGTGGGGCGAGGACTCCCCAACTGGGGAGCGCTTGCAACAGGAGGGGGCGGGGCCTCAGGTTGCGGGATGACTGGAGCAGATGACATCCTAACGCCGAACCGCTGGCGTCCGGGACGGGGGTGAGGCTGTGCATTCGGCCGAGCCGAGAACTCCCGAACGTGGAACTGCTGATATTCGGAAGTGGGCGGGGCTTCGTGCTTCGGGAGACTGACTCAGAGCGAGAAGGCCCTGAGGCCGAATCTCGGTGGCTAGGGGAGGGGGTGGAGCCAAGTTCCGTGCAACCTGAAGCGGGCAATGCAAATGGACCTTGTAAGGCCTTGCAGCCTGAAGCGGGCAGTGATAATGGACCTCGTAGGGGGCGTAGCCCCGTTTGAAGGATTTGTTCGGAGGCGCAATGGCGGGCGCGGCAGTGTTAGCCCAGATCGAATGCTGACCGCAGGGCCGAGGGACCTGGCGGGATTGTCCGGGGCCGGAGCGCTGCTCCAGGGGGCGGGGCCTGGCCCTCCGGCTCGGCAGGTGGAGGACCTCAGCGCGTGCGAGGCTCCGCCCTTTGAGGCCCAGGGGCGGAGCTTCGCCTGACCCCGGAGTACGTGGGTGGGCTCTCCGCGGCGGGCGGCTCTCGGTGTGACTGCTGCAACCCCCACCCCACCCCGATCCCGCAGGAGGATGCTGGTGGTGGAGGTCGCAAACGGCCGCTCCCTGGTGTGGGGGGCCGAGGCGGTGCAGGCGCTGCGGGAGCGCCTGGGAGTTGGGGGCCGCACAGTGGGCGCCCTTCCTCGCGGGCCCCGCCAAAACTCGCGCCTGGGCCTCCCGCTGCTGCTGATGCCTGAAGAGGCGCGGCTCCTGGCGGAGATCGGCGCCGTGACCCTGGTCAGCGCCCCACGTCCGAATCCCGGCCAACACAGCCTGGTAAGGGGCGGGCTGGGGGCGCGAACTCCGTGGACCTGCGGGAGAAGAGGCTGGAGAACCGGACTCTGGGTCCCCGAGTGGGAGGGTCCTGGGAGACCTGGATTCTGGAATGTGGAAGTGGGAAACTGGGATCCCCGGATTCAGACACTGAGGTTAGGAGGGGCCAGGGACTCAGGATTCCTAGCTTCGTTAATGGAGGGTATACCTGCATCCTGAAGTTCCAGCTAAGTTTACTTCTCAGGCTCTGGCATCCTTCAAGCGCAAGCAAGAGCAGGACTTCCAGGAGCAAAGCGCCCTGATAGCAGAGGCCCGTGAGACTCGCCGCCAGGAGTTCCTTGAGAAGATTGCGGAGGGCCAGGTAGCCAAGAAGCAGAAACTGGAAGCAGATTCAGGGACCAGCGAGAGACAGGAGGCCAGCGGAAACCAAGCTGTTGAAGAGAATGAGGCCAATGCTAGGCAGGCTTCTGAGGAAGCAGGTGAGGGTGGGAGGTGGAGTCCAGGGACCAGGGAAAGGAGGGAAGAGATCTTTTGGGGATTTTGGCTGGAGCTCTAGGGCCTGGGTCTCCCTGAGGGATGGGAAGACTTTGGCCTCTTGAATTTACCAAAATCTCTTGGATTCACCTTCCCCAGTCTCCTCCTCTCCCCAACCCGGGCCTTCAGATGGCGTGGCCCCCTTGCCCAAGTCTGCTCTGCTCATCCAGCTGGCTACTGCTAGGCCTCGACCCATCAAGGCTAGGCCCTTAGACTGGCGTGTCCAGTCCAAAGACTGGCCCCATGCTGGCCGTCCAGCCCATGAGCTACGCTACAGCATCTACAGAGACCTGTGGGAGCGAGGCTTCTTCCTCAGTGCTGCTGGCAAGTTCGGGGGCGACTTCTTGGTCTATCCCGGTGAGTTTGGATTGGGACATCTGGTTGCTGCACCTTCACAATCCTACCACATTCTGCATTTTTCCTTTTTGTCTTGTTTTCTCAGCTTGTGAAACACATGGAAAGACAGGAAACACTTGGGAACCCAAGTTCATTTAGTGGGCAGTTTAGTAAATTTTATTAACACTTGCTTTCATCTAGAAGTTTCACTGAGAAATACTTGCATATGTGCACCAAACATACAAGTCATTGCAAGATTCTTTGCAGTATTGAACAGTTAGATAAGAACCAGAATGATGATTAATAGGTCAGTGGTTAAATATCACTTTTAATTGTCAGAGAAACAGCATTAGATGTCTGATTGATGTAGGACCATGTACATTTATTTTAAAAATAACTAAAGGGAGAAAAAAACCAGCTTGTAGAAAATGTATAGTAAAAAATAAATAACTTTATGTTGTTATGTAGTTATACACGCATTATTTAAGTAGCCTTAAAAATTGTGGCTCTAATAAAAGAATATGAAGATAACTTAAAATGGAGTACTAAGTAAACTAAGAGAATCCTGTCTAGCAAGTAGAAAAAGGCATGAAAGGATGTACTCCAGCCCAACTACAGTGGTTTACCTCTGAGAGGGAATTTGCATCAGGTATGGGTAAAGGGGACTTTCGATGAATCAGTTCATTTTTGAATTTGTAGTAAGGTATCTTTATTGTGTAACTAAAAGATTAAATAAATTCTGTAAACAATCATCCTTTTTGTTCTTAAGAACGTGGAAAGAGAACTACCTGCTGAGTAGTCAAATCTTAGCCATTGATTGGAGAGTGTCCACTAAATCTGCAGATGAGCTGGGAGCCTTCATCTCGTTTCAGGCTAAAAGCTTAATTTAACTAAGTGACTGATTTAGGAGCTGAGAACAATTTACTTGCCCCATTCTCCACAGATGACCACAGTTTAATTACTTCACTACTATTTTTTTAGTGACTTTTGTATGTAAAAAAAAGATTATCTTGGTTTTGAAAATGAATATTAAATTTATTAAACATACAAATGCTAATATTTAGTTCTTTTCTAAGCTTTCAGTCCAACGTGCAGATTTTTAGGGGACCTAAATTAGTTCATGTTTGATCCCTGTTTTTTTTTTTTAACTTTTTTCTTTATTTTAAGTGTATTTTTCCAGGACCCATCAGCTCCAAGTCAAGTAGTTGTTTCAATCTAGTTGTGGAGGGCGCGGCTCACGGTGGCCCATGCGGGGATCAAATTGGCAACCGTGGTATTGGCAACCGTGGTATTATGAGCATTGTGCTCTAACCAATTGAGCTAACCAGCTGCCCCCCACTTTTTTTTTTATGTTTGATCCCATTTACAAAAGGAGTTAAGTAGTTTTAAATATTATAAGCTGCATTTTAAAATTTAATATATTTTCTTGTTTAAGTTCTGCATTTTTTTGTTTATGGACCTTGTCATAAGTTAAATCTAATAAATTATAAATGGGGTGAGTTTTAAGTTTATATGTTCTAACACTGTTAATACGCTTACTAATATGTCAGGTTAAAATAAGTTTAAATTAATTACTCAATCACACATTTGAAACTGAACTACAAGGCTGACCTGTTAGTTTAATAGGTTAATATTTCTAAAACAATAAATACTCAACATACCAGATATGCATAGAATCCTTGTCCTATGAAGATTGGTATCCAAGATCTAAGTCTATTAAATATTTGAAGTCTAATACTAAGTCTTTTTAATGTCAAGAGATGCTTAACCTCTAAGAAAATAGTTTTGGTATACCTTTCAAGCATTTTCTTGCACCCTTCCTAGCTGACCAGAGAAGTTCTTGCTGGAAGTCCAGTTGCCACACTGGGCCTCATTTCATAGTTGCTATGACAGTCCCCTCAGTTGGGATGTCTCAGAGCCTTGCCCTTTTAAATTTACATTTCTGTTACTTAATCTATTGTATAGTGTCCCACTTAGGATCCCACTCTACTTGATCAGAGTGCAAACTACAGCCTCAAGTCAACTCTGGCCCACGGACTGATTTTTTTAAATAAAGTTTTATTGGAACACAACCCTGTCCATTTGTTTCCTTATGGTCTTTGGCTGCTAGTGTGCTACAGTGGCAGTTGAGTATTTGCATCATGGCCTGCAAAGCTGGAAATATTTATTATCTGGCCCTTTTCAGAAAAATTTTGTTGACTCCCTTATCCCATCTATTATTACTCAATCCTATTATAAATTCTTGTCTTATTTCTTTTAGTCTGTTAGAGTCACTTTTCATTGGATATTTACATGATGTCCTTTAGCTTTGACTGACTTTGTGGTCCTGGTTCTTAGGTCATGACAATGACATGTGCAATTATTTGTTTTTGTTTTCCATGAGATTATGCTATACATGTGTGACAACTTGCCTTCTCCCCTTCCTCCCCCACTCAGTATATCCTTGACTACTGTCCAAGGTGGTATAGTCTTTTAATCTTCTTTTTTTTTTTTTCAGTTGACATTCAATATTATTTTCTACTCCACCATCTTGACCGGAACCTACATTCTTTTAATCTAACAATTGCATGATATTCGATCTTATGGATACACTATGAATTTAACCAGTCCATGTTTCTACTTTTTAGCAAATGTAAATGATAACAAAGTGAACATCTTTATAGATTTTAATGCTACTGTACTTCTAAGAGAAAAATTTTGAGGAGACCACTTTCTGGGTCCAAGGGTGTCTTTTAAAATGCTCATAGTGGTGGTAAAATGATCCGCTTTCTCTTACCTGTGGGTGGTCCAGTATCTAACACTGGAAAGTGCTGCATGCCTCTTTTCATCACCCAGGTGACCCGCTCCGTTTCCATGCCCACTACATCGCCCAGTGCTGGGCTCCTGGGGACCCCATCCCACTCCAGGACCTGGTTTCTGCTGGCCGCCTCGGAACCAGTGTCAGGAAGACGCTGCTCCTCTGTTCTCCGCAGCCTGATGGTAAGGTGGTCTACACCTCCCTGCAGTGGGCCAGCCTGCAGTGAACTCCAGAGACATATGGGGTGTGGCTGTGTCTTTGGCAAGAGCCTTCTAGATGGCCCCAAGTTCATCTCTTCATGGGAGGCTAGAACATCTTCCTACCTCTCCCTGCGGTTAGTTTTTGATTCCAGATTTATAAACACTACATCTTTCTTACATCCCTTTCTCTTTCAAAGCATTGTTGGCTGTGTTGTTTTGTAGTTACCCATTTCTAAACTGTGAGTTTTTTGAGTGAAGACTGCATTGATTCATCTCTGTTTTCTACAGGGCTTGGGTCCCAAGAAGTCTCAATAAACTTCTTGAATAAACATGGAGTTTGTGGTTTAAATCCTTACGACAATCCTGGGAAGTGTGGCCATTTGAATTTGCTTATACAGGTGAGGAAAAGTCTGGAGGAGGGGAAACAACTTGCCCAAGGTCACACAGCTAGTGAGGAGCAGAGCTGGGATTTAAAACCTGGTCTTTTTGACTCCCAATGGGAAGTGTGAGCTCTTCCCACTACACTAAACTTCCTTTAGAAAAGATTTTTACAAAACATTTCAGATATATACAAAGACGTAAATAAAAATAACAACACGAAGAGGAGGAGAAAGTGAGTGTTGCCATTTCAGGACAGGAGTGTGGAGTGGGGAGGGGAATGTCAGGAAGGGCTCTTGGGCCTTCTGGAATACTGGCGGTATTTTTTTTTTTGGCCTGACAGGTGTTTATTCAGGTGTTTGAGAATTGTTTTTTATACCGTACATTTATATTCTGGGTCCTTTTTTTTGATATGTGTCATATTCGACAACTTTTTACCAAAACAAATGTATAAAATAAGCATTTATAAAATGATTCCCTATATCAACCTTCTGCTTAAGAAATGACTAGAACATTATCAGTACATACTTCCAGTATTTATACGTATATTAAGATAATGTGTAGTTTTGTCATGTAGATTTTGTGACTGTAATACACTCACGAGGTAAAAATCCTGGGGCTGAAAGTCTCTACCTCTAGTTGCTAAATTTCTACCCTCCAACTACTTTCTTTCTTGCCCTTCTCGGTAAACAAACTTGATAGAATCTTAATTTCCTATCTGTTTGGATTTGTTTGAAATAGGACACTAATCCTTGCCTGGCTAACACTACTCTTTGTGTCTCTTTGGTAATTGGCTTGCATATATATATTCTTCAACCTTTTCTCTTCTTTCTACAACAAAGTATTTACAAGTCTCAGTACCTATGTCCTGAGTCTTCCCTCTCAAAAGTTCTTCATTAAAAACTATTGTGAGAGGGGTGGCCAGTTAGCTCAGTTGGTTAGAGCGTGGTGCTGATAACACCAAGTTTGCTGGTTCGATTCCAGCATGGGCTACTGTGAGCTGCGCCTTCCTTAAAAAAATAAACTATTGTGAGCATGTCCACATGCAAAAAACAAAACAAAACAAAAAATAAATCTAGATACAGACGTTATACTCCTGATAAAAAAGTTAACTCAAAATGCATCATAGGGGGCAGGCGGTTGGCTCAGTTGGTTAGAGCGCAGTGCTCTTAACAAGGTTGCCAATTCGATCCCCACATGGGCCACTGTGAGCTGCGCCCTCCACAACTAGAATGAAACAACTACTTGGAGCTGATGGGTCCTGGAAAAACACAAATAAAAGTTTAAAATGCATCATAAACCTAAATGTAAAATGCAAAATTATAAAACTCCTAGGAGAAAACCTAGATGACCTAATGTTTGGCAATGACATTTTAGATAAATACCAAAGGCACGATCCATGAAAGAATTGATACTATGGACTTCATTAAAATTAAAAACTTGGAGAACATATTGCAAAAGACATATCTGATAGAGGACTGTTGTCCAAAAGACACAAAGAACTCTTACAACTCAACATTAAGAAAACAGAATGGATTTAAAAATGGTCTGAAGACCTTAACAGACAACTGACACCTCACCAAGTAAGATTCAAATGGCAAATAAGCATATGAAAATATTACTACCGAAGTGCAAAGTAACAATGACGTACCACTATGGATCTATCAGACCAGAACCCAGAACCTGACGACCCCAAATGCTGCTGTGATGTGGAGCAACAGGACCCCTCATTCATTGCTGGTGGGAATGCAAATGGTACAGTCACCTCGGAAGAGTCTGGCAGCTTCTGACAAAGTTAAATATACCCTTATTATATGATCAGCAATTACCCTCCTCGGTGTTTACCCAAGGTCATGAAAACACAACCTTACAAAAACCTGCAATGTTACAGCAGCATTATTCATAATTGCCAAAACTTAGAAGCCACCAAGATATCCTGTAGTAGGTGAATGGATAAAGTACAGTACATCTAGACAATGAATGTTATTCAGTGCTAAAAAGAAATGTGCTTTCATGCCATGAAGACATGGAGAAATCTTAAATGCATATTACTAAGTGAAAGAAACTTCTGAAAAGGCTACATACTGTATGGTTCCAACTATATGGCATTCTGGAAAAGGCAAAATTATGAAGACTGGAAAGATCAGGGGTTGGAGGGGAGAGGGAGGAAGAAATAATTGGAGCATAGGATTTTTAAGGCAGTGAAACGACTGTGTGATAGTCTAATGATAAATGCATGTCATTGTACATTTGTCCAAACCCACAGAATGTATCACACCCATGGGGAACTGCAATGTAAACTATGGACTTTAGGTGATTATAATGTGTCAATGTAGGTTCATCAATGGTAAAACATGAAGTACTCTCGTGAAGGAGCTGGTAATGGGGAGGCTATGCATGTGGGGGGGCGGGAGATGTATGGGAAATCTCTACCTCTTAATTTTGCTGTGAACCTAAAACTGCCCTAAAAGTCTTCAAAAAATAAATTGTTACTGGTACCCCTGCATCCAATCAGCCACTAAATCCTGTAGGCACTATCTTCCAAATGTAGAACCAGAATTTGATCACTTTGCTCCATCTTCGCTGCTAACATTTTGCCAAAAGCCAGCATGAGACTCACTTGGATGATTGCAGTAGCTTCCTCGCTCATCTCCTTGGCTTTCATCCTTGCCCCTCTATTGTCTGTTTTCAACAGTCGGGTTAAAAGGTAGGTCAGATCGTGTCACTCTGTTTAAAACTCCCCAATTTCCCATTTCAGGGTAAACCAAAAGCCCCACATTGCAGGTTCCTTTAACTCTGACTCCATCCATTTGTGCACCAGTCTCTTCAGCAAGCTCCCCTTTCATTGTCTTCACACCTGCTCCCCTAATGGTCATGCAGTCTTGTCCCACACTGCCAGCTGGTCTTTCCTTCCCAGGCCTTCCATGATCGGTTTACTTCCAATTTGACACACCTCTCGCATGCCCCTTCCTACTTGATTTATTTGCCTTACCACTTAGCACTAATGTGATATTGTAATTTATAATGGAAGATATATACTTTGTCTTCATCCCTGTTCCTGGCACAGAGCTAAAACCCTTGGAATTTCCTTAAGTGATAAGAGCAATAAAGGTATCTTGATATTTATTACATAAAAACCCCTTTCAAACACACCGGAGTTTATGTAAATGGAGTGACTTTTGGAAGACACCTAAGAATGGGGTCTGGTTGCCAGAAGAACCAACCATGTGATTAGGCGGTTGGAACTTTTAATATCTTCCCTCCCCCCAGGAGAGAGGGGCTGGAGATTAAGTTCAATCACCCAGGAGTGATGATTTAATCAA
This sequence comes from Rhinolophus hipposideros, assembly GCF_964194185.1. Lineage (NCBI taxonomy): Eukaryota > Metazoa > Chordata > Mammalia > Chiroptera > Rhinolophidae > Rhinolophus > Rhinolophus hipposideros. The sequence continues at coordinate 46,900,840 of NC_138067.1, forward strand.
TCATTAAGCTCCAGGTGCACCACTCTCCCCAAATCTCGTATTTACTAAACTGGAAGTTCCCTTTGGGTTCTTTTTTTTTTTTTTTTTAATTTGTATTGGGGAATATTGGGAAACTGTGTTTTTCCAGGACCCATCAGCTCTATGTCAAGTTGTTTTCAATCTAGTTGTGGAGGGCTCATTAGCCCATGTGGGAATCAAACCCGCGACCGTGATGTTATGAACACCTTGCTCTAACCACTGAGCGAACCGGCCGCCCCTCTTTGATTTTTTTTATGGAGGTTTCATTACACCTTGGTGTCTCTGCCAAAACACAAGTGATAGTGATTGACGCCCTTACTTTGAATAAATGGCCTTTGCTTGTTCTAATTTGGTTGTCTTCATTTATTTCCACATCGTGTATTCTTGGGCAAGTTCTATAACCACCATTTGGTGCCTCCATGCCGTCTGTAAAATAGGACTGGTAATAATATTAGTACTCCTTAAGTAAGTATTGATAATAGTATCGTTATGTATGAGGGAGTGCAATTTCTCAGAGTACTCCTTATGTATTGAGGATGAAGTAATACATGTAAAGTTCTTTGACCAGTGCCTTGTACATAGTAAGCATTTCAGAATGCCATCTTTTATTATTTTTAGTGATAGAAATCATGGGGCACAAGAACTAATTGTAAAAACCGAGATGAAGTGTTAGCCCAAAGCCTAGTACATTTAAAGTGCTCATTAAACATTATCTAACAATGATAAGCCCTTGGTGTGAATGGAATTACGCCAAAGAGGAAAGGACTAGAAGAAATAATCCTAGGAGCTGTCTGAGAGTAAGAAGTTGACAAAGGAGATCAAACACTGTAAATTCCTTCAGGTGACAAATTAATGCCAACATGCAGCAGAATGTATAGCAAGCTTTTTCAGAACATTTTCCCTGTTTTGGGAACCTCAGGATATAAACTGCTGTTTCGATAAAGAGGCACAAAACCTTTATATCTTTGAGTCTCAAGTTATAAAACAAAAAAATCACCTTAAAGAGCCTGCCCCTGACCATCCTATATGAGGTACCATCTTCCCTCAGTCATTATCAGTAATTTATTGTCTTAATGGCACCACACTCAGAAGTGATGTACTTCGTTCAACTTATTCTTTTTGGCTATTATTATTATTATTACTAGTTTGAGGTATACAAAACAATATAATAGACATTTCACCGCTCACGAAGTGATAACCCCTCCCCCAATCTATTGCTCCTCTGATGTCATATACACCTATTACAATTCCATTGACTCTATCCCCTGTGCTGTACTCCTATCCCATGACTATATATATTCAATTATAGTTGACATACAGTATTATTCAGCTTCAGCTTTAGGTGTACAGTGCAATCTACACCGTCCATGATGTGGTCTCCCCAACAAGATGTGCCCTTCTGACACCCTACAAAATCTTTACATTATTGATTATGTTCCCCAAACTCTTTCATGTCTCCTTGGCAATATTGTAGTTACCCATTTATGCTGTCTAATCCCTTCCCCTTCTCCCTAAGTGAAGAAATAAGTCAGTCGGAGAAAGACAAATACCATGTGACCTCACTTATATGTGGAATTTAAAGAACTGAATAAATGGGCAGAGAAAACAGAAATAGTCCCAGAGATATAGAGGAACAGCTTACTACTTTCTTGGTTTCTCTAAACTCAGAGTAGAGGAGCTATTTTATCCCTGGCTCTGCAGCACCATGTAGGAGAACAATTCCTTGTGCCACTCAATCAATTGCTGCGGAACTGAATTAACGTGGCCCGCACTGGGAGAGGGCTTCTGTCCCCAGAGGTAGCCAGGGCCACCAAGCGATAAACATTCCAGGAATGGCCGACTTTCTACCAAGATCTTTTTTCCCTTCTCTACAGAAAGCAAGGAGGGTAAACGTGGAATCTTGTCAGGATGGAAGCTGAGCTGTGCGTCTCTTAAGGCAAGCCACAGAGCTGCGACTCAGTGGATTCGCTCCTCACATTTGCAGCCAGGGTTCAAAAGAGCAGGCTGGCTTCTGGCTATGCTTCAGGGTGACATTATTCTGATGGGATATACCACGACTTCATTATTCATGGCATCCACGGAGCATCTTCTCGAAGATGTGCGTTCGAGAAGCCTCAGCCCCCTGTAGGGGGGGTCTTTTCACAGAGGGGGACCCCGCTAAGGTCCAGAGACATAGATATAATGGCTCCATCATTAGACCCGACTCAGAGGCTAGTGGCTGCATTTTAGTCACCACGCTGGGGCGGAGGAGGGTCCCCACTTCTCAGGTCTCCGACTCCCTGCAGGCCGAGATGTGGCACTCCTACCAAACGCGGCTCCGGCCCAACCTTTTGTCCGCACAGCGTTTCTGCCCGCCAACGCCTCCTCTGATTGGTGCAGGCGTGCGCCGTGCGGGCTGACGTCACGGGCGGCGGCGCTGCTATAAGAGCGCGGCCCAAACGCGTGCGCTCCTTTTCCTCAGTTACCAGGGTGTGCGCTTAGGTTAGTTGTGCTGCCGTGTGTTGTGGCGCGTGTGTGGGTTGTAAGGTCGTGCGGGCCTTGCGAGCTTTAATAAGGACCGTGAAGAGGTTGGGGGTGAGATGAGGACGGATAGCAACTGGTTTGTGGGGTGATACGAGAAGCTTTAGGGCAAGTCTCGCGAGAAGTGTGGTGCTCTGGCGTAGTTGCGGCCCTGCGCCGGTGCCGCCCGGAGTCCTCACGGTGAGCTTTCCCTCCCGCGCAGGCGCCGACGGGCGAGCGGAGCCAACATGCCGGTGGCCCGGAGCTGGGTTTGTCGCAAAACCTACGTGACCCCGCGGAGACCCTTCGAGAAATCCCGGCTCGACCAAGAGCTGAAGCTGATCGGTGAGGGGCCAAGGCAGGGCTTTGGCTTCCGGGGTCGGGGGAGGGCGAACACGTGGGTCAGGTGGCTCCTTGCTCGGCTGTCAGTTCGAATTCCCAGGGGTGTGGGTCTCCTTGCCCCGGTGCAGGATGATTGGTGGTTTCCAAAGATTTTCCGCCTCCCGAAGCCGTCAGCCCATCTTTTGCAGCAGTCCGTGGGATTGAGCCTGCTCGCGCGTCAGCCACCCCCTTCATGTTGTAGGCGAGTATGGGCTTCGGAACAAACGCGAGGTCTGGAGGGTCAAATTTACGCTGGCCAAGATCCGCAAGGCTGCCCGGGAGCTGCTGACGCTGGATGAGAAAGACCCACGGCGTCTGTTTGAAGGTGTGTATGGGAACCCTCGGGAAGGGGGGAAGAGCAGGGCCGCGCGGCCGGTGACGGTGCCCCACCGAACGGGTGGAGCCAGCCTGTTAACTTGGTGCTGAATGTGAACCGGGGTAGGCAAAGGGAGTCGGGATCCAAATCCCTGCCCTGTTCTTGATGTGTGCCACTTGGTTTTACCCACGCGTTGGATCTTCGTTTACCCTTGACTACAACTAATAATGCCAAGCAAGTTTGGGTGCCTAGCTATAGCTGTGTATAACGTGAAAATAACTAAATAACTGCTCGTATGTAGCCTGTTTTCTAGTGGTGGGAAAAGATGGTGGAATTTCTGAAATGTCTGATGGGGATTGTAGAGAGGGGGCTTGGCTGTGTGTATTTACCTGCTTCAATGGTCAAGGACATTTAGGGGACATTTCGCAAAAACCTAAATGGACAGGACCTATGGATGTCACAGGGAAGAACATTTAGACTCTTGCTTAACATCTTGAATTTCTACTTTGAGATCGGAAGTTGAGGGCTTTCCAGAGCAAAGATTGACACATCCCCATTCAAATTTTAATGGTCTCTTAGATTGTAAGAGAGCAATAATATTAAAATAGCTGATATCTTACAAGGACTGGCCTAAGTTCCTTTTTCTAAGCTCTTCCTATACATCATTTAACTTTCACAGCAGCCTTGTAGGAGGTGGCTACTGATAATACTCTTACAGGTGAACAAATTGTCAGAGAGGCCTCCCGCCAGAGTGGGACTGGAGGGCAGGCTCCAGGTGGCCTCGGTGATGGAGATGGAATCGCATGATTTTAGAGGAAGCTTAGGGAACAGTATCTGAATGTAAAAAGTAAACTAATGTGCTCCCTAACTTGGCAACTGTAACCTACATTGATTATCCTGGATGTGGGTGAACTTTGTGTAATTCACAGGTTGTGATTTGAACAGACGTGAAGTCTGACTGTAAATGGGTCTGTAATTTGTTGTTTGTAACAGCTTTTATTAGGACAAAATTTACATGCCATACAATTTATTCAAAGTGTCTGCAACTTGTTTTTAGTTAACCCCTAACACCGGCTCCCTCATAGCTCTCATATTGATCCTGCTTTTAGCGCAAGGCTAGGGAATCTTGATTTATGTTGGAAGGCAGGAGGGGTTGGGAATAAGGCCTGGCGTCCTTGAGTACCTGGCTTTTCTCTTACTAGTTTTCAATTGGGTTATCAGTATGATTTTTTTTCTCCTAACCTATGACTAAGGAAGGAAATGCTTTTAAAGCTGAGCTCTCACTGTAAGCAAGAGAGTGCTTATCCATATTAGAGGTTGAGCAAGGCATGGAGCTTGTTTAACCACAAATTTATCGCACTTAAGTCTGTCTCAGGCTCACAGATGTTAGTGGTTTCATTCTTTTCATTAGTTCATAACTGCCTTTGACAATCTCATGGAAGTTCCAGAATCCCCTTCCCCATGGACACTGGTATTGGGTGGGACGTTATCCCAGAGGCTGAAGGGGGGCAGGCCACAGCTGGTCTTGGTCTCAGGGAGGACCCTGAAGATAGGGCTAATTATAATGAAACTTACTCAAGTCTGTGGTTGGATGACAGTCATATGGCAAAGAGATGATACAGGGCAGGGTTGAGTGGCAGGTGTCCAAAGATTGTTCATGGTTTTCCAGGGCAGAAATGGAAGTAGTGAGGGGAAGGCAGCACCTTCACTTTCTAGTAAAGGAAGCCATTTAGCCACAGGACAGGGAGGAGGAGCTTGTGAGTGAGCTCTGCCCCTGGAAGTGTCCTCACTGGTCCATCCTCGCCTTGTTTCTGATCCAGTCACTGGTGTGGCATTAAGCGGGAAGGGTCCATGAGTCTCGTCTGTTAAAAAGACGAACTTTTACTGGCAGCCACCATTTGGCTGGTGGTTCCGTCAGGTAACGACCAGTATAAACTCCATCCTCACATGCGTCCTATTTGGGAGACCACCTCAGGGATACTGTGGATACCTGATCATGGCATTGTACATCAGAAGCTAAACATTAATGAATGCCAACTATAATTTTATATATATAATGTGATGGTTCAGTGTGAGGTCGGAGGGATAGTGGATGGGGGGAGGGGGGTTCACAGTATGAGGGATATAAATGATGAACGTCTAAGTATTACCTTGTTTTGTACACCTGAAACTAATAAATAAATTAATTAATAAAAAAAACAAAAACTCCATCTTCATAGCAGCTTAAGGACAGGTTTTCTGTTTTTCAGATCAACAACTAAGGCGCTTCAGTGCTTGCCTCATGCCATAATGATAAGGGCGCTTTTGCTACTGAAGTGCCCACGGAATCAGCCAGCTTTCTTTCAAAGCTTTCCTTGGGGAAAGTGTCCCATAGATGTGGGTCCACTGTTTATGGAGCTTGCTTGAGTTTTGTTTTGCTGTAATGAAAGATTAATAGTGTCATGCATGGTGTCAGGTGAGGTATCTGGTCCCGCTCCCCACATAAGTGCGCAGGTATGGTGAGGACAAAAGGAACACCCATGGAGCCATAGGTAGGGGTGTCATACCACTATAGTCTCTCTGGCAGCTGGGTTGGAGACACAGGAAGCAGGAGCCACACGATCAATCCACACTCCACCACGCCACGCCACTACACCACCCCTAGACCACCCTCTGCTAGCGTAGCCACGGCAGTTATATCAGTGGCTAATGGCTCACTGGTTACAGCTGATGGCCATTTACTACCTGAGCCAGCTCCTTTCCACGTGAAGCCGAGAGCTTGGAAACTGCACTCCTGGCTCTGTCCCCACAATAGCTACTTCGTAAAGTAAAACTAATTCTTTCTTTTCATGTTTATTTATTAGGGTGACATTGGTTAATTATATAGGTTTCAAATGTACGATTCTGTAATAAATCTGTATATGTATTGCAGTGTATGTTCACCACCCAAAATCAAATGTCCTGTCACCATATATTTGACCCCCTTTATACTCTTCTACCTCTTCTTGAAACTAACCCTTTCTAATCACAAAAGTTTTGGGCTTTTACCCCTGTGTCAAAGTGTTAATTAGCTGTGAGCCTGCTCCATGAAACTAGGGCTTTCTTGGCTCCAGAATATTAGCTCTTACCCACTGTGCTTAGTTATGGGAAATGGTTCGATAGCAGCAGCCCTTGCTCTTTGCACATAAATATTGCAGGTGAATGCCAAGCCCTCTTACAGGGATTGTGTCATTTACTCTTCCTGACAAATCTGAGGAAGGTTCTCGTCCAGGTGAGCATACAGGTGTATGTAGTGACCTGCCCTCCCTGGTGAGGTGGATGTAGCCTTAGGAACCTGCCTTAGGGTTTTGTGAGATCACATGAATCACATGGTCCTGTGTCAGCGTTGGCTCCTACTTCCGTCCGAGCCCCCACGTGAGGTGGAGGATTTGAACGCGACAGGTGGAGGTCAACTGGGCCCTGCTCACGCTCCCCCCCCCCAGGCAACGCCCTGCTGCGGCGCCTCGTCCGCATCGGCGTGCTGGACGAGGGCAAGATGAAGCTGGACTACATCCTGGGCCTGAAGATCGAGGACTTCCTGGAGAGGCGCCTGCAGACGCAGGTCTTCAAGCTGGGCCTGGCCAAGTCCATCCATCATGCCCGTGTGCTCATCCGCCAGCGTCACATCAGGTACTGCCTTTGCTGGGCTCCCGGAGTCCTCCCCGACCCCTGATGCTTGCCCTTGCTGAGCATACTGTCCCTGTCTTCTGTACAGCCCTCGGAGGTGACAGGTGTGAGCTCACCCTGAGGGTACACACTGACCCATACAAATAGCTCACGGGGGGCCAGGGACTGCCTCATCCCTCATAGCCCAGCACAAGGGTCACTGCGGCCTGAGCCGTACACCTTGCGAAGACCTCTGCCAGGCATGCAGGCAACTGGACAGGTAACAGCTCAGGTGTCCCCCAGTGAGAGGTCGTTGGGCTTTAAGTGGCTTGGGTGGGTTCGGCTGTCCTAGGCCTACTTGTGAAGTCATCCCAGACCTGGATCGCTGCTGCATTCTTATACTGTGGGCATTACCTTGGCGATGAAGTCACCACAGTCCAGGGTCCCATGTGAGGCCAGTGCTGGCTCAGCTGCCACTGGTGCCCTGAAGACCAGTCAGGCCAGTGGGTCTTTACCGGTGCTGTTCACCTGATCTGTACGTTGGGCGTCATTTGGGGGAAGCTGTGCAGTAAATGGGCAGGATCTCTTGCACTCAGTTGCTGCCTAGGCCTTTCATTAGCCTGGGACCCTTGGGCAAGAGCCTCACTTTCATTCCTTGTCGGAAAGAATTTCATAGAACCCAGCCTCGGGCTGTTGCTTCCAGAACAAAACTCAGTGTTCAGAATATTCGAAAACAAGATCTTGGGCTTACAGGCTGCCACCTCACCTCATTGGCTCTGTGGTCTTGTGTGGGCACTTCTGAATGTCCCTCTGTAAAATAAAACGCTGTCACAAAGTGTCTGGGTTAGATGAACACCTGAGTCCATGGGGTCAGGATGCCCTGCGGCATGGCTGTCAGCACAGCTGTCACCAACCCTATGGCCTCAGCATGAGCCAGAGAGGTGTGTACCCCCTTCACCTGCCCTCCTCCTCCAGGGTCCGCAAGCAGGTGGTGAACATCCCGTCCTTCATTGTCCGCCTGGACTCCCAGAAGCACATTGACTTCTCCCTCCGGTCCCCATACGGGGGTGGCCGCCCGGGCCGCGTGAAGAGGAAGAACGCCAAGAAGGGCCAGGGCGGAGCCGGGGCCGGTGATGACGAGGAGGAGGATTAAGGCCACACCACCCAGCTGCGCATGGACTGCTGCCATGTGTTTCCCAATCAGATAATAAAACGTATCAACACTGGAACTGGTCTTACTGGTGCATCTTTCCCTCCCTGCTGTGGCCACGCAGCCTGTGTAGCGGGGAGAAGCACAGGCTGCGCCCTTCCCCAGGCGGCCTCGAGCTAGTTCCACACTTGGGAGTATTGCCCTGCATGGAACGGGTCTGGTTAGCCTGGTCGGGTCAGATCCTCGGGGGCTTTTTATTTTAATGTAAGTTTCCGGTGTACAACATAGTTCAACATCTATACAAAGTGATCATCTCCAAAAGTCATTACTATCCTTGAAAAAATGGGGAATGCTTCATGAATTAGCGTCATCCTTGCTCAGGGGCCATGCTACTACTCTATCTGTCCAGTTTCAGCATGTGCTGCTGCAGCCGGCACTAAGGTGCTGTGACTGCCTCTTGGACCGTGGTCCTTGTCCTCCTGGGGCCGGAGCTACAGTCCTGAACGTCACAGCAGGGAGACCAAAGGTGTTACAGGAAGGGTGAGTCAAAACCAGAAGGAAATTCTGAAAGCCAACAGTTTGCATGTGGGGATGGGGAAGAGTCAGCTCCAGGCAGAGGAAGTCAATAGCAAGTGGGGTCAGGGTCAGCTCACATCTCCAGCTCTAACCCTGACCCCTGGGAAGAGAAGTTGGTGTAAGGGGGGCAGTGGGAGCTGAGAGCTGACCCCATCCACCTCTGTTTTAATTGGTTTTTGGTAGGGAACATTCGACAAGAACGCAGGGGTGTGATTGATGAGGTCCCCAGTTCTGAGTCGTAGAAGTGTAGAAGTGGGAAATGGATTCTGGTCTGTGGGAAGGGACACTGAAGGCATCCCTCCCCCTGCGTTTGGAGTCTGAAACCACTGATGGTCAGGAGGGAGCAGACTTCCCTTTTCTCTGCAGCTGCACTGGGCTGAGGAGGAAGGGGCTTGGTCTCAGGAAATGAGAAACGAATTGAGCAACCCCTCTGCACCCTCTAGTTGGTCTCCGGGGGGGCTTTTGGCCTCTGAGGTCAGTTAAGTACCCAGCTTCACAGGGACAGCTGCAGCTGATGGGCTGGGTAGCCTGCCCTCCCCCCACTCACCCCGAGGTTGCCATTTGCAAAGTGATGGCCTCAATTGATGGTAGTTGCATGGGACCCTGACAGTCAGCAAGGTCCCTTTGGTAGGTAGGGACTAAGATGAACTGTGTAGTGATGGAATCCCTGGAAACAATTGACTTCCAAAAGGTTCCCAAGAGCTGTTGGGGATCCGGGTCAGGTCTCCAGGCTGGCTGGGGTCACGAGCTGTATCTCCAGTGGGGGCAGTTCCTGTGCCTTCCAGGGTCCCTGCAGGCCCCCTCCCTGGAGTGGGGTCTGGGCCCTTCCCAGGCTAGTGGATGGCCAGAGCAGCGTACACGCTGGGCTCATCTGGGGGCTCCTCTGACGGGGAGGAAAGGGGTGCACTTGTATCCTGTCTGAGGGTCAAGTGGTTCAGCTGGGCGTAGGTCACATCCTGGGGGTCTTCGGATGCTGCAGCCTGCAGTGGGGGGAGAGCAAAGACACGGTTGGGGTGGGAAAGCCTGAGACCAGGGAGGAAAGGACAGTCTTGGGGGCTTTCGTTGGGGCTCTGCTGGAGATGGGGGTTCTCCTTGGTTCTTGTATCCTCCAGTCAGCGTGTCTTTAGGGGTCTGGGGGAGGAGAGGTAAGGTTGAAGCCCCTGTGACGGTGTTGGGGGCTTCATACTGGGGAGAGGTCAGGACTGGAGGTAGGGATTTGGTGTGGAGCCATCAGCGTGGAGGGACAGTCAGACCCCACTGCACCCCTTAAGGGAGTGCCATTATTCGTTAGAGTGAGCTGAGCCAGCCTGCTGTGGTGTACAGAGCCTGCTGTCACCCATGTCAGGTCCATGGGACAGACGAACAGCGAGGGCTGAGCCAGACCGGAGAACCCTTTGTGCAGGTTTCAGAAGGCGCCCCTCTGGGCCTCTGCAAGCCCAGGGCTTGGATTTCTTCTCCATCTGAGCCTTCAACAGCTCCAAGGGCAGAGGGGCCAGCCGAGGAGACAAAAGGAGGATGTGAGGTTGTAGCAGCCCAGGGCTTCATGCTTCCAAGAGGGAGAGTCTGCTGAGTTGTGTGGTGTGAGGGTGGAGGTGTGTCCACTGGATTTAGTATATGAACAAGGAGGTGTGGGTGCCCTGCTTAGGACCAGACGGAGCTCACCTCACTGTCCAACTGTCTGTCCTCAGGCTGTGTGTCTTTCACGACAGCATCTGGTGGGGACAGAACACAGGGCTCATCTTTTGCCAGCCAGGCAGCGGCCTAGAGAGGGTTAGTTATGTGGCCAGGGTCACACAGTGTCAGATTCATGCTGTCTCACCCTGAAGCCCAGAACTATTTTGAACCAAACCCGGTTTCCATGTCCCACCAATGTTCTCTGAGCCCGTCTCCTCCCCTAGGACAGCCCTTCTTTGTCCCCTTACACAAGTTCTCCTCCTGGACATCAGCAGCTGGGCTGGAGCTGGGGAAGGAGATGGATTGTTAGGGGCAGCGCGGGGGCAGCAGGCAGGCGGGAGTCGGGTCTGTGGGAGAGGGCTCACCTCTTCTGCAGGCCTCTGTCCTCAGGCTCTGATGCTGCAGCCACTGCAGGAAGGTGGCGGTCAGCCTCTAGCCCACCCTAGAACCCTCCCCCGGGGCTGCACTAAGGTCTTCAGAGGACGCACCAACTGAGAAGATTATAACCCCTCCCACCTGCATGTAGAATTCAAGAGAAAGCAATTCAAAACGATGAAAAACAAAACTTGCATGTGTTTTCAAGCATTTCATAAGTGAAAAACCCAAAGGAATACTCGAAAATACGTACATGTATGCTCACGTTTAATCTCTTCAGACTTTTCCCTGGAGGTGTTCTCAGCTGACCTTCCTCGGCTGGTTTCTCTCTGGCAGGTGCACTGAGCAACCCCCTCCTGTGACGCTGGTCACCCCATTCCCTACTCACCTGATGTCCTGTTTTTGCCCTGACACCGATGTCGGAGGAAGAGGAAGAGGAGCAGGGACAGCAGCAAAACGAAAGCCACCGAGACTCCAATCAGAACATTCAGGAGACCTTGGGCACGAGTGACGTCATGGATGAGCCAGCGGTGCCATTTCATTGAGCGCCTACTGTGTGCCAGGCATGTGCTGGGGTCTGTTATTCATGTCCTGAACCCTCACAATAGTCATGTACCGGGGAGGGGGGGGGATTGCTGACAACACTCCACCCATTTCACAGAGGAGGAAACTGAGGCACAGAGAGGTTAACCCAGCCTGGCAGTAGCAAGGCTGGCGCTGGAACCCTGGGCTGTGGGTTCCCATTTGCTTGTTTGTTTTAATTATTCTGTCTCCTCTCCTCCAGGCAGAACACCTGTCACCCCTCTCCATTCTAGCCCAGATGCTTTTCCCCCACCTGGAGCCCGTGTGCAGATGGAGTGTGTGTATCTGGGAAGTGCAGGAGGAGAGCTGTGCCCTTCTTGACCTCAAAACAGGGCCAGGCCACTTCAAAGGCTTGCACTTGAAGGGGGTGGCGGGGGGCCTGTCCCACAGTCGTGAACCTAGCACTTGGGAGGAACACGACTGTCCAAGATCCTAGGGTGGGAAGTAGTGGAGCTGGGATTTGAACCACGAGTGTGTCTTCTTTCCCCAACTCCATGGCATCTCCTTGAGGGCTGAGCTCATGGAGGGGAGCTCAGATACTGCCTGTGTCCCCAGCACCCACCGCCTGTGTCCCCAGCACACACAGTGTCCAAGCAGTCTTCTCACCCTTTGCAATCGGAGAAGGAACTTATCCAGGAAGTGGCTGGACCAAAACCAGAACCAAGCTGCTCCCACCACCTCCCCACAGACCCCCACTTACCCCTCTGCAGGCCTGTCTCCGTGGTGGTGGGGGGACCCTCCTCAGAGCCTCCTGGGAATCAGGATGGGAGGTGAGGGCAGGAGCTGCCTTCTCCCCACTTCAGCCCAGCTGCTCCTCCCCCAGGCTGGCCCCAACATCTCCCTCTGCCATGATGCCCCACCCATCATGCCCCAGCCTCAGCCCTGGGGGCCCTGTGGTCCGCCCACATGTCTGCCTGACTCCCAACCCCCCTGGGAGACAAGACGTGCCATAGCAGGTGATCCTGGTCCCTCTGGGGATCCAGGCCTCAGCTAGTCTGCCCTTCTGCTGGTCTCTGGGTGAGGCTGCCAGCACTGGAGACTGGAGGAAGCCTGGAGGGGCTGCCTCGGGCCTTTTCTCTTTTTGGTCAGCTTGAGTCCTCCCAGCCTCCAACTGCCCACCGGGAACATGTCCGCCTCAGGAACGACGGTGATGAGGCAGGGATAGGAGTCCTGGCTTTGTCCATCCCTCTGGGAGGTCAGAGTCCCCTCCGGCTGACCCTCCTGTCACTCACTCCCACCCAGCTCAGAGCTCCCCGATCCTGAACTGACCATGAGGAAACAAGGGGTGGGGCTGGGGCTCCTCACCTGAGACCACAAGCTGCAGGGGGTCACTGGCGTGTGACAGCAGGTAGGGGGAGGTGCTGCGTGAACCGTAGCACCTGTAAGTGCCCCCATGGGCTGAGGTCACAGGACTGATGGGGAAGTTGGCCTGAGAGGGTGCAGCCCTGTTCCGCAGACGCAGGTGCTGGGGAGGAGCAGGTGACCTCTCCTTGTGCAGGTGGAAGTTATCAAACCAGACCTCAGAGCGACACTGCAGGGTTACATTCTCTCCCCGGGACACTGAGGGTCCTGGCTGGGCCAAGAGGGAGGGTGCACCGTACATGCCTGAGGGAGAGGAAGGCCCTGAGGTGTAGAGAGCTGCCCTCTCCCACATGCCCTTGACCCTGCGTTGCAGGACCAGGTCCTTCTCCAGGGATTCTGGTTGTGAGCACATCTCAGCTCCTTTCAGTCCTTCTGGGTGGGACTCTTATCTCCATGTCCCTCCCTCCCCTTTTCTCACTCCCTCTCCATGGAGCACACCGCATCTCAGCCTCCGCTCCTGGACCCTCTCCCTGCACCCCATCACCATCAGGGTGACCCTGGGCCCAGCGCCCTGAGCCGACTCTCAGGACCTGGGGCAGGGCAGGGCTCCCACCTGTGATCAGGATGTCCAGGGGGGCGCTGGGGGCCGACCATGCATACGACAGGTTGTGTCCAGTGTAGCATCTGTACCGGCCCCCGTGGGCACTGGTCACACGGCCTCGGGGGAAGTCGGGGCTGTGCTGCTCATCAAGGCGCTGGGGGTGTGTGAGCCCCACGTCCTTGGTCAGAGCGAATCTGTCAAAGCCGGCCTCTGAGTGACACTGGAGTGTCAAGTTGTCTCCAGGCAGCACCAATGGGCCTGGCTGGGCCGAGAGGGTGGGCCTCCTGTACACGCCTGGGAGAAGGGGACAGTGGTACCAAGGGGTCACACCCCACATTGCCCACTGGGCTGCCGTGAGAGTTCTCACTGGTCCCTTCCTAACCTCCCGCCTGTGGTTTTGACCCCAGGAGGCTAGTGTCACTGACCCTCCATGGCCCCTGGGCTCCACTGGGCACAAGGTTTAGGTCAATCCTTTAGGACCCAGGGAAGAGATGGGGCTGAGCATGTATGTCCTCACCTGTGACCTTGAGATGCAGAGGCTTACTGGGGTGTGACCACACATTAGGGTAGTAGCTGGAGGAACCATAGCATCTGTAGGTCCCCCCGTGGGAAGTGTTTACGTGGCCCACAAGGAAGAGGGCCTGGGCCGGCCACCTCCCATCACTGGTCCTTGAATCCAGATGTATGGGCGGGTCAGCTCCTCCGCCCTTCAGCAGGTGGAAAGTGCCCCATGTAATCTGTGAGCTACACGAGAGGGACACGTACTCTCCTGAGGCCACCACAGGGCTTGGCTGGGCTGAGAGGGAGGGTGCATCGTATATGCCTGAGGGAGGAAGAGAGAGCTGTGTTGAAGGGGGACAGTCACCCCACATACCCCAGTGTGGGCTGTGAGGGGTGAGGTCCCCCTGAGTCCACACTCCATTTCCTTCTGCCTGTGAGGGGGAGCCCACAGTGTTGAGGGGACCCAGCTCTTACCTGTCACCACCAGGGACAGTGGGTCACTCAGCTCTGACCAGCTGTTCCTTCTGGTGTAATATGCACACTGGTACTGTCCTACAGTGGTTGAGCTCATGGATTCAATAAGGAAACCGGTCTTGTTGCTGGAGTCCTGTGGGATCTTTGTATCCAAGACTTGGGAACCAGGCTCTTTATACAGACTGTAGGCCTCAGCCTGCAGGGAACCCTGACACCAGATGGTCACACGGCTCCCCTTGGTGACCACGGGGCCTGGGTCAGCCCAGATGGAGGGTTTGGGGAGGAGACCTGGAAAGGAATCAGACCTGAAGGTCAGGGGTACCCTTCTCCCCTGTGTCACCACCGGTCACTCCAAGGCCCTTCCCAGACTGGTCACCATCGGTCAGACCCTGTTTCTCATAGGTGCCCAGGGGGTTGGGGGACTGAAGCAGGAGACCTGGGGGAGGACTCACCTGCCTGTACCAGGTCCTGCGGGCCCCGACATAGCCCTGAAAAAGATTTCCTGTGAGAACCATCCGCACCCCCACACACAGCGGCTCCAGGCCTGGGATGGGCCCCTAAACACAGAGTCAGACCTGGGGCTGACAACGTCTCGTTTTCCCCTGGAAATCCTGTCCCCACTGACCCTCCTGAGTCCTGGGGTCTTTTAGGGACCAGGACCTGGAAGGCGAGGGGACCCCATCCCTCCATTTCCCCTAAAGCTCACCGAGGCAGAGAAGGGCAGTGAGGGTCAGGGTCGAGGTGCTGCCTCTCATGGTCCCTAGAGCCCAGCAGGACAGATGCACAGGGTGTGACGAGGTCCAGGCTCCATGTAACATGTCACGAGTTCCTCTTCAGTGGCCTCAAGGGAGGGGAACAGCCCCTTCCACGGCCTCGCTCTGCTCACCTGGAGGGATGGGGCTGAGGAGACAGCAGGCTGTGGCACCTTTTGGACCAGACCTGAGTCTCACCAGACCCACACTCTCCGCCTCCACCTCATGCCAAACCCAAATCCAGAGGGTGACGCTGGTCCCAGAACATGAGGGGAGAGGAGGCAGGGCAGGAGGTGAGCCAGCCCAATTTCTGCTCCAATTCTGACGACCTGTGTGGGCTTGGGTAAGTCACTTCCCTTTCCTGAGACTTTGTAAATGCAATTTTTCTTCCTTTCTCTCACTGGCCAGGAAATCAGGCAGAATTTACTGAGTAGTCACCATGGCCAACCATGGTGCCAGACACTGGACATTGATGGCCGAAGACAGATCCTTTCCTTGCACTCATGGGCTCAGATGAACGAAGGCAGACATTACAGCTATTTAGATAGCAGACAATTCAGTTACAGTTTTGTTGTGAGATTATTACATGTTGGAAGAAAAAAATGAACGATGAGATCCAGTAACATGTATACGTTATGTAACCTGGATCCTTCTTGGAGATGGAGTGACCCTGAGCAGGAGCGGGTTAGCCTGGTGGTGGTGGCTGGGTGGCTTTGTGACCAGAAAGGTCCTGAGCTGTTGTCAGACGTGAGAGCAGCCAGGAGAAGGCTGGGCCCGCTCACTCAGGTCTCCAGCACCGTGCAACTACTTTGGGTTTTATGCTGAAGTCAGTGGGAAAGTTCTGCAACAGACAGTACGAACAGAGTTCTGTTTTAAAAAGGCAACCACTGTGTGAAATGTAATGCAGGAGGGCTCTATTGGTAACTCTAGCAAGATGGCGTGTTGGTCAGTATTTGAAGTCGTTCATGTGGTTTTCTCGTACAGCCCTGACACAAACTTGTAACTCAAAGTACATTCACAGTTGAGTGGCACAAGACAGGATGGCTACTCGGTTCAGCCGGTTGGCTAGGTTCTAATGGACAGGGGTAGCAGCCGTGGGAGGCACAGAATTGTTAAATGCTCAGTTTCTGTGTGTGGCTTGGGGTGGAGGGGTTTGGTTGTGGAAGGAGAGTGTGTTCTCTGGAGCTGGTGTGTTTAGCTCAGGCCTGATTTTTCCCAGCCTTGAATGTCAGATGGTGCTACTTAGGGTTGTTTTTTTTGAAGATGGAAACTGGTGGAATGGTTGGCGCTCAGCCCAGATAGGGTTATAGGAAGAGTCCCTTGGAAGTGCAGAGAGGAGTGAACTGGAGAAAGCAGTGGGGCCTGGACTGGAGGATGAGGAAGGGGGCTGATGTGATGACACAGACGTCTGGAGTCTTGAGTTGGGCTGGGGACACGGTTAAGAGGGGCTCAGGGGCATAATGTGTGGATTTGATGATGGGA
The DNA here is from genome assembly GCF_964194185.1 of Rhinolophus hipposideros. NCBI lineage: Eukaryota > Metazoa > Chordata > Mammalia > Chiroptera > Rhinolophidae > Rhinolophus > Rhinolophus hipposideros. Next base: position 46,917,147 of record NC_138067.1, read on the forward strand.
TGTGAAGTGCAAGATTAAAACTGAAGTCTGTTCCAATCTCTTCTTGGTGCCTGGAGGAGCTAATGGGACCATCACGGGGAGGACGACCCCGGTGGTGAGGGAGGCATGAGGAGACGCTTAGAAGACTGATCACCGTTTCTCAGAGGAAAGCACGGCCATGCCTCGTGACCTGGGACTGCGGATTGTCCTTCCTCTAAACACTTCCCTTCACTGACTTCCTTGTTTCTGAGTCAGCACCGTCTTTCCTTCAAATCCCCCGAATCATTTCTGCTCCTCAGTGGCCCCTGCTGCCCTGGGTGGAGCTCTTTTTCTCACATTGTGGGTTCTTTCTCCAGCTCTGGTAAGAGCCCGCATGGGAGGTAATTCAGTTATTTAGAAATGAACCGACTCAGGGATCTGTGAGACAATTCATGCCTCCAGCAAAAGGAGAATGATAGCAAAGAAGAAAAAACATATTTGAAGAAATAGATAGCTGACCATTTCACAAATTTGTTGAAACTCAATAAATATACATGTCCGAGGTACTCAGTTATAAATCATATAAAGACAATGCCCACACACATCATGATCATAAACTAGTGAAAAGAAACCAAATAATTAAAAGAATCCAGAGAAAATGCCACGTTGCCTACCGAGGAAAAATGGTTTGAATGACTACAGATTTCCTGTCAGAAACCATCATGGTTAGATGATTTTAAAGTCCTGTGAGTCAAGAAGAGCCAACCTGAAATTCTGGACATTTTCCTCAGGAATGGTAGCCAAATAGTCATTCTGGGAGGACACTGAGCAAATTTGTTGCTAGCAGACCTACTTAAAAGAAGTAAGCTCTTCAGGCAAGAAGGAAATAATTCTAGACGAAAACAAACGGAAAGTCAAGAATAAAGAAAGAGCAAAAAATGGTAACTATTGAAGTAAACGTTGTATCATAGTTCCCTTGCATTTCAAAAAAGGTGTGGATGTTTAAAGCTGAAATGGTGACATTGTCTGGTGGGGTTTTAAATGCATGTAAATGTAATACCACAACTACAGCATACAGTGTTGAGGGGAATAGGACCTATTTGTTGTCAGGCTTCTGCATTTGCCTTGAAGAGGTAAAATAGTTCCTGTGTGTAGGCTCTGTGCAATGTGGTGTGTGTATTATAATACCTGTAATAGCCACTTAAAAAACAACACTCACAGAGGTATAGTTAGAACAGCAGTAGATAAATTAGAATGGAATAACAAACAATTCTCCAAAAAGCCAAGAGAAGGCAGGAAAAGGAAAACTGAAGAGCAAACAATAGAGCGGAGAGAGGAGCGGACAAACAACAAAAGATGACACCCAAAACAACCTTATCAGTAGTTACATTAATTGTAAACAGTGAAAGCACAATGGCAGAGATTGTAGGGTTGAATTTCCTGGTAAGAACCAACTATATATAGTTGGCAAGACGCTTCCTTTATTTGTTCTTATTTTTACCTTTTAAAACTTTATTTCAACATAACTATTAAAGATGAACTAGGACTTCAAGAAAAGTGATCAGGGGTGAGGTCTGTGGAAGAGCCGGGCTCATGGACGTTCGCAGGAACACCTAGTGGAAATCTATGGTCCTAAGTACCTTTTCATGAAACTGTGGTTCTAACTTCCGGTCGCCCTGCCTGAAGTACCCTCCATCTTAGCACACAAGCCACAATGCACATGCCTGGACATGTCAGCATGTGCTGGGTTGCCGGTCTTTTTCCTTTTCCCGAATAAAAGCTTCTGGTGACAGACTACTTAGTTGATGTTCAATGGAAATTCTGCTTATAGAAATACACTCATACTGGTTAATAGAATGCAATTTAAGTTTAACTTATTCTACACAATTAGGACCCAAATCTTGATACATGGCTTAAGCAGTAAAAAAACAAAAAAGGAAACAAAACAGAAAAAACAGGATTTCAATCTGGTTTATTTTTCATCTATTACAAATATATAAAAGATCCTCCCTCTACCAGATACTGCTAAAGCAGGTAGTAAGAACCTTGAGAGATTAATCTTTGGTTTGTCTCTGAAAAATAAGATGTATTACCCTGTAAAATTATAAAATTGGTTGCAACATTGTTGCAATGATTTTATGCCAGTTTACAAAGTTCAATAACGAGTAGATGTTGAAAACGGTGAGGAGAGCCTATGTACACATGTGAAACCGTAAAAGCTACCTGATTTAGTTAACATTGCATGGAGATTCCAAATCTGTACAAACCAAGATTCAGATAATTTCCTGAATCTGAATTAACATTATCAGTTCGGTTCATCTGCTGAGGTCAAAAGAAAACTCCACACACTGGCTGTTTTTCGATTTATGCAAAAAAGAAAAGTATGTTTCTTCCCTAGTTTTTCAGTCCAGGACTGATTTATTACAGGCAGGGTAGTCCTTCCATTGCTCACATTCATGGGGTGACATGTGACAAGGTCTACTGGCGTTTAAATATGCATTAGCACTCTTGCAAAATCGTCCCCAAATTAAAGACCACATGACTTTCGAAGTGACTGTAAAAAATAAAATGGCCCTTCTTTGAAAGACTAGAGCAAAACGTTCAGCCATAGTTATAAGGAGCCTTATCAGAAAAGAAAAAGTGCTGCTCCTTATGAATTATACTTCAATTTAAAAAATGTAGCCCAAAGAAACAGCTCTGAAAAGTGGAAAAAAATTTAACTTAAAATATCTTGAGGGGCGGCTGGTTAGCTCAGTTGGTTAGAGCGCAGTGCTCTTAACAACAAGGTTGCAGGTTCGACCCCCACATGGGCCACTATGAGCTTTGCCCTCACAACTAGATTGAAACAACTACTTGACTGGAGCTGATGGGTCCTGGATAAACACACTTGAAAATAAATAAATACATTAAACCAAAACCCAAAAAACTGAATCATTCTTACAAAAAGTATCTTGAAAAACAATGTAAAAACATAGGAGATACCTTTGAAAAGACTACCTAGGATTAGGCGTATAATGTATTCTAGTATTTCAAGGTTTGTCTCATTACTAAACATCAGTTTACAAATGACTTGTTCATATTTGTTCCTTTATCAAAAGGGAAACTTCTAGCTTCAATTCTGTGCAGTGGAGGGTAAACTGAGAAAACAAAAAGATTCCAACAGTTCCATGCAAATATCACATTTTTCAAAAGGTAGAATTCCCAACAAGACCAGAAGTTCATATTACTAATATGCTTTTCACTGGAACAGTTTTAATAAGTAAAAAAACTGCAAGACAATAAGGTGAAGAACCTAATATACTCATAGGCCTGACAATCACATCCTCATTTCCTGGAAGGAAGACTCAAGTTCTACTCATTTCCAGTAACAAGGTTTTTGCAGATCAATTTAACAACAAGGAGTTTTAATTTTCTTCATATTTTTGTTTTTGGCATTCTAGTCTCAAAAACTAGGTAAGTAAATTAGTCCAATTACGCAGTAGTCACTTTTTTTTCTTTTGTATTATGAAAGAGTCCACAAAATCTCTTCCCCAAACTGATTCAGAATCCCCAGTCTATACTTAACGTGAATTTTCTCGTATATAATGTAAAGATAAATTACATTAAAAGTACCCATGAACATTAAAACTCGCTTTATAATTTCAGGTTTAAAGCATAAATATCTGCAGGTTGATCTTCTGTTGACAATGATTGTCGGGGCCTAGAATTCACCTAGAGCTCCACACTTACAAATTCCCATTCATGCACACAAAACACACACTAGTAACACACAACTTACTCCTCATTCATGTCTTGAGAGAATTTTCTTTGAGTCTTTGGCCTCCCCGTCAATTCAAACTTCAAATGTCTTCAGTCAAACTTCACTCTCAGAGATTTAACAAGTTCTCATGTGCACTTCATCAAAGCTTTCCCGAATCTTTTTCATGTTCACAACCTAAACCTGAAAGTTGTGCCTGAGGAGATCAAGAGATAAACGAAAACCAGTGACATATAAAGTGGTGACTTCAGAATAGAAAATAGGAAACCAGTTTAGAAGGGAAGTGAGAGCAGCACGTGCTCAGATGAAGTAGCAGTTTCTAATCTTTAGTTTCCTTCTTAAGACACAAGAAAAAGAGCAAACACCCCAAAGTTAGCAGAATAAAATAACACAGGGCAGAGATTAGTGAAACTGAATACAGACAGATTGTAACAAAAATCAGTGAAACCCAAAGACGATTCTTTAAAAAGGCCAATAAAATTGATAAACCATAAGTCAGATGATTCTTTTTTAAAAAAATTTATTGGGATGACAAATTGGTAGTGAAATTACATAATTTCAGGTGTACAATTCTGTATTACATCATCTATAAATCACATTCTGTGTTCACCACCCAGAGTCAGTTCTCCTTCCATCACCATATATTTGATCCCCCTTACCCTCATCACCCATCTCCCACCCCCTTACCTTCTGGTAACCACTAAATTATTGTATGTGTCTATGAGTTTTTCTTTCTCATTTGTTTGTCTTGTTCTTTTGTTGTTTTTATACCACAACTTCTTTATCCATTCATCTATTGAAGGACATTTTGGTTGTTTCCATGTCTTGGCCACTGTAAACAAAGCTGCAGTGAACATTGGAGCACATGTGTCTTTATGTATAAATGTTTTCAAATTTTATGGGTAGATACCCAGGAGAGGGATTGCTGGGTCATATGGTAATTCTATTCGTAATTTTTTGAGGAACCTCCACACGGCCTTCCATAACGGCTGCACCAGTCTGCATTCCCACCAACAGTGTATGAGGGTTCCTTTTTCTCCACAGCCTCTCCAACACTTGTTACTATTTGTCTTGTTGATGAAAGCCATTCTGACTGGGGTGAGGTGATATCTCATTGTGGTTTTTATTTGCATTTCTCTGATGATTAGTGATGGTGAGCATTTTTTCATATGTCTATTTCCATTTGTATGTCCTCTTTGAAGAAATGTCTCTTCAGGTCCTCTGTCCACCATTTTTAAATTGGATTGTTTGTTTTTTTGTTGTTGAGTTTCATGAGTTCCTTGTATATTTTGGATATTAGCCCCTTATCGGAGGAACTGTTTGCAAAAATCTTCTCCCATTCAGTTGGTTGCCTCTTTATTTTGTTGATGGTTTCTTTTGCTGTGCAGAAGCTTTTAAGTTTCATATAGTCCCATTCGTTTATTTTAGCTTTTACTTCCATTGCCTTTGGAGTCAAATTCATAAAATGCTCTTTGAACCCAAGGTCCATAAGTTTAATACCTATGTTTTCTTCTATGCAGTTTATTGTGTCAGGTCTTATGCTTAAGTCTTTGATCCATTTTGAATTAATTTTGGTACATGGTGACAGCTAGCAGTCCAGTTTCATTCTTCTGCACGTGGCTATCCAATTTCCCAGCAGCATTTATTGAAGAGGCTGTCTTTCTTCCATTGTATGTTTTTAGCTTCTTTGTCAAAAATTATCTGTCTATATTTATTTGGTTTTATTTCTGGGTTTTCAATTCTATTCCATTGTTCTATGTATCTGTTTTTCTGCCAATACCATGCTGTTTTGATTATTGTAGCCCTGTAGCACAAGCTAAAGTCAGGCAGTGTGATACCTCCAGTATTGTTCTTTTTTCTTAAGATTGCTTTGGTTATTCGGGGTCTTTTGTGGTTCCTAACAAATCTGATGATTTTTTGTTCTATTTCTTTAAAAAATGCCATTGGGATTTTGATGGGGATTGCATTAAATTTGTATATTGCTTTGGGTAATATGGCCATTATAACTATGTTGATTCTTCCAATCCATGAGCACAGAATGTCTTTCCATTTCTTTGTGTCTTCTTCAATTTCTTTCAAAAATGTCTTATAGTTTTCAGCACATAAATCCTTCACATCCTTGGTTAGGCTTATTCCTAGGTATTTTATTCTTTTTGCTGCAATTGCAAAATGAATTGTTTTTTGTATTTCTTTTTCTGAGATTTCATTGTTAGTATATAGGAATGCAAGGGACTTTTGTACGTTGATTTTGTAGCCAGCAACTTTACTGTATTCGTTGATTGTTTCTAACAGCTTTTTGGTGGAGTCTTTAGGGTTTTCCATATATAGCATCATGTCATTTGCAAAGAGTGATAATTTTACTTCTTCATTCCCAATTTGGATGCCTTTTATTTTTTTCTCTTGCCTGATGGCTCTGGCAAGGACTTCCAACACTATGTTGAAAAGCAGAGGTGATAGGGGACAGCGCTGTCGTGTTCCTGAACGGAGAGCAAAGGGCTTCAGTTTTTCACCATTAATTATGAGATTAGCTGAGGGCTTGTCGTATATGGCCTTTATTATGTTAAGGTATTTTCCTTCTATACCAATTTTATTAAGTGTTTTAATCATAAATGGATGTTGCATCTTGTCAAATGCTTTTTCTGCATCAATTGATATAATCATATGATTTTTGTCCTTTATTTTGTTTATGTGATGTATCACATTGATGGATTTGTGGATGTTGAACCATCCTTGTGCCCCAGGGATGAACCCCACTTGGTTGTGATGAATAATCTTTTTAATGCATTGTTGTATTCGATTTGCTAAAATTTTGTTTAGGATTTTTGCATCAGTAATCATCAGAGATATAGGTCTGTAGTTTTCTTTTTTTGTGTTGTCCTTACCAGGTTTTGCTATCAGGGTAATGTTGGCCTCATAAAATGAGTTAGGGAGTACTGACTCTTCTTCAATATTTTGGAAGAGTTTGAGCAGGATTGGTATTAGATCCTGTTTGAAGGTTTGGGAGAATTCACTAGAGAAACCATCTGGTCCCAGACTTTTGCATTTGGGAAGGTTTTGGATGACTGATTCAATTTCTTTACTGGAGATTGGTCTGTTTAGATTTTCCAGTTCTTCATGGTTCAGCCTTGGAAAGCTATATGTTTCTAAGAACTTGTCCATTTTCTAGGTTATTGAATTTGGTGGCATATAGTCCTTCATAGTATTCTTGCATGATAGTTTGTATTTCTGTGGTGTCCGTGATAACTTCCCCTTTTTCATTTCTGATTTTGTTAATTAGTGTCTTCTCTCTTTTTATCTTAGTGAGTCTAGCCAAAAGTTTGTCGATTTTGTTAATTTTTTCAAAGAACCAGCTCTTTGTCACATTAATTTTTTCTAGTATTTTTGTTTTCTATTTCATTTAGTTCTGCTCTGATTTTCGTTATTTCCTTTCTTCTGCTGACCTTGGGTTTCACTTGTTCTTCTTTTTCTAGTTCTTTAAGGTGTAACATGAGGTTATTTATTTGGGATTTTTCTTGTTTCTTGAGGTAGGTCTGTAATGATATAAATTTCCCTCTTAAAACTGCTTTTGCTGCATCCCAAAAATTTTGATAGGATGTATTTTCATTGTCATTTGTTTCTATGTATCTTTTGATCTCTCCTCTAATTTCTTCTTTGACCCACTCGTTCTTTAAAAGTATGTTGTTTAATCTCCATGTATTTGTGTTTTTTCCTGCTTTCTTTTCACGGTTGATATCCAATTTCAAAGCCTTGTGATCAGAGAATATGCTTGGTCTGATTTCAATCTTCTTAAATTTGCTGAGGTCACTTTTATATCCCAATATATGGTCTATCCTTGAGAATGTTCCATGTACACTAGAAAAGAATGTATAGTCTGATGTTTTAGGATGAAGTGCTCTATATATGTCAATTATGTGCATTTCATCTAATGTGTCATTTAGGGCTGCTCTTTCGTTATTTATCTTCTGTTTGGATGATCTATCCATAGCTATCAATGATGTATTTAAGTCCCCTAGTATAATTGTGTTTTGGTCAATTTCTCTCTTTAGTTCTGTTAGTAGTTGCTTGGTATATTTTGGTGCTCCCTGATTGGGGGCATAAATATTGATGACTGTTATGTCTTCTTGTTGTATAGTCCCCTTTATCATTATGAAATGTCTATCTTTGTCTCTTGTTATTTTTTTCACTATGAAGTCTGTTTCATCTGATATCATAATGGCTACACCTGATTTTCTCTGGGCACCATTTGCTTGGAGTGTCAATTTCCACCTTTTCGCTTTGAGTCTCTGCTTGTCCTTGTAGGTGAGATGTGTCTCTTGGAGACAGCATATGGTTGGGTTTAGTTTTTTGATCCAATCTGCTACTCTGTGCCTTTTTATTAGTGAGTTCAGTCCATTTACATTTAGGGTGATTATTGATACGTGAGGATTTTCTTTCATTCTGTCTTTAGTTTCAGGTAAGGCCGTATCTCCATTGTTTCTTTGCCTTTTTGTTGTTGCCTATTATTTCAGTGTGGTGGTATTCTATGATGTTTCCCTCTGTTTCTTCTTTTATTACAGTATATATTTCAGTTCTGGATTTTTTTTTGAGTGGTTGACCTTAAGTTTATGTAAAAGAAAGTTTGACATTTAGAGTATTCCATTTTCTTCAGCACGTTTACTTTCTCCATTCCCATATTCCGGTTCAGGCCTTTACTGTCCCCCTTTATGTTTCGGTTGCCACAAATTGTCCCTGTTGATGGTGGTCAAATAGCCTCCTTTAGTATTTCTTGTAGTGCAGGTCGTGTATTAGAAAATTTCCTCAGCTTCTGTAAGTCTGGAAAGGTCTTTATTTTTCCTTCATATCTAAAGGATATCTTTGCTGGATATATTATTCTTTGCTCATAATTTCTCTCTTTCAATTGTTTGAATATTTGGTTTTACTCCCTCCTGGCTTGTAGAGTTTCTGCTGAAAAATCTGATGATATTCTAATGGGCTTTCCTTTGTAGGTTATCGTCTTCTTTTTCCTGGCTGCCTTGAGGATTCTTTCTTTGTCGTTGATTTTAGACAGCTTCAATACAATGTGCCCTGGAGAAGCCCTGCTGGCATTGAGGTTCTATTTGCTTCTTGGATTCGAGGATCCAGTTCTGTCCACAAGTTTGGGAAGTTCTCATCAACAATTTGTTTGAATATATTGTCTGTTCCCTTCTCTCTTTCGTCTCCTTCTGGTATGCCCATTATTCTTATATTGCTCTTTCTGATAGAGTCAGAAAGTTCTTGTAGAGTTCTTTCATTTTTTTTAAGTGTCAAGTCTCTTTCTTCTTCCATCTGTGTAATTTCCAGGTTTCTATCTTCGATGTCACTGATTCTTTCCTCCATCTGGTCAACTCTACTACCTAAGCTGGTTATTTCATTCTTAATATCTTCTATTGAGTTCTTAATGTCCAGAAATTCAATTTTTTGCTTTTTTAAAATTTCAATCTCTTTCGTAAAATGTTCATTTTGTTCTTTGATTGCGTTTCTGAATTCATTAAATTGCCTTTCTGTGTTTTCTTGCATCTCATTGAGTTTTTTCAGAACTGCAATCTTGAATTCTCTGTCATTTAAGTCACATAGTACCATATCTTTAAGTTCCTTTTCTGGAGACTTTTCACTTTCTTTCTGAGCTGTCTTGTTGCCTTGGTTATTCCTGGCAATTACTGATTTATTGTTTCCTTTCCTAGACATCTACAGGAGTGGCTTTTGCAATAGGTTGATAGGAAGAGTTCTTTCTTTTGTTTTGCAGTACTTGTTGGTGGAATGTTTTGTTTTCTCTATGACTGTAGCCTTTTTTTCTGTCTCACACGGTATTGTTATGTTTTCTCTGCACTATCCAGTTTCTCACACAGTGGGAGGATTCCCTCGTAGATGGGCTTCTCCTCTGTTAATGGTTTGCCTGGGTCATAGGGTGCCGCGTCTCTGTGGGGATGCGGAGAGCTTTTGAAGTTCCAAAGCTCTGTCTGCACCAGATTCAGATCCCGTATGTTTCAGCAGTTCTGTTTACTCCTGCAGGGATCCGTCCAGATAGGTGGGGCCATGGGCAGGGTGAGTTTTGAGAGGTGGCCCAGAGCAATGGTGGCGACCATCACCACAGCCAGTCCTGCTTCCACAGCTCCCTCCCCTTTGCTGGAACTAGTTGGTCTGCGAATCTGTGTCTGTGGTCCACAGTTCTCAGAACAGCAAATATTCTGTTTTTTTGATCTGACACTGCTACTGTTCTGCTTCTAGCACCGGGCCGGTGGGGGCGGGGCGAGCTCTGGGAGGGTAAGGAGGGGGCGGCTAGTCTCAGTGCCTAAGGCTTCCGTTCTCTGCTTGGCAGTGAGGGCTTAAACCACCGTTTTCAACCTTCTTCCCTCAGTCTTTTCTCAGAGGTCTGTGCCATGAGCGTTGGGTTCAGCCATGGTGTATGCTGCCCCCTCAGCCCTGTGGGCCATAAGCGGAGCCCTAGCAGTCCGAGTTCTTCCCTCTCCGGCAGCTGTGTTAGTTCCCGGATGCAGCGAGCTCAGAGCACTGAGCTAGGTCTGCGTCCTGCGCCCCCGCGGCTCCGTCTCCGCACTTCTCCTTTCCCTCCTTCCCCGCTCACGTGATTCTCTGACCTTTAGGTGGATTCAGTAGTGGGCCTGTTTGTCTTGCCTGTCTGCTGTGCAGGGAGTCCTTTGTGGAGTTATTGTTGTTCAATTAGTTGTAAATTCCAGGGGAGCGTTACAGAGGCTCACCTCACGCCGCCATTTTGATGAAGTCTCAAGATGATTCTTTAAAACCAACGCTACACACATCACGATCATAATCAAACTAGCGAAGAAAACAAATAGAAAGCATGCAGAGAATAGTGCCAGTATGAAAGGCTACATTCTTTCTGATTTCAATTCTGTGAATTTCTTGAACTTGCAAGACTAATACCTAAGAGCTGTTTCCTTCAGTCTGGGTTTGGGGGAAGTAGGTTGACTAAAAACGTCACCATGGGTTTTAGGAGTGATGACCGTATTTACAGATTGATTGTGGTTTTAGTTGTTACATGAATTTCTACATTTTCCAAAGCTGATCAAAGTACACACTTAAAAGGTGTCGTGTCCAGTGGAACACGGGCAGTGAGTGTACGAGAAGGGCGGCTTTGGGTTAATTTCTAAGAAAGAAACATACAGAGATTTAATGCAGTTAAATCTCAGAAGGCCAGGCATCTCACAGTTCTGAAAGACTGGAGCCCAGAACAAAGCCGACTGGTGGTTTCTTTTGATAAGTATACAAGGGAGTTGCAGTGTTTTTTGGCACCTTCTGTGAGACTCACCTATCACATTATAGAAACAACCCAAACCAATTATGTTGATTTTTAAAAAGCCGAAGCAGAAAGCCCTTGAAGTGCGGTATGCAACTCTTTTAAGGGACATATATAACATGTTGAAATTATTTCACAGAGCCGAGCAGAGAGAACTTAATCTTATCACTCTCAAGACTTTTCTCCCAATTAGGTGAGAGGGGAAAGCCAGAGCCAGTAGCCGCTTTTCCCAGGCAGGGGGAAGGGAAGACAAAGCCCCTTCCCAAGTCTTTCTAAGATAGCTCATCGGGGGTCTCCGTGAGGTTCTGCCCGGCTTGAGTTCCCCCCCTCCCGTAGGGGAATCTCACTCGTCTTTGGCCACAACCCTCTTTTGGAGACTAAATAGAGAGAAATATAAAGTCCCAGAGACGCACATTCTCACAAATTATTCTATCCTTAAGGAAAGACACGGGGGATAATCTGCTAGGCTGCTGTGTGACAACAAAAAGGATTACATTTATTACACACACACATACACACACACCCACACGTTAGGATCAGTCCCTGTGCATTCCACTAGGGGTGAAATTAACTTGGGAGCACATGTCTGATTTGCGTTTGTAAGGAATGACATAGTATTAAGGACTCAGTGTTGGTCTCTGGACTTCCAGCTGTGCCTGCAGTTAGATCACTGTGTGGGAAAGGCTGTTCCTGACATCAGGAGCAAGAATAGCCTCCATTTTTGTCACCGAGGCTAGCCTCATAGGCCCACTGTGGGAACACTGGGACGACGAGGAACAGAGGCTGGCTCGTACCTACGGAACGAGACTTCCTGCTCCTTGGTTGTTAAGGAATTGTCTAGGGTGGGGCTCTGAGGGGATATCTTAAAAAAATTCTTTTTCTTTTTCTTCTTTTTTTTTTTAGTTAAAGTTTATTGGTGTGACAATGGTAAGTAAAGTCACATAGGTTTCAAGTGTACAATTCTGTAATACTTCATCTGTATATCACATTGTGTGTTCACCACCATGAGTAGTAGTACAAACAGACAGAAACAGGAAATGGCAGCCCTTACACCAAATAGGACATCGTACACTTAAACATTACATACAGGGTAAAAAAAAAAATATTTAAAAAGAAGAAAAGGACTACCTGCTACTGCAATGCAGAAATCAACTCACAGCAAAAATAGGGACAATTTGTGACGACAAAAATTATTTTTCAATGACAGTTGACATACAATATTGGTTTCAGGTGTGCAGGATAGTGATTAGACATTAGATCACCTTATGAAGTGATCCCCCAACGAGTCTACTACCCTCCTGACACCATCCTTAATTATTACTGTATTGTTGGTTATACGAGGTCTGCAATTAAGTTCATGAACTCATTCTAGAACAAGCGCTACATACCTCATTGCTGAATATCACTACGGTCACATTCGAAGTACTCCCCTTAGGAAGCTACGCACTGACGCCAGTACCTAGTCCACCCTTCAAAGCAATTTTGGAACTCTTTTTCTGCAGTGCTCATCAGAGCTGTCGTCGTACTGCCCTTGATGTCCTGAAAGTCATCCAAAAGTTTTCTTTTCAATATTTCCTTTATCTTCAGGTTAAGAAAGAAGTCACTGGGGGCCAGATCAAGTGAGTTGGAAGGATGTTCAAATACAGTTTTTGTTTACTTGCTAAAAACTCCCTCACAGACAGTGCCGTGTGAGCTGGTGCATTGTCGTGATGCAAGAGCCATGAATTGTTGGCGAAAAGTTCAGGTCATTTTTGTCTAACTTTTTCACACAGCCTTTTCAGCACTTCCAAACAGTAAACTTGGTTAACTGTCCTGCTAGTACAAATTCATAATGAATAATCCCTCTGAAATCAAAAAAGTTTAGCAACATGGTTTTTGAGTCTTGATTTAGACTGATGGAACTTTGTTGGTTGAGGAGAATTGGCTGACTTCCATTGTGCACTTTGATACTTTGTTTCAGGATCGTATTGGTACACCCATGTTTCATCACCAGTGATAACACAGCCCAAAACATCGTCTTGCCTCTCCAAAAGGCCTTGGGAAACTTTGACTCTCCTTTGCTTTTGTTCATCGGTGAGCTCCTTTAGGACCATTTTTGCACACACCTTTCTCGTGTCCAGATTTTCAGTTAAGATTTTCCTAACTGTTTCTCTATTGATGTTTACTTGGTCTGCTATGCTTCTCACAGTCAGCTTATGATTTTGACATAAAATTCAATAAATTTTTGCAATGTTTTTGTCAGTTCTGCTTGTTACTGGCCGTGCTGACATCTCTTCATCAGTGACATGTTCTCTCCCCTCAGAAAAAACATTTAATCTATTTGTACACTGCCGTTTTCTTCTTGGCATTATCCCCATAAACTTGGACTAACATGTCCCTGATTTCACTTCCACTCTTGCCAAGTTTAACAAGAAATTTAATGTTTATTCATTGCTCTAATTCAAGCTCAGACATTCTCATGACAGCACACAAAACCACGCAACACCAACAATGAACACCACTCAGCCAGACACCGCCACATGTCCACACGAACACAGCTGTGAGACTCTGATATACCAAGGTTATGAAACCTTACCGAGCTGTTTGTACAGTGCTGCCAATGTAAGCGCATGGTGGCAAGTTTGTGAACTTAAGTGTCAGACCTCATGTTCCTTGTGCTGACTTTACATGCCTGTGACTGATTTGTAACTGCCCTCTCAGGGGACATTAATATCTGAGTCAAAGGTGCAGGTGCTTCGTGCCCACTCCTGTACATCTGTCCATACACATGCCTCCTTTCTGGGTGTCCTCATCTCCTCCCATTCAGTTTTTGTCCTTCCTGTCCGCTGACCACATAGGCGGACATTTGCTACTACCCTTGAGGAGTCTGTGTGTGTAGCTTTACATCTAGCTGGTTCTCATTCCACAACAAGGTGTATTATCCTATCCATTTCCCACGTCTTCTCCTGGAAGGCATTTTCTCTCAATAGTATGTCTCAGAGTCCCCATGGGGCCGTGGCGCATCACTTCTCTAAAACATCACACCGCTCAGACGTGACCCAGGTCATGAGGCTGTGGTTGACGGCTGAGGGAGAGGCTTCACTGGGATGGGTAGGTGTCATGTGCATCTAAGCCACATCTTTGTGAGACTTACCTTTGTCCTCCAGTACCTCTGTTCATGGCCCCAGGTTTACCACTCTCATCCCACAATGAACTGCAACCTCATGACTTGGTGGGGAGGACAAAACCCCCGCTCCTCTCAGTATTTCCAGTTGCAATGATGTCTCCTCGTCAGTCAATCAGCGGCTATTGGGAAACAGTGGAAATCAGAGGCAGTTTTCTGAATGGCATCTAGCTCTCTGTTGTAGGTGATGTGATGACATGAGCCCAGAGTGGCTCAGCCTCTCCTCTGCCACTTGTTCTAGGCAGAGAATTCACACAGCTTCCCAGTACACGCAGACACTGCTAGCAGCATGGGGTCTGGCAGGTCGCATGGCCATGGCTTCAGAGGCCTCAGACTGCAGGGCCCTCCTTTCCTCTGGGCTTCACTCAAACCCTCAGCCTTCTCAGCCACCTGATCAGCAAGAAATCATTTTCTCAAGCACGATATGTGCTGCTTTCACAATGGAAAGTGCACACCCAGGATTGTGCTTCTTTCTTGGTGGTACACATGGCACAGGGCATGTCGGGGCAGGCCCTCTGTATCTCCATTGCTTTGGCAGGCCCTGAATCTTTGAATTTCTTTTATCTGTCCCTCCCCCCCTTTTTAAATTAAATTTTTAAAAGTGTTTTTCCAGGACCCATCATCTCCAAGTCAAGTAGTTGTTTCAATCTAGTTGTGGAGGGTGCAGCTCCCAGTGGCCCGTGCAGGGATCGAATGGGCAAGCTTGGTGTTATGAGCACTCTGTCTAACCAACTGAGCTAACTGGAAACCCCTCTTCCTCTTTTTTGATAAAAAATAAATCTCCCGCCATCTGGAGTGCACACCAGGGCTGGCCACCCTCTGCTCTTCACCCTCTGCTCATCAGGTCCAACTGAGAAGACGTCCTCCATATTGTAAACAAATGTCTTTTCATCACTGTTAAGATGCTGAGGGTTCCTTTGGACTGTGCTGTGAAAAAGGGAGGTGAATTTATCCCGGGGCTAACTTTGAGCCCAGGAGAAGGACTGCTTCTTAGTCACCAGACCATAGTGCCTAGAAATGACTGAAGGCTGTGTAGTTCTGTTCTAGTAGACGCCTCCACCCAGCACAGCAGCTGTGACAGGCAGTAGCGCTGGGTGACCACCCATGGTCCATCCAGTGTTTGCAGGGACCAGGCTGGTGTGTTGGGGACACCATGGGCCCCCCCACCACCTTTAAATCTGTGAGGGTGGCAGTAACCTCTGCATTTCCACATGAATCAGGACTGTGTTTGGTTTATCATGCCAGGCACTAGGAAAATGACACTGTTGAGTAACAGAATCTGCTTCCCTTTTTAAAAAGAGTATGTAACTATGCTTTGGAAGTCAATTAAATTACTTTGTGGTTCAGCTCATCTTTCCAAGCGTTAAATGAAAGTAATTGTTTAGTGCTAGTTTGGCCTCACTCCTAAGGCAAGGCTTTTTCGGACTGTCTTCATTGCTCCAAGTCTTCCACAGTTCTTTACAGAATTCAAACACTTCCTGTCACAGTTTGAGCTCTGGGCATTAAAGTAAACCTTTTCCGTATTTCTTAAGCTGTTACTGTATAACAACATATTAACAAACATCATTGGATGCTAATGCATGTATGCTTGTTTTTGTTGCCCCCAAATTTGAAAATAATGTGAGGCGAGTGTTCATGGAGGGAGAAAATTTGGGCAGATTTGATGTTCTGCCCTCTGCACTGTACTAGTGCCCGCATGTCACTCTTCCCATCCTTCTTTACTTCCTGATGTCCAAAAAATCTCCCCTTTATCATTTCCTTTCTGGATGAAGAATTCCTTTGCCTGTTCATTCAGGGGAGGTCTACTTGTGATAAATCCTCACCTGAGAATGTTTTATTTCCCCTTCATTTTAAATGATAATTTAACCAGCTATAGAATTCACAATTGACAGTTCATTTTTGTTCAGCACTTGAAAAATGTTGTGCCACTTTCCTCCTGCCCTCATAGTTTCTGAGGAGAAGCCTGTTGTCATTTGAGTGGGCTTTCCCTCTGTAGGTGAGGTGGCAATTCTATCTCACTGCATTCTTTGTCTTTGTCATTTTTTTCCCCTTAGTTGTGTTGCGATGCATCTTGGCATGGATTTCTTTGGGCTTGTTTGGGGTTCACTGAGTTTCGTGACTATGTAGGGTTATGATTTTTGCCCAGTTTGGGGAAATGTCAACCATATTCCTTGAATAGTTTTTCAGTCTCGTCTTCTTCCTCCTCTGCTTCTAGGACTCTGATCACATGGTTGATAGATCTTTTGTTATAGTCCCACAGGTCCTGCAGGCTCTCTTCATTTTCTTTCCCGGTTTATTTACTCCCTCTTGTTGAGACTGAGTAATTCCTATTGTTATGTCTTCATGTTCATTATTTCCTGTGGCCTCTCCTTTCTGCTATTGAGCCCATCCGTGAAGCCTTTCATTTTGATTGTTGTATTTTTCAGATCTAAAAGTTCTATTGTGTTCTTTATATCTTCTATTTCTCTGCCAAGACTTTCTATTTTTTTTTTTTTTTAAGATTCATTTTAAGCGCCTTTGTAATTGCTCATCAAAGCAGTTTTATTATGGCTGTTTTACAATCCTTGTCATATAATTCCAGTATCTGTGTCGTCCTGGTGTCAGCCTCTGTTAATAATGGTCTTTTCTCACTCAGGATGAGATTTTCCTGGTTCTTGTTATGACAAGCTACTTTGTAAAATTGAAACCTGGATGTTTTGAGTATTATGTTGTGAGAGTCTGGATCTTATTTAAAGCTTGTGTTTAGATGGCCTTTTCTGACACATGGCTGGGTACTGACTCATTCCTGCCAGGTGGAAAGGACAGTCCATGGGCCCCACGTGGTCCCCTTTGACACCACAGTGTCATTCCTGGGGTCTTAACAGTCTTAGCCCATCTGCTGATATATCTACTTTCCCTTGGTCCAAAACTGGAAGTCTGAAATACAATTGATTTTTGTATATTGGTGATGTATCCAGTGACATTGGATAAATTATTTTCAAATTAGAATAATAGATCTTTATATTATTTGAAATTGTCATGCATACAATTTGTAATCTGTGAGTAACACAGTTTATTCCATCCATTCATGCTTCTCATGTTTTTGGTTTTTTTTTGCTTTATTTAATTGGTTGATTTTTCCAGTGCTGAATAGAAGTAAGTGGTCAGCGTGAACAGTCTTGTCAGAATCTCAGTCACAGGCAGAAAGATTTCAAGCATTTGCCTTTAAAAATTGTTGCTTTTATAGATTTTTAAAGGTGCATGGATAAATGACAAAAAATTCCCTTTTTTTTCCTGAGGAGTATTTTTTTTCATTGTGAATTGGTGATGTATTTTATTAAAAGATTTTCCTCGGTGGATACCAGTTTTTCTATTTCTTCTTCCTTTTTAAATTAAAATTTATTGGGGGTGACAAGGGTTTGTAGAATTATATAGGTTTCAAGTGTACAATTCTGTAATACATCATTATATGTCACATTGTGTGTTCACCATCCAGAATCAGATCTCCTTCCATCACCATATATTTGATCCCCTTTACCCTCATCTACCACCCCCCACCCCCTTACCCTCTGGTAACCACTAAACTATTGTCTATGAGTTTTTGTCTATGAGTTTATGTTTCTATGAGTTTTTGTTTCTTCATATGTTTGTCTTGGTCCTTTATTGTTTTCAGTTTTATATACCACATATCAGTGAAATAATATGGTTCTCTACTTTTTCTGTCTGACTTATTTCGCTTAGCATAATTATCTCAAGATCCATCCATGTTGTTGTAAATGGCACTATTTCATCTTATGGCAGAATAGTATTCCATTGTGTATAAATACCATATCTTCTTTATCTAATGAATCTATTCAAGGACACTTTGGTTCTTTCCATATCTTGGCCACCATAAATAAAGCTGCAACAAACATTGGAGTTCATATGCATTTATATTTGGGGTTGATACCCAGGAGAGGGATTGCTGGATTATATGGTAATTCTATTCTTTTTTTTTTTTTTAAAGAAAGTGTGCAGAGGCAATCAGTGATTTTTTTTTTTTAAAGATTTTATTGGGGAAGGGGAATAGGACTCTACTGGGGAACACTGTGCACTTCCAACTTCCCTCCAAGTCAAGTTGTCCTTTCAATCTCAGCCGTGGAGGGCACCATTCAGCTTCAAGTTGTTGTCCTTTCAGTCTTAGTTGTGGAGGGTGCAGCTCAGCTCCAGGTCCAGTTGCCATTTCTAGTTGCAGGGGACACAGCCCACCATCCCTTGTGGTAGTCGAGGAATCGAACTGGCAACCTTGTGGTTGAGAGGACGCTCTCCAACCAACTGAGCCATCCGGGAGGCAGTTCAACTCAAGGTGCCGTGTTCAATCTTAGTTGCAGAGGGCAGAGCCCACCATCTCTTGCAGGACTCAAGGAATTGAACTGGCAACCTTGTGGTTGAGAGCCCACTGGCCCATGTGGGAATCGAACCGGCAGCCCTTGGAGTTAGGAGCACTGAGCTCCAACTGCCTGAGCCACTGAGCCAGCCCGGTAATTCTATTCTTAATTTTTTGAGGAACGTCCACACTGCCTCCTGTAGCGCCTGCACTAATCTGCATTCCCACCAACAGTGTACGAAGGTTCCTTTTTCTCCTCAGCCTCTCCAACACTTATTATTATTTGTCTTGTTGATGATAGCCATTCTAACTGGTGTGAGGTGATAGCTCATTGTGGTTTGTATTTGCATTCTCTGATGATTAGTGATGTTGAGCATCTTTTCATATGTTTATAGGCCATCTGTATGCCATAAGACCTGAAACAATAAATTGCACAGAAGAAAACTTAGGTACTAAACTCATGGACCTTGGGTTCAAAGAGGAATTTACGAATTTGACCTCAAAGCAAGAAAAGTAAAAGCTAAAATAAATGAAGGGATTATATCAAACTAAAAAGCTTCTGAACACCAAAAGAAACCAGCGACAAAATAAAGAGGCAACCAACAAAATGGGAGAAGATATTTGCAAACAATGCTTCTGATAAGAGGCTAATGTCCAAAATATATCAGGAACTCTTACAACTCAAGAAGAGAAAAACAAACAATCCAATTAAAAAATTGGCAGAGGATCTGAATAGACGTTTTTCCAAAGAAGGCATACAGATGGGCAATAGACATATTTCTTCACTTTTTGTTTGAATTGTATTGATTGATTTTTTAATATGAAATCAGCCACAGGTTCATGATAAACGCATACCATCATGGTCATGATAGATTATCTATTTTATATATTGATGTGTCTTGTTTGTAGATATTTTGTTTGGGACTCTATACCTAATTTCACACGAGAGAGCTTCCTGTGATGTTCCCATTTGTAGCTTCCTTGTTGGATTTTGATATCAATTTATTTTGGGGCTGATAAACTGTGTTGGGGAGATATGCCTGTCTTCTCTATTTTCAGGAGAAGGTTGTGTGAGTTTGGTGTGTGTTTGTATGTGTATGTATACATCTGTGTTTGTGTGTGTGTGTGTTTCATACATGAATAAGTGCCGGGAAGCATTCACCAGTGAAGTTTTCTGGACTCAGAAGTAACATTTTGGGGAAAAAAAAATTTTTTTAAAGATTTTATTGGGGAAGGGGAACAGGACTTTTTTGGGGAACAGTGTGGACTTCCAGGATTTTTTTTTTCCAAGTCAAGTTGTTGTCTTTTCAATCTTAGTTGTGGAGGGTGCAGCTCAGCTCCAAGTCCAGTTGCTGTTGTTCAATCTTAGTTGCAGGGGGCACAGCCCACAATCCCTTGTGGGAGTTGAAACGGCAACCTTGTGGTTGAGAGGATGCGCTCCAACCAACTGAGCCATCTGGCCAGCCCCCGGGAAAAGTTTAAATTACCAATTTAATATATTTAACATATATGAAAATTCAGATTTTCTATTTCTTCTTATGTGCATCATTTAAAAAAAATGTATTTCTAAGGATTTTGTCCATTTCATCTACGTTTTCTAATATAGTGACAAAAAATTGTTCATAATCTTTTAAAAAATTTATATTGTTTTACTTAAGTAGAGTTGACATAGAATATTATGTGAGTTTCAGGTGTACTAACTTGATAATATAGTTTTTTAACCTATTTAGAGTGTAGGAACTGTGACAATATGTACCTTCTCTTTTTTTACTTAATCCTTTGTGGATAGGATTTGTAAGTGTGATTCATGTTTTCAAGAGTGAAATATTTTGGCTTTCTTGAGTTTTCTCTACTTTTTGTATGTCCTCTGTAGCTACTGTCATCATTGTTTCCCTCCTACCTTTCTTTGAATAGTTTGCTATTGTTTTTCTAAATTCTTGATATAATAGGTCATGGATTTTTTTAGGCGTTTTCATTTTTTAATGAGATGAGGTTCAATTTTTTTTTTTTACTTTTTACATTCCTTTTTAATTTTATTGTAATTATGAATAAGAAGTAAGTGGGGTGGACAGATTTTTTAATATATAGAAACCACACAGAATGACAATTGTCAAACAAGGAGGCCTTATTTTAAAGACTATCAATTGAGACCTGTTTGGCTGAATCAGGAATTACATGGGCAGCTGGACCATTTTGTCCAGTTTTAAACAGAGCAGAAGATATACAGGTTCCCTGTTGGTGAAGGTGATTAGCAACTACAGCTGATCGTAGAAGAGATGGAATCTGGTACAGATCTCACTTCTCTAGAGTCTTCAAAGAATTCTTCATGTAACTTGCAGAGTATGTCAGATGTAATTAGAAAACAACAGTGGGTAAGTTCTTGATATAAGGAGACCATCCCAAGAGGACTCTGGAAGTTCAGCTCAGTGTGGCAAGTGAAGTGTATAAAAAACATGGCAAATGAAGATGTGAGTCAGTCCATGGCTTGCAATGGCATTTCTGGGGAGAAGGAGATGTTCATCCATGAAGATTATCCTCGTTGTTATTTTCAAGACCACAGATTCCCTGGGGCAGATGATTGTTACCTCGGCTGTCTATCCACATGCAGCAGAATTTCATCTGCCTATTTGGGATTCAGGGTGAGCCCTAGGTCTAGATCCTAGATGAGTGATCTGTTCGGCAGCTAGGCCTGGGAACCAACAGAGACCCTGCTGATGGCCTGTGCTAACCTGACGGGGAAGAAGGGTGGTGGGAGGGCTGGCCACATGCCCCCAGGGACTGGTAAGGACGAAGATGTGGGAAGTAAAATAGGAGTGGTCAACGCTGGGCTTAGGAAGATGAATTGGGACAGAGATATTAATGCGGCACTTGCCGCAGTGGAAACTGACACAGAAACAAAAGTGGGACAAAGACTGTAGATAAGAAATCTGTGGCCCTGGCCACCAGGAGCTGGAGAAGTCTTTGGAAGAACAGTGACCATTTTTATGTGTGGAAGGACCTATTATACCTTTTCCCTATTTTGTCTCTTTATCAGAGTTGTTTGACAATTGTCTTTAGCAATTATGTCTTTTCTTTGTCTAGGCTTCAGATCTGGCTTTTCTTATATGATCAAGTGGCAGACTAGAGGCTATAAAACAGATACTATATTTATTGTAGGGATCTTCTTGAGGACATTGTCAATGATATATTCTTTTCCATTAGTTAGAGTCATATTAGAAATTCTTTCAAAGAAAAGTATGCCTTCAGGGAATGTACCATCCCTTTATGGTCCTGTTTACCTTGCATTTACTGAGGCTCCCAACACATAAATCTGTTCATTCCTTGCAAAACCCCAAATTCACTAAGCTCCTCTTTCTTATATAAGATCCTCTCCTTGAAAGCATAGTAAAAGTGAAATAGCTTGAACTCAATTAATTATGGAGCCTTGGATTTCCATTTCCTACTACTTTCCTATGGACATGTTCTTAAGTGGTATTTCTACATCTCTATCCCTTCAAAATACCTTGAACATAAGTTACTTAAGTTATTTTCATCAAGAAATACAATTAGCTAAGTTCTTCTCCATGTACTTCTCTAATTCTGAGGTCCTCACTTGCCACTAAGTTATTCATATTCCCTTTTTAAAATTTTTTTTTAATTAAATTTATTGGGGTGATACTTGTTAGTATATTTACATAGATTTCAGGTGTACAATTCTGTATTACATCATCTATAAATCCCATTGTGTGTTCACCACCCAGAGTCAGTTCTCCTTCCATCACCATATATTTGATCCCCCTTACCCTCATCTCCCACCCCCCACCCCCTTACCCTCTGGTAACCACTAAACTATTGTCTGTGTCTATGAGTTTTTGTTTCTCATTTGTTTGTCTTGTTCTTTTGTTGTTTTTGGTTTATATACCACATATCAGTGAAATCATAGGGTTCTCTGCTTTTTCTGTCTGACTTATTTCATTTAGCATTACACTCTCAAGATCCATCCATGTTGTCACAAATGTTCCTATATCATCTTTCCTTAACGCCGAATAGTATTCCATTGTGTATATATACCACAACTTCTTTTTTTTTATTATTAAATTTATTGGTGTGAAAATTGTTAGTAAATTTACATAGATTTCATCTATCGAAGGACATTTTGGTTGTTTCCATGTCTTGGCCACCGTACACAAAGCTGCAATGAACATTGGAGTACACCTGTCTTTATAGAGAAATGTTTTCAGATTTTTTGGGTAGATACCCAGGAGAGCGATTGCTGGGTCGTATGGTAATTCTATTCGTAATTTCTTGAGGAACCTCCACACTGCCTTCCATAGCGGCTGCACCAGTCTGCATTCCCACCAACAGTGTATGAGGGTTCCTTTTTCTCCACAGCCTCTCCAACACTTGTTACTATTTGTCTTGTTGATGAAAGCCATTCTGACTGGGGTGAGGTGATATCTCATTGTGGTTTTCATTTGCATTTCTCTGATGATTAGCGATGTTGAGCATTTTTTCATATGTCTATTTGCCATTTGTATGTCCTCTTTAGAGAAATGTCTCTTCCGGTTCTCTGTCCATTTTTCAATTGGGTTGTTTGTTTTTTTGTTGTTGAGTTTCATGAGTTCCTTGTATATTTTGGATATTAGCCCCTTATCAGAGGCACTGTTTGCAAAAATCTTCTCCCATTCAGTTGGTTGCCTCATTATTTTGTCAATAGTTTCTTTTGCTGTGCAGAAGCTTTTCAGTTTCATATAATCCCATTCATTTATTTTAGTTTTTACTTCCATTGCCTTTGGAGTCAAATTCATAAAATGCTCTTTGAACCCAAGGTCCATAAGTTTAGTACCTATGTTTTCTTCGATGCAGTTTATTGTGTCAGGTCTTATGCTTAAGTCTTTGATCCATTTTGAATTAATTTTGGTACATGGTGACAGCTAGCAGTCCAGTTTCATTCTTTGGCACTTGGCTATCTAATTCTGCCAGCACCATTTATTGAAGAGGCTGTCTTTCCTCCATTGTATGCTTTTAGCTTCTTTGTTCAAAATTATCTGTCCATATTTATGTGGTTTTATTTCTGGGTCCTCAATTCTATTCCATTGGTCTATGTGCCTGTTTTTCCACCAATACCAAGCTGTTTTGATTATTGTAGCCCTGTAGTACAAGCTAAAGTCAGGCAGTGTGATACCTCCAGTATTGTTCTTTTTTTTAAATATTGCTTTTGCTATTCGGGGTCTTTTGTGGTTCCAAACAAATCTGATGATTTTTTGTTCTATTTCTTTAAAAAATGCCATTGGGATTTTGATGGGGATTGCATTAAATCTGTATATGGCTTTGGGTAATATGGCCATTTTAGCTATGTTGATTCTTCCAATCCATGAGCACGAAATGTCTTTTCATTTCTTTGTGTCTTCTTCAATTTCTTTCAAAAATGTCTTATAGTTTTCAGCATATAAATCATTCACATCCTTGGTTAAGTTTATTCCTAGGTATTTTATTCTTTTTGCTGCAATTGCAAAAGGAATTGTTTTTTCTATTTCTTTTTCTGAGAGTTCATTGTTGGTATGCAGGAAAGCAATGGACTTTTGTACGTTGATTTTGTAGCCAGCAACTTTACTGTATTCATTGATTGTTTCTAATAGCTTTTTGGTGGAGTTTTTAGGGTTTTCTATATATAGCATCATGTCATCTGCAAAGAGTGACAATTTAACTTCTTCATTCCCAATTTGGATGCCTTTTATTTCTTTCTCTTGCCTGATGGCTCTGGCAAGGACTTCCAACACTATGTTGAAAAGCAGAGGTGATAGGGGACAACCTTGTCATGTTCCTGAACGTAGAGCAAAGGGCTTCAGGTTTTCACCATTAATTATGAGATTAGCTGAGGGCTTGTCGTATATGGCTTTTATTATGTTGAGGTATTTTCCTTCTATACCAATTTTAGTAAGTGTTTTAATCATAAATGGATGTTGTATCTTATCAAATGCTTTTTCTGCATCAATTGATAGAATCATATGATTTTTGTCCTTTATTTTGTTTATGTGATGTATCACATTGATGGATTTGCGAATGTTGAACCATCCTTGTGCCCGGGGGATGAACCCCACTTGGTTGTGATGAATAATCTTTTTAATGCATTGTTGTATTTGATTTGCTAAAATTTTGTTTAGGATTTTAGCATCTGTATTCATCAGAGATATTGGTCTGTAGTTTTCTTTTTTTGTGTTGTCTTTACCAGGTTTTGGTATCAGGGTAATGTTGGCCTCATAAAATGAGTTAGGGAGTACTGACTCTTCTTCAATTTTTTGGAAGAGTTTGAGCAGGATTGGTATTAGATCCTCTTCGGAGGTTTGACAGAATTCACTAGTGAAGCCATCTGGTCCCAGACTTTTGCTTTTGGGAAGGTTTTTGATGACTGATTCAATTTCGTTACTGGTGATCTGTCTGTTTAGATTCTCCAGTTCTTCATGATTCAGCCTTGGAAGGCTATATGTTTCTAAGAATTTGTCCATTTCTTCTAGGTTATTGAAGTTGGTGGTATATAGTCCTTCATAGTATTCTTGCATGATCCTTTGTATTTCTGTGGTGTCCGTGATAACTTCCCCTTTCTCATTTCTGATTTTGTTAATTAGTGTCTTCTCTCTTCTTATCTTAGTGAGTTTAGCCAAGGGTTTTTCAATTTTGTTAATCTTTTCAAAGAACCAGCTCTTTGTCACATTAATTTTTTCAATTGTCTTTTTGTTCTCTATTTCATTTAGTTCTGCTCTAATTTTTGTTATCTCCTTTCTTCTGCTGACCTTGGGTTTCACTTGTTCTTCTTTTTCTAGTTCTTTAAGATGTAATATGAGGTTATTTATTTGAGATTTTTCTTGTTTCTTGAGATAGGCCTGTAATGATATAAATTTCCCTCTTAAAACTGCTTTTGCTGCATCCCCAAAATTTGCTAGGATGTATTTTCATTGTCATTTGTTTCTACGTATCTTTTGATCTTGCCTCTATTTCCTCTTTGACCCAGTCGTTCTTTAAAAGTATGTTGTTTAATCTCCATGTACTTGTGTTTTTTCCTGCTTTCTTTTTGCAGTTGATATCCAATTTCAAAGCCTTGTGCTCAGAGAATATGCTTGGTCTGATTTCAATCTTCTTAAATTTGCTGAGGCTGATTTTATGTCCCAGTATATGGTCTATACTTGAGAATGTTCCATGCACACTAGAAAAGAACGCATAGTCTGATGTTTTAGGATGAAGTGCTCTATATATGTCAGTTATGTCTATTTCATCTAATGTGTCATTTAGGGCTGCTCTTTCGTTGTTTATCTTCTGTTTGGATGATCTATCCATAGCTGTCAATGATGTAATTAAGTCCCCTAGTATAATTGTGTTTTGGTCAATTTCTCCCTTTAGTTCTGTTAGTAGTTGCTTGGTATATTTCGGTGCTCCCTGATTGGGGGTATAAATATTGATGACTGTTATGTCTTCTTGTTGTATAGTCCCCTTCACCATTATGAAATGTCCATCTTTGTCTCTTGTTATCTTTTTCACTCTGAAGTCTGTTTCTTCTGATATCATTATGGCTACACCTGATTTTCTCTGGGTACCATTTGCTTGGAGTGTCAATTTCCACCCTTTCACTTTGAGTCTCTGCTTGTCCTTGTAGCTGAGATGTGTCTCTTGGAGACAGCATATGGTTGGGTTTAGTTTTTTGATCCAATCTGCTACTCTGTGCCTTTTTATTAGTGAGTTCAGTCTATTTACATTTAGGGTGATTGTTGATATGTGGCGATTTTCTGTCATTCTATCTTAGTTTTCAGGTAAGGCCGTGTCTCCATTGTTTCTTTGCCTTTTTGTTGTTGTTTATTATTTCTGTGTGGTGGTATTCTATGATGTTTCCCTCTGTTTCTTCTTTTATTACAGTATATATTTCAGTTCTGGATGTTTTTTGAGTGGTTACCCTTAAGATTATGTAAAAGAAAGTTTGATATTTAGAGTATTCCATTTTCTTCAGCACGCTTACTTTCTCCATTCCTATGTTCTGGTTCAGGCCTTTAGTCTCCCCCTTTTTATGTTTTGTTTGCCACAAATTGTCCCTGTTGATGATGGTCGAATAGCCTCCTTTAGTATTTCTTGTAGTGCAGGTCGTGTATTAGAAAATTTCCTCAGCTTCTGTAAATCTGGAAAGGTCTTTATTCCTCCTTCATATCTAAAGGATATCTTTGCTGGATATATTATTCTTGGCTCATAATTTCTCTCTTTCAATAGTTTCAATATTTGGTTCCACTCCCTCCTGGCTTGTAGAGTTTCTGCTGAAAAATCTGATGATAAACTAATGGGCTTTCCTTTGTAGGTTATCGTCTTCTTTTTCCTGGCTGCCTTCAGGATTCTTTCTTTGTCGTTGATTTTAGACAGCTTCAATACAATGTGCCCTGGAGAAGCCCTGCTGGCATTGAGGTTCTATTTGCTTCTTGGATTCGAGGATCCAGTTCTGTCCACAAGTTTGGGAAGTTCTCATCAACAATTTGTTTGAATATATTGTCTGTTCCCTTCTCTCTTTCGTCTCCTTCTGGTATGCTCATTATTCTTATATTGCTCTTTCTAATAGAGTCAGAAAGTTCTTGTAGAGTTCTTTCATTTTTTTTTAAGTCTCAAGTCTCTTTCTTCTTCCATCTGTGTAATTTCCAGGTTTCTATCTTCGATGTCACTGATTCTTTCCTCCATCTGGTCAACTCTACTACCTAAGCTGGTTATTTCATTCTTAATTTCTTCTATTGAGTTCTTAATGTCCAGAAATTCCATTTTTTGCTTTTTTAAAATTTCAATCTCTTTCGTAAAATGCTCATGTTGTTCTTTGATTGTATTTCTGAGTTCATTAAATTGCCTTTGTGTGTTTTCTTGCATCTCGTTGAGGTTTTTCAGAACTGCAATCTTGAATTCTCTGTCATTTAAGTCACATAGTACCATATCTTTAAGTTCCTTTTCTGGAGACTTTTCACTTTCTTTCTGAGCTGTCTTGTTGCCTTGGTTATTCATGGCAATTTATTATTTCTGATTTATTATCTGATTTATTATTTCTCTTTCTAGACATCTACAGGAGTGGCTTGTGCAACAGGTTGATAGGAAGAGGTCTTTCTTTTGTTTTCCAATACTTGTTGGTAGAATGTTTTATTTTTTCTTACACTGCAGCCTTTTTTTTCCTCTCTCACACAGTAGTGCTACGTTTTCTCTGAACTATTCCAGCTTCTCCCAGAATTGGGGGATTCCCTGGGAAACAGACTCCTCCTCTGTTAACAGTTTGCCTGGGTCATAGGGCGCCACGTCCCTGTGGGAATGCGGAGAGCTTTTGAAGTTCCGAAGCTCTTTCTGCACCAGATTCAGGGG
This sequence comes from Rhinolophus hipposideros, assembly GCF_964194185.1. NCBI lineage: Eukaryota > Metazoa > Chordata > Mammalia > Chiroptera > Rhinolophidae > Rhinolophus > Rhinolophus hipposideros. The sequence continues at coordinate 46,945,003 of NC_138067.1, forward strand.
GCTTCAGTTTTTCACCGTTAATTATGATATTAGCTGAGGGTTTGTCATATATGGCCTTTATTGTGTTAAGGTATTTTCCTTCTATACCCATTTTATTAAGTATTTTAGTCATAAGTGGATGTTGTATCTTGTCAAATGATTTTTCTGCCTCTATTGATATAATTATATGTTTTTTTTGTTCTTTATTGGTGTATGTGGTTTATCACATTGATTGATTTGCGTATGTTGAAGTATCCTTGTGCCCTGGGATGAACCCCACTTGGTCATGGTGTATGATCTTTTTAACGCATTGTTGAATTCAATTTGGTAGAATTTTGTTCAGGATTTTTGCAATTGTGTCCATCACAGATATTGGTGTGTAATTTTCTTTTCTTGTGTTAACCTTACCATGTTTTGGTATCAGGATAATGTTGGCCTCATGAAATGAGTTAAGGAGTATTGTCTCTTCTTCAATTTTTTTGAAGACTTTGAGTAGGACAGGTATGAGATCCTCTCCGAATGTTTGGTAGAATTCAATAGTGAAGCCATCTTGTCCCGGACTTTTGCTTTTGGGAAGGTTTCGGATGACTGATTCAATTTCCTTACTGTTGATCAGTCTATTTAGATTTTCCATTTTTTTTGTGATTCAGTCTAGGAAGGCTATATGTTTCTAAGAACATGTCCTTTTCTTCTAGGTTATTGAATTTGGTGGCATATAGTCCTTCATAGTATTCTTGGATCATCCTTTGTGTTTCTATGGCATCAGTGATAACTTCATATCTTTCATTTCTGATTTTGTTTATTTGTGTGTTTTCTCTTTTTATCTTAGTGAGTCTAGCCAAGAGTTTGTCAATCATATTAATCTTTTCAAAGAACCAGCTAATTGCTGTATTATTTTTTTCTGTTGTCTTTCTGTTCTCTATTTCATTTAGTTCTACTCTGATTTTTATTATTTTCTTCCTTCTGCTGACTTTGAGTTTCATTTGTTCTTTTTTTCTAGTTCTTTAAGGTGTAACATGAGGTTATTTATCTAGGATTTTTCTTTTTTCTTGAGATAGGCCTGATTTGGGACATAAATATTGATGACTGTTATGTCTTCTTGTTGTATACTCCCCTATACCATTATGAAATGTCCATCTTTGTCTCTTGTTGCCTTTTTTATCCCAAAGTCTGTTTCATCTGATGTCAGTATGGCTACACCTACTTTATTCTGAATACCATTTGCTTGGAATGGCAATTTCCACCGTTTCTCTTTGAATCTATATTTGTCCTTGTAGCTGAGATGTGTCTCTTGGAGGCAGCATATGGTTGGATTTAGTTTCTTGATCCAATCTGCTACTCTGTTCCTTTTTATTGGTGAGTTTAGTCCAATTACTTTTAGGGTGATTACTGATATATGAGGATTTCCTGTCATTCTGTCTTTGGTTTTCTGGTAGAACAGAGTCCCCACTGATTCTTTGCCTTTTTGTTGCTGTCTATTATTTCAGTGTGGTGGTATTCTATGATTTTTCCCTCTGTTTCTTCTTTTTTTATGTTACATATTACAGTTCTGGACTTTTTTTGAGTGGTTATCATTAAGTTTATGTAGAAGAAATTTTTATATTTAGAGTATTCCATTTTCTCCTGTCCTTTCTCCGTTCCCTTTTGCCAATTCAAACCCTTACTCTCTCCTGTTTTATGTTTTTGTTGTCACAAATTATCCCTATTTATGCTGCGAGTTGATTTCTGCTCTGCAGTAACAAGTTGTCTTTTTCCTCTTTTTTTATAAGTGTTTTTTTTCTTCTTACCCTGTATGTTATGTTTTAGTGTATAGTGTCCTATTTGGTGTAAGGTTTGCCATTTCCTGCTTCTGTCTGTCTGTTCGTAATACTACTCATGGTTTTGTATTCTTTTGCTTTTTTGTTACAGGTTGAATAGCTTCCTTCAGTATTTCTTGTGCATAGGTCATGTGTTCAAAATCCCCTCAGCTTCTGTATATCTGGAAAGGGCTTTATTCCTCCTTTATATCAAAAAGATATCTTTGCTGAATATATATTTCTTGACTTACAATTTCTCTCTTTCAATAGTTTAAATGTTTGATTCCACTCCTTCCTGCTTATAGAGTTTCCTCTAAAAAATGAGATGATAATCTAATGGTTTTCCTTTGTATGTTACTGTCTCCTTTTCCTTCTCTGCCTTGAGGATTTTTTCTTTGTCATTAATTTTTTTTAAAGTTTCAGCTGTACAAACCAATGTAATAAACATTTATCATTTACACCCCTCACAAAGTGATAACCTCCCTATCCCAATCTACTACCCCTCTTCTTTGTCATCTACTACTCCTCTTCTTTGTCATTAATTTTTGACACCTTCAATACAATGTGCCTTGGAGAAGATCTATTGGGATTGAGGTAATTAGGTGTTCTAGAATTGTGTTTTCTACTTCTGTGAAAAATGTCATTGGAATTTTAATAAGGATTGCATTGAATCTGTAGATCACATTGTGTAGTATGCATGTTTTAATTAATTATTTGAAGCTGTAAATATGGGATATCTTTCCATTTATCTATGTCTTTTTCAATTTCTTTCATAAAAATCTTATAGTTTTCAATGCACAAAACGTTCACATCCATGGTTAATATTATTTGTAAGAATCTTATGTTTTAGATAGTGTTGTAAATTGAATTGCTTTATTTTTTTTTTTAGGTATACCATGGTTAGTGTATACAAATGCAACTGAATTTTGTATAATGATTTTGTATCCAGGCAGTTTACTGAATTTGTTTATTGGAACATTTTTTTGGTGGAGTCTTTAGGATTTTCTATATATAAAGTCATATCATCTGCAAACAGGAAATTTTACTTCTTCCTTTCTGAGTTAGATGTCCTTTATTTCTTTTACTTGCTTGATTGCTCAGGCTAGGACTTGCAGTACTATATTGAATAGAGTGGTGAGAGCAATTATTTTCATGTTGTTCCTGATCTACGAAAAAAAACTTTCAGCTTTTCAATATTGAGTTTGATATTAACTGTGGGCTTGTCATATGCTACCTTTATTTTCTTGAGGTACGTTCATTGTATACCCTATTTGTTGATAGTTTTTATCAGGAAAGAATGCTATATTTTTTCCAAATGCTTTTTCTTTTTTTTTTTCTTCCCTTCTTACGTCTCATTTTTATCTCATAGAAAAGTGCCTGTTAAGTATTAACATTGAAAAACTTTTTTCATTTGACTTGAGACAAACACAACTACTGCATATTTAAATGAGGATATATTATGTAAAACTTTTGTTCAGAAACTGAAAGCAGATTAAATAAATGTAATGTACAGCATGGGGAATATAGTCAATAATATATTAACTTTTAAGGTAGTCACAGATGGTAACTAGATTTATTATGGTCACCATTTCGCAATGTATACAAATTTTAAATCACTATATTGCACACCTGAATGTAATATAATATCATATTCAATTATATCACAATAAAAAAAGGAAAATGCCATCAATTTAAATGGGTAAAAAATCATGAAGTCTTTTTTCAAATGCTTTTTCTTTATCTGGTGGAATGATCGTATGATTTATATCTTTCACTGTATTAAGGTGGTAAAACATTTATCAATTTGCATATGTTGAAACATTCTTGTAGCTAAGAGTAAATCTCATCTGATTATGGTTTATGAAACCTTTACTGTATGGTTGAATTCAGTTTGCTAGTATTTGTTGAGTATGTTTGTATCTATATTCAACTAGCATATTGTAGTTTTCTTTCTTTGATCTATTTTGCTGTTGATGCCCACTATTGCATTGTTCATTTCATTCATTGAGTTCTTCAGCTCCAGAAGTTATGTTTTATTATTATTGTGTGTGTGTGTGTTCTGTCAGTTCTCCTTCCATCACAATATATTTGACCTCATTTACCCTTATCTACCACTTTAGAAAAATAATACTAATTTCTGTCTCTGTTAAATTTCCCACTTAGTCCATGTATAGTTTTCCTGATTTCATTGAATTGCTATTCCATGTTTTCTTGTGACTTTGAATTTCCTGAAAACAGGTCTTTTGAATTACGTATTGGGTGCATTTCAGATCTTTGTGTCTTTGGGTTCAGTTATTGACAGTTATATGATCTTTGGTGATGTCATTGTTTGTGATTCTTCATGTTCTTTAGAGTTTTCTGTTCTTGTTTTTGCATTTGAAGTAGTGGCAGTCACCTCCTTCCAGCTTTACCAGCTGCCTTCAGGTGAGAGGTGCTTTTGTTTGTTTTGCTTATTCTTTGGTGCTTTCTGACCTTGTATGGAACACACACTAGCTTCATGCTTCTTGCTCCCTCTTGTGGCAGGATTCTTAGCTTGCATGTCTGCTCTTGATCTTACAATGCATGTGGCCAGCACTTAGGAACCTCTCTCTTGTTTTCCGAAAGAGGGCGCTATATGTAGCTCAAGTTTGTGGTGGTTTCCCTGCCGGTCGACACAGGTTTGTTTTCAGCACATGCTCCCCATCTGTTGAAAGTTGCTCTCTGCCTGGACTTCTACAAAGGCTCTCTTGGCCATGGCTATCGGCCCATTTCCTTGTTTTGCGGTTCCGCCAGACCCTGGCCAGGAGGGGTTGGAGTCACTCCACAGTCTCCTGCTTGTGCCAGGACCTGTCTGCCCATTTCCCAATGCACTGGAAGGGAAACACCTCCCAGGTCCCGTGGTGTGTGGTGCTGTATCCCACAGCTCCCACACAGGCACTTTATTTTGGGATAGATGCTGAATTTAAAACTTTAAAAGAGGCCCAATTAGGAGGGGCTTTTTTTGTCACCACGATAGTGACGTCACTCTCTCAGTGTTTCTGTCCCCCCTCAGCATGGAAGCCAAACTCTACCTTGTGTGTTTGCTTGGTTTGGGGCAGGACTCAGGGACCCTGGAGACACGTCAGCTTAGAACTGAGGTCTCACCTGATTCCCTATATTCTTTCTGCCTGTCCTGAACTCCGACTTAGGGAAAGCAGGAGCCAGGTTCTCCTCCTGAGTCAGCCTCTGACAGCCTGGCTCTTAATGGGACACACCTCTTATTTCCTCAGCTCTCCATGAGTGGAATTTACTTTCTGTCTTTGGCTAGTCCATAAAGAAATATTTGCTGATCACCTACTACATCCAAGGCTTTGGTGCCAGAAGCAGAAATACATGGGTGTTTAGCACAGTAAAGTTAGGTAACACATCCTTCATCTCAGAGGATTACTGTTTTGTTGTTGTGATGGTGAGAACAGGAGTGATCTACTCTCATAGTAATGTTGAAATATAGCACAGAATACTGTTAGGACAGGTACATTATATCCCCAGAACTTAGTCATCTTATAATCGGAAGCTTGTACCCTTGGCTTATGATGTTTGGAACTTAAAAATAACATTATTAATACACTTGTTCATCTCTCCATTTTCACATCCATCCATCCAACCAGGCACCCATCTATCCACCTTCCCACACATCTATCCATCATCCATTTATTCTGTAAAGTTCTATCTAAGGAAAGTCAACTCCATCTCACACATATTGCTAAGATTAAAAAACAGAAATACTGAAATATGGTGACTAAATGGGCATAAAGTTTCAAGTACTCAGGATGAATAATACTGGGAGGTAAATGTTCTTAGCACAGTAAAATAACATTTAAAGAAAAAGCAGAAATATGTGATAACATCGTGTTGCTCTGCTCTCGAGGAATGATTAGTTTTGGTGAAGATCCAGAGATAAACCAATCACTAACGAATCTACGATATATTAGGATATGTGTCAGGCAGGACAACCCCCTGGAGCTAGGACAGGAGATGACGGGACCAAAACTTGACTGGGATGAGATGGAAGACGTTTTGGTGAGGTGACCTTTGAGCACAGAGCTGAAGGCTGAGAGAGACTTCCTTCCTAAGGTAACAGGGAATGTGTTAGAGAATTCCAGGTGGAGACAGTGGCACATAGAAGAAGCCTTCACACTCCATGTGGGAATTCCGTTATATGGTCTTCATCTTTTAACGTGTGCTCTTTGTCTTCTTCTGTAAATTGGCTGTGACACATTTCCAGTTCCCTCCTCAGCTATGATGTAAATAAAAATATTAGCTTGTGTTTATTTCACATCTGTATAGGAGTAAGGATTTTACCTTTTGACATGAATTGTTCTATATCAAAATACATTTATGAGGAGGAAGTGTTGGTCATGAGTTGTGCATGTCCGTGTCTTACCTTCCTCCTTCCACCAGCAGAAAAATACAGCAGCAGACCTGTCGTGTTGGGTGCCCTGGAGAGCTGAGGTCAGCACAACAGATTCAACATGTAACACTACAGGTCAAGTTCAGCGTCATTGTGACAATGAGCACAAAGAAGAAAAACAGGGCACTATAAGGAGCAAAAACGACTATTCTCTTTGCCCTGGACTGTCGGTGTTTCCTACCAAACGCTCCCCGTCATGTCCTTGCGGGACATTCTTGCAACAGCACCCACCACACCTTCCCTGAAACGAAGCTGCGTCATTCCAGCCTCCACGGTGCTCCCGCGCTCCTTTCTCAGAACTGAACTCTCCTCCTCACCCTGTGGTCCTGCCTTCAAGTTTTAGGGGTCAGTGAGTTGGGGGAGTGTTCTGAATTGGAAAGGAAAGTGGACCTTTATTTAAATATTGAGCAATCTTCCACTGACTGTGTGATGACCTCGGGCAGTAACAGAAAGTCCCTGAGCCTCATTTTCCTCACTTGGAACAATGTGTCATGAACCAGCTGCTCAGCGTGGGTGTGGGGTTAGTGGTGCGAGGTTCATGGGCGCGTCTCAATCATTGTTAATTTCCAACCAGGTTAAGACATACGGGAGTTTGTACGTGAAAGGTTCATGGTGTCAGAGCCCACAGTCAAGGTGGAGGGTAGAGATTATATTCCTCCCAGAAATGTAACAGGATTCTAGGCACTCTGTTTTCCCCCACAACTGATTTTGCCATTGTTTTTTTCCTTTTGTTCCTCATGTGGATGTATTAAGATTGTGAGCCCAATAAACTTTAATTGAGAATAAAGATTTTCACATCATGATTTCTTTGAAAATGTGATATCAGACTGAGGTGGAGATTCCCAGGACCTTTAAAACAGAAGGAAACATAGATGCACATGAGGGTCATCAGGGAGGTGCTGCAGTTGGCTCGTGTTCACTTGCACAGATGATTCTACCCATTCCATTCCAACTACGCCTACAGTCCTCTCACACTGGCATCTGGAGGCTGACCACGAAGTGAGTATTTACACCCAGGAAATCGGCAAATGCCATGTATCAGGGCTTTTGAAAAAACAGTATTTTCTGAGAGCTGGTTTACCACCCGACAGTCATTGTAAACACCAGTGTGCTCATTCATTTCTGGAGAAACTACACCAGGTATCATCTGATAGAGGCAAGTGCTCGCTGGGTCCAGAGAGGGTTTATTTTCCAGACTGATTTTGGATTTATTTGGACTGATTTGGATTTATATCAAGTTGGACTTGATATCCAACCATTTATTCAGTTAGGAAGCAGGTTCTGTGTTATGAGCTGAAGAGATGAACACATCAGGGAATGTGGGCCAGAGATTGAAGGTGAGTACAGCTGTGGATCCAAACCGATAGTGTGGTTCGTAGACTCATGCCATAGGGTTGGAAAAAGAGAAAGGTCCAATCAAGGAAAATCAATAGTGGTGTGAAGTGAACTTGCTACTTTTTAATTATTGAAAAGTCTCTGTAGCCTTTTCCTGCACGTGAAGCATGGCTACACCTTTGATACTCTTAGCAGACAGCCCCCACATGTAATCCCCAGATTTCTTTCCAGAACCTGTTGGATCATCAAATTCATTTCTGAGGTTCTACCTTGATGGTGGGGTGTCTCTGTGTTCCCGTCCTGGCTGCACTGTGGGTCCTTCTCTGACTGTGCCAGGCTTCAAAGAGCAGCATTGCAAGGACCACCAGGATCAAGCCCGCCACGCCCATCCGGGTGAGATTCCCCATTGTGTATTCTTGGGTGTCTGAGGCTGGAGGTTGTGGGCAAAGAGGTCAGGGCAGACTGTAATTACACCAGGGTCCCTGCATGTGGAGCTGGGCACCTGCCTTCCTCTGACGGCTTTTGGCCCTGTGTGCTCAGTCCCTGAACTGTGGATTTCTCCTTACTCACCAGTCTTGGTATCTGAATTGTTTTTCGAGGGCTCCAGGATATCAGCTGCTCCTAGGAAGCAAAAACAGATAGGGTGTGGGAGAGGCGATATAGGAATGCTTGGTAATCGCTCCTCTGATCTCCAGTTTGTCTCTGCAACTAATAATGCCCATCTCAATCCCTTTAGGTGAACATTTTGGTGCCTCTTCTTACACCTAATTAGGAAGCAAAGGTGAACATGTGGGGCTCTGATTTGTCTTCACGTCAGGGACAGGAAGAAGTGAAGGGCTGGTCTACTTTTCTATTCTTCCACCTCAGCCAGCTCCTTTTGTCTCTGACTTGGGAATACAATTTCCCTGTCACATTCCTTTCTTCTGTTTATTAATCTTTTTGCTGATAAATGATGCAATATGCAGAACATACCAGGCAATGTTTTAGTATCAAGGATTACCACAATTAACAAACCTCTAATTATCATTCCATTTCTAGTCTAATAGGAAGAGTAATAAGAAACGAGCAAAAAGTTAAATAATAAAATAAAATATTTAAGTGGACAAGTAGACAAAAACACAGATATCTATACCGTCTTTCTGAGAAAATAAGACGTAGCCAGGCAAACAGCTCTAATGCATCTTTTGGAGCAAAAATTATTATAGGACCCGGTCTTATTTTAGTATAAGCCTAGGTCCTTAATATAATATAACATAATATAATGTAATATAATATAATGTAATAAATACCAGGTCTTATATTAATTTTGGCTCCAAAAGATGCTTTAGAGCTGATAGCATGGCTAAGTCTTATTTTCTGGGAAACACAGTAGGTATAAGGTAGTTTGGCAAACATAATTGCAGGAAATACCGGGGAAGTTGGGCGAGGGAAGCGAACACTAACACACATTCTTACGGGAGATGTTTTGCAGGGCGGACTTAACTGACTGACAACCTGGTGCTCATGGCAATTGTGCAGAAATCCTGCCTTTCTCTCTGTCCTCCCGGATAATCACAGTTGTTAGTGGACACAGGACAAGCTGAGAGCGGACTGATGTTCCAAGTAAGAGTAAGTCCTGTACCTTCTGCCACAGGGATTCACTGGCACCAAAGCTCAGAACTGAATGAGCCTTTTGAAATCCAGGATAGGATTCTGCCTTCACAGAGGGAAGAACCACGTTCCAGATATGCGTAGAATTTTGTAGTTGGCTCCATCTCTCGGGAGGGGAGTTGGAGACTGAGGCAACATAGTTTCAGCTTAGATTCCCATTGAACCCCAAGTACCGTGACCTGAAAATGGGAGCCCCTTATTTATTGTACACATCATATGTGGGCCTGATCCCACAGGTGCCAAAATGACTCTCAGGGGCCTATAATCAGCACCACAGACAGCGGCTGGCAGGGCACGTGCTGTTCTCCCCACCACCGCTGGGCATGTTCCCTTCGTGCCTTTCCTCTCACACTGCTCACCAGACAGGCATCAGTGCCCTCCATGCTACCTGAAACTCGAGGCCGCTTTTTTAAATCTCCACCTTTCTCCCTGAGTCTTTAGGAAACAAACCCTTCTGTAAATATTTGATGTTTGCAGGATAACCTGAGAAACTAGCTAAAGCCTGGTAGAATCTGTCTCCTCTAGGCTAAGAGGACTCTGTCACCCAACAGACATGACGTTTGTCCATGTGGGTGAGAGTGTGCAGACTGCAAATGCTTCATGAAACAGGAACAGGAGAGAGGTATTGGCTGTGGCTGCCTGTTCATTTCATCTTTAGTCCCATTTCTTCTTCCCAAAGAAGGCCCTTCGGCTCTTCAGTGAATTCCCTGTACACACCCAGTACAGACTGGACCTTAGGTGTGGAGAGGCATGGTAAGGCAAGAGACTCCCCATCTTTTCCATCTCTCCATGGGGAGGGACCCTTTGTCATGACCTCCCTGTTTCTCCTTTCTTCCCACCCAGCACAGAGCTCTCCTGGGGCAGTGCTGTGAGCTGAATCTGGTCCCTCAATGGACAGAGGCTGGGGCTCCTCACCTGAGACCACAAGCTGCAGGGGGTCACTGATGTGTGACAGCAGGGAGGGGGAGGTGCTGCGTGAACCGTAGCACCTGTAAGTGCCCCTGTGGGCTGAGGTAACAGGACTGATGGGGAAGTTCGCCTGAGAGGGTGCAGCCCTATCCCGCAGATGCAGGTGCTGGGGAGGAGCAGGTGACTTCTCCTTGTGCAGGTGGAAGTTATCAAACCAGACCTCAGAGCGACACTGCAGGGTCACATTCTCTCCCCGGGACACTGAGGGTCCTGGCTGGGCCAAGAGGGAGGGTGCACTGTACATGCCTGAGGGAGAGGAAGGACCTGAGGTGTAGAGAGCTGCCCTCTCCCACATGCCCGTGACCCTGCATTGCGGGACCAGGTCCTTCTCCAGGGATTCTGGTTGTGAGCCCTTCTCAGCACCTCTCAGTCCCTCTGGGTGGGGCTCTTATCTCCATGTCCCTCACTCCCTCTCCATGGAGCACACCGCATCTCAGCCTCCGCTCCTGGACCCTCTCCCTGCACCCCATTACCACTAGGGTGACCCTGAGCCCAGCGCCCTGAGCCGACTCTCAGGACCTGGGGCAGGGCAGGGCTCCCACCTGTGATCAGGATGTCCAGGGGGGCGCTGGGGGCCGACCATGCATACGACAGGTTGTGTCCAGTGTAGCATCTGTACCGGCCCCCGTGGGTGCGGGTCACATGGCCCAGGGGGAAGTCGGGGCTGTGCTGCCCATCAAGGCGCTGGGGGTGTGTGAGACCCACGTCCTTGGTCAGAGCGAATCTGTCAAAGCCAGCCTCTGAGTGACACTGGAGCATTAAATTGTCTCCAGGAAGCACCAATGGGCCTGGCTAGACCGAGAGGGTGGGCCTCCTGTACACGCCTGGGAGAAGGGGACAGTGGTACCAAGGGGACACACCCCACATTGCCCACTGGGCTGCCGTGAGAGTTCTCACTGGTCCCTTCCTAGCTTCCTGCCTGTGGTTTTGTCCCCAGGAGGCCAGTGTCACCGACCCTCCATGGCCCCTGGGCTCCACTGGGCACAAGGTTTAGGTCAATCCTTTAGGACCCAGGAAAGAGATGGGGCTGAGCAGGTATGTCCTCACCTGTGACCTTGAGATGCAGAGGCTTACTGGGGTGTGACCACACATTAGGGTAGTAGCTGGGGGAACCATAGCATCTGTAGGTCCCCCCGTGGGAAATGTTCACGGGGCCCACAGGGAAGAGGGCCTGGGCCGGCCACCTCCCATCACTGGTCCTTGAATCCACATGTATGGGCGGGTCAGCTCCTCCGCCCTTCAGCAGGTGGAAAGTGCCCCATGTAGTCTGTGAGCTACACGAGAGGGACACGTACTCTCCTGAGGCCACCACAGGGCTTGGCTGGGCTGAGAGGGAGGGTGCAACGTATATGCCTGAGGGAGGAAGAGAGAGCTGTGTTGAAGGGGGACAGTCACCCCACATACCCCAGTGTGGGCTGTGAGGGGTGAGGTCCCCCCCGAGTCCACACTCCATTTCCTTCTGCCTGTGAGGGGGAGCCCACAGTGTTGAGGGGACCCAGCTCTTACCTGTCACCACCAAGGACAGGGGGTCACTCAGCTCTGACCAGCTGTTCCTTCTGGTGTAATATGCACACTGGTACTGTCCTACAGTGGTTGAGCTCATGGATTCAATAAGGAAACCGGTCTTGTTGCTGGAGTCCTGTGGGATCTTTGTATCCAAGACTTGAGAACCAGGCTCTTTATACAGACTGTAGGCCTCAGCCTGCAGGGAACCCTGACACCAGATGGTCACACGGCTCCCCTTGGTGACCACGGGGCCTGGGTCAGCCCAGATGGAGGGTTTGGGGAGGACCTCTGGAAAGAAATCAGACCTGGAGGTCAGGGGTGCCCTTCTCCCCTGTGTCACCACCGGTCACTCCAAGGCCCTTCCCAGACTGGTTACCATCTGCCCAGACCCTGTTTCTCATAGGTGCCCAGGGGGTTGGGGGACTGAAGCAGGAGACCTGGGGGAGGACTCACCTGCCTGTACCAGGTCCTGCGGGCCCCGACACAGCCCTGAAAGAGATTTTCTGTGAGAACCATCCGCTCCCCCACCCACAGCGGCTCCAGGCCTGGGATGGGTCCCTAAACACAGGGTCAGACCTGGGGCTGACAACGACTAGTTTTCCCCTGGAAATCCTGTCCCCACTGACCCTCCTGAGTCCTGGGGTCTTTTAGGGACCAGGACCTGGAAGGCGAGGGGACCCCATCCCTCCATTTCCCCTAAAGCTCACCGAGGCAGAGAAGGGCAGTGAGGGTCAGGGTCGTGGTGCTGCCTCTCATGGTCCCTAGAGCCCAGCAGGACAGATGCACAGGGTGTGACGAGGTCCAGGCTCCATGTAACATGTCACGAGTTCCTCTTCAGTGGCCTCAAGGGAGGGGAACAGCCCCTTCCACGGCCTCGCTCTGCTCACCTGGAGGGATGGGGCTGAGGAGACAGCAGGCTGTGGCACCTTTTGGACCAGACCTGAGACTCACCAGACCCACACTCTCCGCCTCCACCTCATGCCAAACCCAAATCCAGAGGGTGACGCTGGTCCCAGAACATGAGGGGAGAGGAGGCAGGGCAGGAGGTGAGCCAGCCCAACTTCTGCTCCAATTCCGACGACCTGTGTGGGCTTGGGTAAGTCACTTCCCTTTCCTGAGACTCTGTAAATGCAATTTTTCTTCCTTTCTCTCACTGGCCAGGCAATCAGGCAGAATTTACTGAGTAGTCACCATGGCCAGCCATGGTGCCAGACACTGGACATTGATGGCCGAAGACAGATCCTTTCCTTGCACTCATGGGCTCAGATGAACGAAGGCAGACATTACAGCTATTTAGATAGCAGACAATTCAGTTACAGTTTTGTTGTGAGATTATTACATGTTGGAAGAAAAAAATGAACGATGAGATCCAGTAACATGTATACGTTATGTAACCTGGATCCTTCTTGGGGATGGAGTGACCCTGGGCATGAGTGGGTTAGCCTGGTGGTGGTGGCTGGGTGGCTTTGTGACCAGAAAGGTCCTGAGCTGTTGTCAGATGTGAGAGCAGCCAGGAGAAGGCTGGGCCCGCTCACTCAGGTCTCCAGCACCGTGCAAGTACTTTGGGTTTTATGCTGAAGTCAGTGGGAAAGTTCTGCAACAGACAGTACGAACAGAGTTCTGTTTTAAAAAGGCAACCACTGTGTGAAATGTAATGCAGGAGGGCTCTATTGGTAACTCTAGCAAGATGGCGTGTTGGTCAGTATTTGAAGTCGTTCATGTGGTTTTCTCGTACAGCCCTGACACAAACTTGTAACTCAAAGTACATTCACAGTTGAGTGGCACAAGACAGGATGGCTACTCGGTTCAGCCGGTTGGCTAGGTTCTAATGGACAGGGGTAGCAGCCGTGGGAGGCACAGAATTGTTAAAAGCTCAGTTTCTGTGTGTGGCTTGGGGTGGAGGGGTTTGGTTGTGGAAGGAGAGTGTGTTCTCTGGAGCTGGTGTGTTTAGCTCAGGCCTGATCATTCCCAGCCTTGAATGTCAGATGGTGCTACTTAGGGTTTTTTTTTTGAAGATGGAAATTGATGGAATGGTTGGCGCTCAGCCCAGATAGGGTTATAGGAAGAGTCCCTTGGAAGTGCAGAGAGGAGTGAACTGGAGAAAGCAGTGGGGCCTGGACTGGAGGATGAGGAAGGGGGCTGATGTGATGACACAGACGTCTGGAGTCTTGAGTTGGGCTGGGGACACGGTTAAGAGGGGGTCGGGCATAATGTGTGGATTTGATGATGGGATGTGAAGTGCAAGATTAAAACTGAAGTCTGTTCCAATCTCTTCTTGGTGCCTGGAGGAGCTAATGGGACCATCACGGGGAGGACGACCCCGGTGGTGAGGGAGGCATGAGGAGACGCTTAGAAGACTGATCACCATTTCTCAGAGGAAAGCACGGCCATGCCTCGTGACCTGGGACTGCGGATTGTCCTTCCTCTAAACACTTCCCTTCACTGACTTCCTTGTTTCTGAGTCAGCACTGTCTTTCCTTCAAATCCCCTGAATCATTTTTGCTCCTCAGTGGCCCCTGCTGCCCTGGGTGGAGCTCTTTTTCTCACATTGTGGGTTCTTTCTCCAGCTCTGGTAAAAGCCCGCATGGGAGGCAATTCAGTCATTTAGAAATGAACCGACTCAGGGATCTGTGAGACAATTCATGTCATTGATCTCCCAGAAAAGAATGATAGTAATGAATAAAATTATATTTGAAAAAGTAAATAGCTGACCATTTCACAAATTTGTTGAAACGCATAAATTTACATGTCCAAGATAATCAGATATAAGTCTTTAAAGAGCATGCCCACAAACATCATGGTCATAAAGTAGTGATACCAAAGCAAGAAATTAAAATTGCATCTAGAGAAAAAGTCACGTTGCATACAGAGGAAAAATGATTTCTGCGATTACAGATTTCCCCATCAGAAACCATTATGGCCAGAAGATTTTAAAGTCTTTGGAGTCAAGAAGAGCCAACCTGAAATTCTGGACATTTTCTTTAGGAATGGTAGCTAAATAGTCATTCTGAGAGGAAAGGACACTGAGTAAATTTGTTGCCAGCAGACCTACTTAAAAGAAGTAAGTTCTTCAGGGAAGAAGGAAATAATTCTAGAGGAAGACTTGGAAAGTCAAGAATAAAGGAAGAGAAAAAATGGTAACTATTTAAGTAAATGTTATATCATAATTTTCTTCTCTTGATGTAGTCACACAACAGCCTAGCCAACTGTCCCCCTGTGTCTTTCCTTAAGGAAAGAAGAGTCTGTGATTTTGTGCCTTTCTGGGACTCTGTTCCATCCTTGTGTTTACACCTTATGTCTCTCTGTCTGATCCCCAAAAGATGGTTTGCATCCAAAGACGGGTAAGATATCTCACGGGAGATACAACCTAAGCCAGGCGGAACCGAGTGGGGACCCCCAATGAGCTGCCTTAGACAAATATGGGAAGGGGCCTTGCCTCCCCTTGCCCCTGCCTGGGAAAGTCTGTTGCTGGCTCTGGCTTTTCCCTCGTACCTGTTTGTTAGAGAAATAATGAGGAGAACAAAGATCAGTTATCTCTATGGAGCTGTTACTATATGAGCGACTTGACCCTGAGAAGGTATATACCTTAGGTAAGACATCATGGGACCTTGTGCTTCGGCTGTTTGAAAATCAACATAATTGGTTTGGGATGTTTCTATAACGTGATAAGTGAGTCTCACAGACTGTGCCAAAAAACACTGTTACTCCCTTGCATACTTATCAATAAAAGCCTCCAGTCGGCTTTATTCGGGGCTCCAGTCCTCTGAGACTGAGAGACCCCTGGCCTTCTTTTGTTTTTTCTTTTTTTTTTTTAAATTAAATTTATTGGGGTGACAATTGTTAGTAAATTTACATAGATTTCAGGTGTACAATTCTGTATTACATCATCTATAAATCCCATTGTGTGTTCACCACCCAGAGTCAGTTCTCCTTCCATCACCATATATTTGATCCCCCTTACCCTCATCTCCTTCCCCCCACCCCCTTACCCTCCGGTAACCACTAAATTATTGTCTGTGTCTATGAGTTTTTGTTTCTCATTTGTTTGTCTTGTTCCTTTGTTGTTTTTGGTTTATATACCACATATCAGTGAAATCATAGGGTTCTCTGCTTTTTTTGTCTGACTTTTTCACTTATCATTATACTCTCAAGATCCATCCATGTTGTCACAAATGCTCCTATATCATCTTTCCTTAACGCCCAATAGTATTC
Organism: Rhinolophus hipposideros; assembly: GCF_964194185.1. Taxonomy (NCBI): domain Eukaryota; kingdom Metazoa; phylum Chordata; class Mammalia; order Chiroptera; family Rhinolophidae; genus Rhinolophus; species Rhinolophus hipposideros. The sequence goes on from NC_138067.1 coordinate 46,960,879, forward strand.
CATTGTGTATATGTACCACAACTTCTTTATCCATTCGTCTATCAAAGGACATTTTGGTTGTTTCCATGTCTTGGCCACTGTAAACAAAGCTGCAATGAACATTGGAGCACACGTGTCTTTATAGAGAAATGTTTTCAGATTTTTTGGGTAGATACCCAGGAGAGCGATTGCTGGGTCGTATGGTAATTCTATTCGTAATTTTTTCAGGAACCTCCACACTGCCTTCCATAACGGCTGCACCAGTCTGCATTCCCACCAACAGTGTATGAGGGTTCCTTTTTGTCCACAGCCTCTCTCCAACACTTGTTACTATTTGTCTTGTTGATGAAAGCCATTCTGACTGGGGTGAGGTGATATCTCATTGTGGTTTTTATTTGCATTTCTCTGATGATTAGTGATGTTGAGCATTTTTTCATATGTCTATTTGCCATTTGTAAGTCCTGTTTGGAGAAATGTCTCTTCAGGTCCTCTGTCCATTTTTCAATTGGGTTGTTTGTTTTTTTTGCTGTTGAGTTTCATGAGTTCCTTGTATATTTTGGATGTTAGCCCCTTTTCAGAGGCAGGCAATGTTTGCAAAAATCTTCTCCCATTCAGTTGGTTGCCTCTTTGTTTTGTCAATAGTTTCTTTTGCTGTGCAGAAGCTTTTAAGTTTCATACAATCCCATTCATTTATTTTAGTTTTTACTTTCATTGCCTTTAGAGTCAAATTCATAAAATGCTCTTTGAACCCAAGGTCCATAAGTTTAGTACCTATGTTTTCTTCGATGCAGTTTATTGTGTCAGGTCTTATGCTTAAGTCTTTGATCCATTTTGAATTAATTTTTTTTTTTTTAAAGTTTGTAGGTAGAGTTTTTATTTTTTTTTATTTTTTTTTTATTTTTTATTTTTTATTAATTTTATTGGGGTGACAATTGTTAGTAAATTTACATAGATTTCAGGTGTACAATTCTGTATTACATCGTCTATAAATCCCTTTGTGTGTTCACCACCCAGAGTCAGTTCTCCTTCCATCACCATATATTTGATCCCCTTTACCCTCATCACCCACCCCCCACCCCCTTACCCTCTGGTAACCACTAAACTATTGTCTGTGTCTATGAGTTTTTGTTTCTCATTTGTTTGTCTTGTTCTTTTTGGTTTATATACCACATATCAGTGAAATCATAGGGTTCTCTGCTTTTTCTGTCTGACTTATTTCACTTAGCATTATTCTCTCGAGATCCATCCATGTTGTCACAAATGCTCCTATATCATCTTTCCTTAACGCCGAATAGTATTCCATTGTGTATATGTACCACAACTTCTTTATCCATTCATCTATCGAAGGACATTTTGGTTGTTTCCATGTCTTGGCCACCGTAAACAAAGCTGCAATGAACATTGGCGTACACGTGTCTCTATAGAGAAATGCTTTTATATTTTTGGGGTAGATACCCAGGAGAGCGATTGCTGGGTCATATGGTAATTCTATTCGTAATTTCTTGAGGAACCTCCACACTGCCTTCCATAGCGGCTGCACCAGTCTGCATTCCCACCAACAGTGTATGAGAGTTCCTTTTTCTCCACAGCCTCTCCAACACTTGTTACTATTTGTTTTGTTGATGAAAGCCATTCTGACTGGGGTGAGGTGATATCTCATTGTGGTTTTCATTTGCATTTCTCTGATGATTAGCGATGTTGAGCATTTTTTCATATGTCTATTTGCCATTTGTATATCCTCTTTGGAGAAATGTCTCTTCAGGTCCTCTGTCCATTTTTCAATTGGGTTGTTTGTTTTTTTGTTGTTGAGTTTCATGAGTTCCTTGTATATTTTGGATATTAGCCCCTTATCAGAGGAACTGTTTGCGAAAATCTTCTCCCATTCAGTTGGTTGCCTCATTATTTTGTCAATAGTTTCTTTTGCTGTGCAGAAGCTTTTCAGTTTCATATAATCCCATTTGTTTATTTTAGTTTTTACTTCCATTGCCTTTGGAGTCAAATTCATAAAATGCTCTTTGAACCCAAGGTCCATAAGTTTAGTACCTATGTTTTCTTCAATGCAGTTTATTGTGTCAGGTCTTATGCTTAAGTCTTTGATCCATTTTGAATTAATTTTGGTACATGGTGACAGATAGCAGTCCAGTATCATTCTTTTGCACGTAGCTATCCAATTCTGCCAGCACCATTTATTGAAGAGGCTGTCTTTCCTCCATTGTATGTTTTTAGCTTCTTTGTCAAAAATTATCTGTCCATATGTATGTGGTTTTATTTCTGGGTTTTGAATTCTATTTCACTGGTCTATGTGTCTGTTTTTGCACCAATACCAAGCTGTTTTGATTATTGTAGCCCTGTAGTACAAGCAAAAATCAGGGAGTGTGACACCTCCAGTATTGTTCTTTTTTTAAAATATTGCTTTGGCTATTCGGGTTCTTTTGTGGTTCCAAACAAATCTGATGATTTTTTGTTCTATTTCTTTAAAAAATGCCATTGGGATTTTGATGGGGATTGCATTAAATCTGTATATGGCTTTGGGTAATATGGCTATTTTAACTATGTTGATTCTTCTAATCCATGAGCACGGAATGTCTTTCCATTTCTTTGTGTCTTCTTGAATTTCTGTCAAAAATGTCTTATAGTTTTCAGCATATAAATCATTCACATCCTTGGTTAAGTTTATTCCTAGGTATTTTATTCTTTTTGCTGCAATTGCAAAAGGAATTGTTTTTTCTATTTCTTTTTCTGAGATTTCATTGTTGGTATATAGGAAAGCAATGGACTTTTGTACGTTGATTTTGTAGCCAGCAACTTTACTGTATTCATTGATTGTTTCTTATAGCTTTCTGGTGGAGTCTTTAGGGTTTTCTATATATAGCATCATGTCATCTGCAAAGAGTGACAATTAAACTTCTTCATTCCCAATTTGGATGCCTTTTATTTCTTTCTCTTGCCTGATTGCTCTGGCAAGGACTTCCAATACTATGTTGAAAAGCAGAGGTGATAGGGGACAACCTTGTCGTGTTCCTGAACGTAGAGCAAAGGGCTTCAGCTTTTCACCATTAATTATGAGATTAGCTGAGGGCTTGTCGTATATGGCCTTTATTATGTTGAGGTATTTTCCTTCTATACCAATTTTAGTAAGTGTTTTAATCATAAATGGATGTTGTATCTTATCAAATGCTTTTTCTGCATTAATTGATAGAATCATATGATTTTTGTCCTTTATTTTGTTTATGTGATGTATCACATTGATGGATTTGCGAATGTTGAACCATCCTTGTGCCCCAGGGATGAACCCCACTTGGTCGTGATGAATAATCTTTTTAATGCATTGTTGTATTCTATTTGCTAAAATTTTGTTTAGGATTTTAGCATCTGTATTCATCAGAGATATTGGTCTGTAGTTTTCTTTTTTTGTGTTGTCCTTACAAGGTTTTGGTATCAGGGTAATGTTGGCCTCATAAAATGAGTTAGGGAGTACTGACTCTTCTTCAATTTTTTGGAAGAGTTTGAGCAGGATTGGTATTAGATTCTCTTTGAAGGTTTGATAGAATTCACTAGTGAAGCCATCTGGTCCAGGACTTTTGATTTTGGGAAGGTTTTTGATGACTTATTCAATTTTGTTACTGGTGATCGGCTTGTTTAGATTTTCCAGTTCTTCATGATTCAGCCTTGGAAGGCTATATCTTTCTAAGAACTTGTCCATTTCTTCTAAGTTATTGAATTTGGTGGCATATAGTCCTTCATAGTATTCTTGAATAATCCTTTGTATTTCTGTGGTGTCCGTGTTAACTTCCCCTTTTTCATTTCTGATTTTGTTGATTAGTGTCTTCTCTCTTTTTATCTTAGTGAATCTAGCCAATGGTTTGTCAACTTTGTTAATCTTTTCAAAGAACCAGCGCTTTTCACATTCATTTTTTCTATTGTCTTTTTGTTCTCTCTTTCATTTAGTTCTGCTCTGATATTTGTTATCTCCTTTCTTCTGCTGACCTTGGGTTTCGCTTGTTCTTCTTTTTCTAGTTCTTTAAGGTGTAATATGAGATTATTTATTTAGGATTTTTGTTGTTTCTTGAGATAGGCCTGTAATGATATAAATTTCCCTCTTAAAACTGCTTTCGCGGCATCCCAAAAATTTTGGTAGGATGTATTTTCATTGTCATTTGTTTCTATGTATCTTTTGATCTCTCCTCTAATTTCTTCTTTGACCCACTCGTTCTTTAAAAGTATATTGTTTAAAAATATATATATATATTGTTTAATCTCCATGTACTTGTGTTTTTTCCTGCTTACTTTTTGCAGTTGATATCCAATTTCAAAGCCTGTGATCAGAGAATATGCTTGGTATGATTTCAATCTTCTTAAATTTGCTGAGGCTGATTTTATGTCCCAATATATGGTCTATACGTGAGAATGTTCCATGTACACTTGAAAAGAATGTATAGTCTGAAGTTTTAGGATGAAGTGCTCTATATATGTCAATTATGTCCATTTCATCTAATGTGTCATTTAGGGCTGCTATTTCGTTATTTATCTTCTGTTTGGATGATCTATCCATAGCTGGCAATGATGTATTTAAGTCCCCTAGTATAATTGTGTTTTGGTCAATTTCTCCCTTTAGTTCTGTTAGTAGTTGCTTAGTATATTTCGGTGCTCCCTGATTGGGGGCATAAATATTGATGACTGTTATGTCTTCTTGTTGTATAGTCCCCTTTACCATTATGAAATGTCCACTTTGTCTCTTGTTATCTTTTTCACCCTGAAGTCTGTTTCATCTGATATCATTATGGCTACACCTGATTTTCTCTGGGTACCATTTGCTTGGAGTGTCAATTTCCACCCTTTCACTTTGAGTCTATGCTTGTCCTTGAAGCTGAAATGTGTCTCTTGTAGACAGCATATGGTTGGGTTTAGTTTTTTGATCCAATCTGCATATGGTTGGGTTTAGTTTTTTGATCCAATTTTTTGATCTACTCTGTGTCTCTTTATTGGTGAGTTCAGTCCATTTACATTTAGGGTGACTATTGATATATGAGCATTTCCTGTCATTCTATCTTTAGTTTCCTGGTAAGGCTGTGTCTCCATTGTTTCTTTGCCTTTTTGTTGTTGTCTATTATTTCTGTGTGGTGGTATTCTATGATGTTTTCCTCTGTTTCTTCTTTTATTACAGTATATATTTCAGTATACAGTATACAGTATACAGTATATATTTAAGTGGTTACCCTTAAATTTATGTAAAAGAAAGTTTGATATTTAGAGTCTTCCAGTTTCTTCAGCACGCTTACTTTCTCTATTCCCATATTCCAGTTCAGGCCTTTACTCTCCCACTTTTTATGTTTTGGTTGCCACAAGTTGTCTCTGTTGATGGTGGTCTAATAGCCTCCTTTAGTATTTCTTGTAGTGCAGGTCGTGTATTAGAAAATTCCTTCAGCTTCTGTAAGTCTGGAAAGGTCTTTATTCCTCCTTCCTTTCTAAAGGAGATCTTTGCTGGATATATTATTCTTGGCTCATAATTTCTCTCTTTCAATAGTTTGAATAATTGGTTCCTCCTAGCTTGTAGAGTTTCTGCTGAAAAATCTGATGATAATCTAATGGGCTTTCCTTTGTAAGTTACCGTCTTCTTTTCCCTGGCTGCCTTGAGGATTCCTACCTTGTCATTGATTTTAGACAGCTTCAATACAATGTGCCTTGGTGAAGGCCTGTTGTGATTGAGGTAATTAGGTGTTCTATTTGCTTCTTGGATTCGAGGATTCAGTTCTTTTTACAAGTTTAGGAAGTTCTCATCGAAGATTTGTTTCAATATATTCCCTGTTTCCTTCTCTCTTTCTTCTCCTTCTGGTATGCCCATTATTCTTATATTGCTCTTTCTGATGGAGTCAGAAAGTTCTTTAGAATTCTTTCATTTCTTTTAAGTCTCAAGTCTCTTTCTTCTTCTATCTGTGTAAATTCCAGGTTCCTATCTTCGATGTCACTGATTCTTTCCTCCATCTGGTCAACTCTACTACCTAAGCTGGATATTTTATTGTTAATTTCTTGTACTGAGTTCTTAATCTCCAGAAATTCTATTTGGTTCTTTTTCAAAATTTCAATCTCTTTTGTAAAATGCTCATGGTGTTCTTTGATTGTGTTTCTGAGTTCATTAAACTGCCTTTCTGTGTTTTCTTGCATCTCGTTCAGTTTTTTCAGAATTGCAATCTTGAATTCTCTGTCATTTAAATCAAATATTTCCATATCTCTAAGTTCCTTTTCTGGAGACTTTTCACTTTCTTTCTGAGCTATCTTGTTGCCTTGGTTATTCATGGCAATCACTGATTTACTATTTCTCTTCCTAGGCATCTACAGGAGTGGCTTCTGCAACAGGTTGATAGGTATGCGAAGAGCTTTTGAAGTTCCAAAGCTCTTTCTGCACCAGATTCAGAGCCCGTTTGTTTCAGCAGTTCTGTTTACTCCTGCATGGATCCGCCCAGATAGGTGGGGCCAGGGGTGGGGTGAGTTGTGAGAGGTGGCCCAGAGCAATGGTAGCGACCACCACCACATCCGGTACTGCTTCCACAGCTCCGTCCCCCTTGCCGGAACTAGTTGAGCTGCGAATCTGTGTCTGCGGTCCACAGTTCTCAGAGCAGCAAATATTCTGTCCTTTGATCTGATACTGCTACTTTATTGCTTCTAGTACCGGGCAGGTGGGGGTGGGGCGAGCTCTGGGAGGGTAGGGAGGCGGCGGCTAGTCTCAGTGCCTAAGGCTTCCGTTCTCTGCTCGGCAGTGAGGGCTTAAACCACCGATTTCAGCCCTCTTCCCTCAGTCTTTGCTGCCATGAGCGTTGGGTTCAGCTGTTTTGTATGCTGCCCCCTCAGCCTTGTGGGCCGTAAGCGGAGCCCTAGCAGTCCGAGTCCTTCCCTCTCTCGCAGCTGCAGCTGCGGTAGTTCCAGGATGCAGCGAGCATGGAGCACTGAGCTAGGTCTGCGTCCTGCCCCGCGCGGCTCCGTCTTAGCAGTTCTCCTCTCCCTCCTCCCCAACTCGCGCGATTCACCCACCTGGATGTGAATTCAGTAGTGGGCCTCTTCGTCCTGCCTGTCTGCTGTGCAGGGAGTCCTTTGTGGAGTTATTGTTGTCCGATTCGTTGTAAATTCCAGAGGAGCGCTACAGAGGCTCACCTCACGCCGCCATTTTTTCTGAATTCCAAATCTCCACCTTTCTCCCTAACTCTTTAGGAAACAAACCCTTCTGTAAATATTTGATGTTTGCAGGATAACCTGAGAAACTAGCTAAAGCCTGGTAGAATCTGTCTCCTCTAGGCTAAGAGGACTCTGTCACCCAAGAGACATGACATTTGTCCATGTGGGTGAGAGTGTGCAGACTGCAAATGCTTCATGAAACAGGAACAGGAGAGAGGTATTGGCTGTGGCTGCCTGTTCATTTCATCTTTAGTCCCATTTCTTCTTCCCAAAGAAGGCCCTTCGGCTCTTCAGTGAATTCCCTGTACACACCCAGTACAGACTGGACCTTAGGTGTGGAGAGGCATGGTAAGGCAAGAGACTCCCCATCTTTTCCATCTCTCCATGGGGAGGGACCCTTTGTCATGACTTCCCTGTTTTTCCTTTCTTCCCACCCAGCGCAGAACTCTACTGGGGCCACGCTGTGAGCTGAGAATCTGGTCCCTCAATGGACAGGGGTTGGGGCTCCTCACCTGAGACCACAAACTGCAGGGGGTCACTGGTGTGTGACAGCAGGTAGGGAGAGGTGCTGCGTGAACCGTAGCACCTGTAAGTGCCCCTGTGGGCTGAGGTAACAGGACTGATGGGGAAGTTCGCCTGAGAGGGTGCAGCCCTATCCCGCAGATGCAGGTGCTGGGGAGGAGCAGGTGACTTCTCCTTGTGCAGGTGGAAGTTATCAAACCAGACCTCAGAGCGACACTGCAGGGTCACATTCTCTCCCCAGGACACTGAGGGTCCTGGCTGGGCCGAGAGGGTAGGTGCACCGTACATGCCTGAGGGAGAGGAAGGCCCTCAGGTGTAGAGAGCTGCCCTCTCCCACATGCCCTTGATCCTGCATTGCGGGACCAGGTCCTTCTCCAGGGTTTCTGGTTGTGAGCCCATCTCAGCTCCTCTCAATCCCTCTGGGTGGGACTCTTATCTCCATGTCCCTCACTCCCCTTTTCTCAGTCCCTCTCAGTGGGGACAGAGCCCCAGAAAGCAGTTTCCAGGCTCTCGGCCTCATGTGGAGAGGTGCTGGCTCAGATAGTGGATGGCCGTCAGCTGTGGCTGGTTGGCCATCAGCGGTAGCCATTAAGCCATTGGTCACTGATATAACTGCCGTGGCTACGGAGGGGAGCCAAGGAGAGTGAAGGAGGAGACTGAAGGAGAGTAAGGAGAGTTGAGGAGAGTTGGTCGGTTGGCAGCATAGCGGACAGCAGGTCGCACGTTGTGTAAACCCAGCCTCCAGTGAGACCACAGTGGTATGACTCCCCTACCTATGGCTCCGTGGGTGTTCCTTTTTGGCCTCACCATGTCCTGCGTTCTTATGTGGGGAGCAGGAGCAGAGACCCCGCAGGCCGCCCTGCTGGACACCCCGCACGACACTCTCCCTAGAGCACACCGCATCTCAGCCTCCGCTCCTGGACCCTCTCCCTGCACCCCATCACCACCAGGGTGACCCTGAGCCCAGCAGCGCCCTGAGCCGACTCTCAGGACCTGGGGCAGGGCAGGGCTCCCACCTGTGATCAGGATGTCCAGGGGGGCGCTGGGGGCCGACCATGCATACGACAGGTTGTGTCCAGTGTAGCATCTGTACCGGCCCCCATGGGCACGGGTCACACGGCCCCGGGGGAAGTCGGGGCTGTGCTGCCCATCAAGGTGCTGGGGGTGTGTGAGCCCCACGTCCTTGGTCAGAGCGAATCTGTCAAAGCCAGCCTCTGAGTGACACTGGAGGGTCAAGTTGTCTCCAGGCAGCACCAATGGGCCTGGCTGGGCCGAGAGGGTGGGCCTCCTGTACTCCCCTGGGGAGAAGGGGACAGTGGTACCAAGGGGACACACCCCACATTGCCCACTGAGCTGCCGTGAGAGTTCTCACTGGTCTCTTCCTAAACATCCTGCCTGTGGTTTTGACCCCAGGAGGCCAGTGTCACCGACCCTCCATGGCCCCTGGGCTCCACTGGGCACAAGGTTTAGGTCAATCCTTTAGGACCCAGGGAAGAGATGGGGCTGAGCAGGTATGTCCTCACCTGTGACCTTGAGATGCAGAGGCTTACTGGGGTGTGACCACACATTAGGGTAGTAGCTGGGGGAACCATAGCATCTGTAGGTCCCCCCGTGGGAAATGTTCACGGGGCCCACAGGGAAGAGGGCCTGGGCCGGCCACCTCCCATCACTGGTCCTTGAATCCACATGTATGGGCGGGTCAGCTCCTCCTTCCTTCAGCAGGTGGAAAGTGCCCAATGTAGTCTGTGAGCTACACGAGAGGGACACGTACTCTTCTGAGGCCACCACAGGGCTTGGCTGGGCTGAGAGGGAGGGTACAACGTATATGCCTGAGGGAGGAAGAGAGAGCTGTGTTGAAGGGGGACAGTCACCCCACATACCCCAGTGTGGGCTGTGAGGGGTGAGGCCCCCCCCGAGTCCACACTCCATTTCCTTCTGCATGTGAGGAAGAACCCACAGTGTTGAGGGGACCCAGCTCTTACCTGTCACCACCAGGGAGAGGGGTCACTCAGCTCTGACCAGCCATTCCTAAAGGTGTAATATGCACACTGGTACCAGTGTGTGAATTCATGGATTTAATGAGGAAACCGGTCTTGTTGCTGGAGTCCTGTGGGATCTTCATATCCAAGACTTGAGAACCAAGATCTTTATACAGACCATAGGCCTCAGCCTGCAGGGAACCCTGACACCAGATGGTCACACGGCTCCCCTTGGTGACCACGGGGCCTGGGTCAGCCCAGATGGAGGGTTTGGGGAGGACCCCTGGAAAGGAATCAGACCTGAAGGTCAGGGTGCCCTTCTCCCCTGTGTCACCACCGGTCACTCCAAGGCCCCTCCCAGACTTGTCAGCATCCGCACAGCCCCTTTTTCCCCTAGGTGACTAGGGGGTTTGGGGACTGAATCAGGAGACCTGGGGGAGTACTCGCCTGCCTGTACCAGGTCCTGTGGGACCTGACAAAGCCCTGAAAGAGATTCCCTGTGAGAGCCATCCCCCCACCCACACAGGGAAGCTCCAGGCCTGGTGTGGGCCCCTGAGGTTTGGGGTCAGAACTGGGTCTGAGCATATCTCTCCTCCCCCTAGAAGTTCTGTCCACACTGATCTTCCTGAGTCCTGGGGTCTCTCAGGGACCCAGACCTGGAAGGAGAGGAGACCCTGTTTCTCTCCTTCCCATACATCTCATTGAGCCAGGAAGGACAACGAGGGACTGGGTTCTTCTGCTTCCTCCCATTGTCCACAGTGGTTCAGGTGATATAATATCCAAAGAGCCCAACAGGACAGATGAACGAATGGGGTGTGACAAAGTCCAGGCTCCAAGTAACACATCACAGGTTCCTCATCAACCCTCTCTACTCTACCTGAAGAATGGGGCTGAGAGGACAACAGGCTCTGGGACTTTTCAGACCAGATATGGGACACACTGGACCCCACATTCTGCCTCCACGTCATGCTAAATCCAGAGGGTGATACTGGCCCCAGACACTAGGTTAAAGGACGCAGGGTAGGACCTAGCAGCAGACCAATTTCTGTTTCAATCCTTTATTATAATTATTATGATTATTATTATTATTATTTTCAGTTTCTGCACTCCTATGTTTATTGCAGCACTATACACAATAGCCAAGACATGGAAACAACCGAAATGCCCATCGGTAGATGCCTGGATTAAGAAACTGTGGTACATTTATACAGTGGAATATTAGTGGGCCATAAAGAAGAATGAAATCTTACCATTTGCAACAATATGGATGGACCTAGAGAACATTATGTTCCAATCCTTTTATAGAAGCTGTGTTTTGCTGGTAAGTCACTTCCCTTTCCTGAGACTGTGTAAATGCAAATTTTCTTCCTTTTTCTCACCATCCTAGAAAACAATTGATGTTTACTGAGCAGTCAACCTATCCAGGTGTGAGAATCATTGGTGAAGGTTATCCTTTCCTGGATCACCTTTCCTGGATGCGTGGAGCTGCGATTAGTGACAACAGACAGCACAAACATTTAGACAATGGATAATTTGGCTTTAGGTAGATAAGTTCTTTAGAATAAGAAAAACAGAGGACAGAGAGAATGACAGGTGGACATGTAGCAACCTTAGTCATGGAGTGTGGTGACCGTCTGGAGAAGGGCAGCAGGACACGATAGGTGTGATGAGGGGTTGTTATTCTCAACCAGGAGGAGGGTGTCTCCATTCTAAGACTGTGAGTCACCAGGGAGTGCTGTGTCCTGGTCACATAGGCTCTTGTCTCCCTGAAGGTACTCTTGGTTTTTATCTTTAAAGTAACAAAAAAAATTCAGTGAAAGAAGGTATGAACAGATTGCTATTTTGAGAAGATACCACTGTGTAGAGAATGGCTTGTAGGAGGACGACATGGATAATAAACTGCAATAAAACTCCAACATTAATCCAACCCCTAGGTGATGAGCTGATCAGTATTCTAAGTGGTTTATGAGAATTTCTCATGAAACTTACACAAATCCTATGACACAAATACATTCACAGCTAAGTGGAAAGAGGGAGGAAGACTTCTTTGTCATAACAAAGTCTAGGTTTGGAAAGCACTCTGTTATGTTCAAATTGGCTCAAAAAGCACCCATGAGAAGGCACAATGTGGTGATGACTCAGGTTGTGAGTCTGGGAAGAGAAGTTTGGTTTGCAGGGAAAAAGGGAGGAGCTGACTCAGTGGGAGAGTTTAGCTCAGGCTGAACTTCAATAACACGATGTCAGCTGGAGAGACTTTGATGTTACTGCAGTAAGATGGAGACCTGTGGAAAGGTTTTGCGCAGAGGATGGTCAGTGACAAAGAAGTTTGGGGCTGTGAGAGGACCTGTTTTACTCTCACAACCCCAAACTTCTTTGTCACTGAGTCATCACCTGAGTTATCACCACATTGTGCCTTCTCCTGGGAGCTTTTCTCTCTGTCCTCTGTTTTCCTCATTCTAAAGAACTTACCTATCCTGGGTGTATGGCTCGTTTGCCCCTAATGTTTCCTCTCTCAAACTTCCTTGTTTCTCTAAGCAGTAGAACCTTCTGTTCATCACTCTCCCCCAAAACCTCTGAGCCATTTCTGCCTCCTCACTGGCCCCTCTTCTGCAAACAAGGGAGTGAGGGCCTGGAGGAGGCTGGTGGGGCTGCACCAACACGTCTTGAGTCTTCAAATGAACTTGACTGCTGTGATAAACTGGGTCATGGAAAGTAGGGCTCAGTGAAAGAACTGTTGAATTTGTTCATTGTGTGTGAGGAGGAAAGGGAGTGAAGAATGAGAGCTCTTCCACTCTCAGCCTTGGTTGGCTGGAAGAGCCAATGGGGTCATCACAGGACAGATGACCCCAAGAGGAGAAGGAGGCTTGGAAACTTGTTTATAAAATGGAAAACTGACTCACAGAGGAAACCACCACCTTCCTCATAGCCTGGGTGTATGGCTCGTTTTCCCCTAATGCTTCCTCTCTCGAACTTCCTCATTTCTCTAAGCAGCAGAACCTTTTGTTCATCACTCTCCACCAAAACCTCTGAGTCAATGCTGCCTCCTCACTGGCCCTTCTTCTGCAGACAAGAACTCTTCATCTGATACTGTGCATTCTGTCTCCATGCTTTGGGCAAAACACTAGTTGGAGACCATTTACGGGTTTTAATTTAAAACATAGGAGAAACATTTATCGATTGTTTAGTTTGAGCCAGTAACGTGCCCTCTCCCATTTTCCTCATTGTAGAAAATAATGAAACCTTACCTGTTAGGGTTGTTAGACTCAGTAGTGCCTGAGACAATCTGGTGACTCAATGAAGACATGGGTATAAGAGGCATATGGTAAGAGGGGCTACTTGGAAGACCCGAATCTGCCCTCCTAGCCAAGAAGTTAAAACAGAAGCTGTAACATATCCTAGGTCTAATGGCAGATGACTCCAGAATTAAAGGATGCAGAAAAGATGGCGCTCATCCTGGATCCTACACTCTGTCTAATTTAGTAGTGAAGGTGAAAATTTCATCAGTGGCTAATTGCTAAGCATTAAGGCACTTAGGGCATCTCTGACCTGGTGAGAGTCTAGCCTCCCGTAAAACTCCACAGGTACCTGGTTCAATTTCTAAATTATAGGGGACTGTGGGGACAGAGCCAGGAGTGCAGTTTTCAGGCTCTCCTGGAAAGGTGCTGGCTTGGGTAGTAGATGGCCATCAACTGTGATTGGATGGTCATCAGCTGTGGCTAGTTGGTCGTCAGCTGTAACCAGTGAGCCACTGACCACTAATATAACTGCTGTGGCTACGCTAGCAGTAGATGGGGGGCTGGCAAGAAGATGGTGGCTAAGTTAGCAGGCAGAGGAGTGTGGATTGCAGAGAAGTGGACAGCGGGTTGCGGATTGTGTGGCTCCTGCTTCCTGTGTCTCCAACCCAGCCACCAGCGAGAATATAGTGGTATGACTCCCCTATCTATGGCTCCTTGGGTGTTCCTTTTTGGCCTCACCATGTCCTGTGTTATTATGTGGGGAGCGGGAGCTGAGACACCGCATGACATCCTGCATAACAAGGACCTATAGGAAGCCATGTCTTTTTTACTTGCATTTCTTATTATCGTAAAATCCACATAACATAAAACTGACCCTTTTAATGTATATAATGAACTGGAATTTAGTGAATTCACAATGTTGCACCACCACTTCTGTCTAGTTCTAAGAAATTTTCATGACCCCAGTTAGTCTCCGTTCCCCACTGCAATTCAACCCCAGGCAAACACAAACCTACTTCCTGTTTCAGTGATTTCCTTCTGAATAATTTATATAAATGGAGTCACACAAAATGTGATCTTTTATGTCTGACTTCTGTCAGGTAGCCTCATGTTCTTGATGTTCACCCACATTGTAGTAGATATCAGTGCTTTGTTCTTCATGGCTGGATAGAAGCCCAGTGTTGTGCAGACACCACATTCTGTTTATATGAAAGTGGTCCAAGAGGAAGGTGCGTATAGATGTGGATCCAAACTGCCATGTGGGATGGACCCTCATGTCACAGGGTGAGATTCGAAGGGCAGTCAAGAAGAGTCAGTGACGGTAGAGAGGGAAACCGCCATGTTTAATCGAGGAAGAGTCCTCTACAATAACGTGCACACATTCCCTTCTCCAAACCACATCTCCCCCGTGTCCCAAAATGCACTCTCCACAGACAATTTCCTGACTTAGGGTCCAGATGTTCTTTCACACCTCGTGGGTCATCAGATGAGTTCCAAGTCTCCACCATTCTGAACAGTGCATTGTTCCTTCCTGGGGTCACCTCCTGGCTGCATGTGGGTCTTTAATGGGCCACGTGGAACCTGAAACAGCAGCACCTCGAGGGCCACCAGGATCACACCAGCCATGCCAATCCTGAGGAGATTCCCCAGTGTGTAGGCCTGGGGGTGGGAGGCTAGGAATTGTGGACAAAGATGTCACAAAGGTGAGCGCAGACCAAAATCACCCCAGGTCCTCTGGATGTCCCTAAGGCACCTGCATTTCATCGACAGGACATGACCCACAGAGCCCAGCCCCATGACTGAGGATTTCTCCCACTCACCACTCTCGGGGTCTGATGTGTTTTGTGATGGGCTGATGGTGTCAGCTGCTCCCGAGAATCATGAAATGAGAGTGTGAGTGAGCACTTGGGGAGACACGAGTCTTCCTCCTGGGTTGTGTGCTCTCAGATGCCTTCAGCTATTCTATCATATCTTTTTACACAGAAAAATCTGGAGCTTTTTTATCCATTTATTTTTTTCATTAATTCATTTTTCATATAATTAGGAAGAAATGCAACGGTTGATAGATTTAGCAGGTGAAAAATATGGGTATATAGATGGATATTTGTGGTTATACTTGTAGATATATAAATTTAGTATTTGCATAATAATAGATAAATATGTAACTACACATACAGATAAATATTACATATACATTTTGTGTGTAATATATTATAAAATATATATCTGTACGTATAGTTGCACATATATCTACTATTACCTAAATATAAAAATTATAGGCCCACATGTACATCTACATATATTTGTGCTGTACCTATGTGTACTATATATGTACATGTATTACATATGTGAATTCATCTATACATACGGGGAAGGTCAGTTACTTGAAATAAACATGTGACAAGGAGGCAGGTCCCCAGAAAAGTCAGAGTCTGGTCTTCAGTAAGGAATAAAGTCATGTCTGTAAGTTGGGGGCAGGGAACAGGAGAGGGGGAGCTGAGACTCTGGGGCCTGGTCAATTGGCGACAGGTCAGGGCTACTGTCCAGGGGCGACGCACTGTCAGCATCTCTCCATGTTGGACAAGCTGTATACAGTCTGGTAAGCTTTCATGGATGGATTGCTAATCATCTGATTTTTATCCCAAAAGAGAACCTCTTATCTCTCTTTGTCAAAGGTGAGAAGCAAATAAGTCCACAGTTTACTTTTCAAACTTTAAGGAACAGAGAAAATCAGCAAAGTCATAATATTGAGTGACTACAAAAAATAGGAAGTGAGGCAAATCTATTACCCAGTTTTGATATAAAAACCTAGATGGTAAAATAAAAGAAAAACAATTATCGACCAATCCTAATTACAAAGATCCCTGCCCACAGTGTTCAGGGAGAAGCCGGCCTGAGAGAGCCCAGTTTGGAGCTGCCGGCCAAGGCTCTAGAGAGGGTCACGTCCCCCTGTCCTGGACAGAGTGAATCATAGCCAACATCAGAGTGACACTGGAGGGTCCGGTTCTGTTCAGAGGCCCTGACAGGGCCCTGCTGGGTCAGGAGGGAGGGCTTCCCAGACACACCTGGGACAGAGACCAGTGTGGATCATGCAGCTGGTTCCTCCCATACACCCCCTTCTTCCATCCTGAACCCCAGGCCTCACTGTCTCTCATTCTTTGTGTTCCTCAAATAACCCCCCTTCTCCCCTTCCTGAGGGCAGAGGCTGAGGCTGGGACCCTGGGTGTCCTCTCACCTGTCACCAGCAGCTCCAGGGGGTCAATGCTCTCTGACCAGCCCGCAGGGCTGAGATAGTAACAGCGATATCTCCCTGCAGTGTGCTCTGTCATGTGTGGGACGGAGAACGCAGCCTTGTCCCTGTGCTCCAATGGCTTCTGTCTGTCCCAGGATCCTAGGATGCCCTTTCTATCCAGGTGGAAATCCTTGGCCCCCAGGGCCCCCTGACACCAGATGGTCACAGGGCTCTCCCAGGGGATCACAGAGCCTGGCTCAGCCCATGTGGTAGGTTTGGGGAGGGTCCCTGGAAGGAATCAGAGGCTGGGTCACAGACATTCCCAATACCTAGCCTCAGATGTCAGCCTCAAACCTGCCAGATGACCCATCTGTCAGACCAGAACTGCAATTCTCCATCCCCAGCTGCCCTTATCCCCAGTGAGGAGATGGGACATGGGACACCTGGGGACAGACTCACCTGCCTGCACTCAGGTCCTCGGCCCCACACTCAGTCCTGGAAGAGAGTCCCTGTGAGAGATTTGCCCCTGAGTCCTGAGCAGAGCCCTCCTCCCCGTGAGCCTCCTGAGCCCTGAGGTCTCCTGACTGACCAGGGCCTGGCTGTGGGGTGGTGACCCTCCCAGACCAGGGCTCCCTCTCTTCCCCAATCTCACTGAGGCAGAGCAGGGCCGTGAGGGTGGGGGTCATGATGTCTCCTTCCTCCAGTCCCTGATGTGTAGGTGGAGGAAATCATGGAGCCCTCAGATAGATGGATGGGGTGTGGCCACTCAGAGGCTGTCCCTCCCTGTCATGGGGTTGTCACATCAGTGGCCCCACAGGAAGGGGAACAGCCCCTCCCCAGGAGAAGAGCAGGGATCAAGGTGAAATTTGGAAGTGGTGTCGCCCCCTCCTCATGTTTTGGGGATGAGCACTGGGACATCTCTGCACACTGACCCAGCCTATGGACACAGCACTGAGCTGTGTGCTCTCTCTGTATGTGAAACATATTCAATCCTGTCTATTCCCACTCAGGCATCCATCCAGGTATGAGTATGAGGTTCACATTGGAGCCGTCCCTGCCGGGCACATCACTGTGACATGCTAGCTTTGGGAGAGTGGATGCCACGGGGCAGAGCAGCTGTAACTGTCCACCCCTTTCAGGCCTGGACATCA
The DNA here is from genome assembly GCF_964194185.1 of Rhinolophus hipposideros. Lineage (NCBI taxonomy): Eukaryota > Metazoa > Chordata > Mammalia > Chiroptera > Rhinolophidae > Rhinolophus > Rhinolophus hipposideros. The sequence goes on from NC_138067.1 coordinate 46,978,145, forward strand.
GGACAGCCCTGGGAGAAATGCTGTATGGACAATCAGGTGTATGGAAGGTGAGCTCCTAACAGGAATGGGCATCAAGGTGAAAGCCTCATAGTGACAAATAGTGCTATTAAATACTGTCTACAGTATTAATGAATAGGGGTTATCATATTTAAGAAAACAACACTAGAAATATATGAAACTCATTGTAACTCAAGATTGTTGACATGTCTGCAAAATTAAAGGAGGAAATTGAATAATTGGACCAAACACATGGGTTATATTTTAAAAGTATAAAGGATTTTAGACATGAATTACATAAATCTCATAGAGGTAAAAATAATAAAAATGAAAACAAGTTTTATTAAACACTTTCCAAATTTTTTCCCATCAAGAACAAGCTAAAGATAGTATTATGGAACTGGAATATAATATTGAAGAAATTTTGTAGGATGCAGTACAGAGAGACTAGATTTAGAAAACTAAGGCACATGGGGAATAGAAGGAGACGGCTGATTCAGGAGGAAAGCAGTGAGCATGACATTGCTACGGTTGGACATTTTGCAGAGAAGCAGTCAGAACATGCAGTGTCAGGACGCATGACTGTATAAATAAAATGTGTGTCTTCATATGTCTTGGCAAATGGATGAAATTGATGGGAGCTCACTTTGAAACATAAAAAAAGGTCCAAGATATGGGGAAAGTATATTTAAGGTATTAATTGAGAGTGAAGAATATAAAACACACCCAAATTATTATTAGGGGCCAAGGTGCAAGTGCAGGAAAGGATAAGTTTGTAAGTGGGGCACGTCTGACCTGTTTGAATTCATGTCTCACGTATTAAACCCACCATGGCAAGCTCCGTCTTTAGGAAGGATGAGGAGCGTTTGGAGGTATGTCCTTAACCCTCAGATAATTTCTCCTCTTTGTATTTGGATTATATTTTTTACTTGAGGTAAGAAAATGTTTTTAAGTATCTTAATAAAAGAGTGAAAATAAGACATTTGCAGACATACAAGGTCTCAGATATTTTATTGTTTACACACTGACTGAAAAGCAATCCTAAAATATGTGATTAAGCAAAAGGAGAAATATATCAAAAATAGAGAAAGTGAGATGCAACAATGAAGAATAAAAATGCCCCCACTAAGAGTTTGGAAAACTGTATTTGTACAGGGTGCACATATACATTTGTATTTAAGGAAGCTGAATCCAAATATTTCTGGTGTGTGACATCGAGAGAGTGAGAATTTCTGAAAGAAAGTAAGTGCTAAGAGTTCAACTAATGTGTAATGGTCTTCTTATCTAAAGGAAAGGATAAATTCTGTATTACCTCTAATAATTGTTCAAAATCATAAATGTAAATACATGCATTAACAAAGTAACTACTAAAATAGAAATGCAATGTATAATGTTCAAACTGACTAATACAATTACACAAAACAAAGAAATTTCAATATAACCAAAAGTGGACTGGAGAATAATGATTAAAAAAAGCTGCTTAAAAGACAATTACTACTTATATAAAAGGTGGCAATAATTGAAAATTTTTCATTTTCTACCAAACATTAAAAGATTAATTGACCAACTCAAGAATTAGATTGTGCTTTCTAATCTATTATATTGTTTTGTACACCTGAAACCAAAAAAAAAAAAAAAAAGAATTAGATGAAAGGACACCGCTCAGAAAAAAAAACAGATTTAATACTGCATTAAATCTTGTGGGGACAGAGTCCCAGAGAGCAGTTTCCAGGCTCTCGGCCTCATGGGGAAAGGTGCTGGCTTGGGTAGTGGATAGTCATCGGCTGTGACTGGTTGGCCATCAGCTGTAACCAGGTAGCCAATTGGCCGCTGATATAACTGCCGTGGTTACGTTGGTTGGTTGGTTGGTTGGCAGGCAGAGAACCGGATGGCCCATTGTGGATCATGTTGATCTGATTTCCTGTTTCTTGCCAGGCTGCCAGCGAGACTTGGGTGCAGGAAGACCCCTTGTTGGGGTACTGGGAGGATGTTTGCTTTTGTATCTCCAACCTAGCTGCCAGGAGAATATAGTGGTATGACTCCCCTATCTATGGCTCCATTGTTGTTCCTGTTTGGCCTCACCATATTCTGTGTCCATCCGCCAACAGCAGGACTAGAGACCCGGCATGACACAAGGCGCAGTGAGCAGGGTGTGGTGTCGGCTGAAACTCTGCAAAAGGTAATGGAGCAGTTTATACGAATGAAAGCTCAGTTTCAGAACGCCCATGAGGCGTGGCGCTGGGAACGAGAGGCTCTATCTGCTTGGGAGAAATGTGACCCCTCGGTGAATTGGTGGACCTCTTGAGCCTCCGGATGGCATGCCGCCCTGTTGGCTGTGGAGGGCGTCACCTTCCTTTTGGTGGTCCACTGCTGCCGTGGGCTCCTAGAGTTGTGGACATCTTGCGCTGGGGCCACCAGCCACTCAGACACCTGGCGCGGCAAACAGGATTCCTGCCAGACATGGAAATAGATGCCTGGATGTATTTGATGAGAGATTACACCCACTCACACGAGAAAAGTTTCCAGAGGAACATTTTAAATGTGATCCTGAACACAAATTAATTTACAGATTTGTTCATACTCTTTTTACTGCTACATGGCTGAGAGTTGATTGTGTGATAATAAGTTTGATTAAATGGCAGTTGTATACGGAACTTACTCAAATCATCCATGAAATGGGTATGAGACATGCTATTTTCAACCCTAATATGCGGGGGCAGGATGACGAGCTTTTTACAGCCAGCATGAGAGATCTGGTTTTGGATACTGCCCTGCGAGTGCTTTTGGATCCTTGGTTGCCATTCTTACGCCCTATGTGGGACAGTGGATCCATGAAGTTACAACTGCCATGGCCCCCTAGGGGATGTTGAAAGCTGGAAGCAAGGGAAGTTAAGACAGGAGGTCCAAGAAGTTGAGACCTGGAAACCCAAATCAAAAGTAAGGGGGCAAGGTCGCAGGCCTCAGAGAGTAACACACACGTAGATGTGGCATGATCTTGTGGCAGCAGGGGTTAATCGGGAAAAAATAGACTGACAACCCAATGCACTCTTGTTGGAACTCTGGAAACAGTTGTGTCTGGAACGGCAATTCTGGCGAAGCCTAACGGAGAAGTCCAGGAAAGTGCGACTTGTGTCCCTCCAGGACTTAATGTGGCCGCTTGAGGCCAACTCCTTTCAGCTCGACTGGGGTTGGGGCCAAGGTACCCGGTCAGAGGAGACAAGCAGGGAATGGAGGCCCCATGTGGAACTGTCCATACATTGGTCCCCTTCTGATGTGCAGAGGGTTCTGGCCCTAGTTGACACTGGCGCAGACTGCCGTCTCATTTATGGGAACCCAGAACTGTTCCCCGGACAAGCAATCTGCATTGATGGCTATGGGGGAAAGATTGTGACAGTAAAAGCTGTTTCCTTACCACTGGGTATATGAAGGCTTCACCCTCTACCTACAAAGTGTATGTCTCCTCCGTTCCGAAATATATTCCAGGAGTGGACGTGCTACATGGCCTCCGCTTACAGACATTGGGTGGAGAGTTCTGTTTCCGGATACGGGTGGTGAAAGCAGTGACCCACGGGCATGCTCACCACCCTCCTCAAGTGTTGCCGCAGCCCTGGCGCGTGGTTACAGTGCGACAGTACCGCCTGCCAGGAGGACAGGAGGAGATTGGTCGTACAATATTGGAGTTGGAGAAGGCACATATTGTGAGGCTGACGCACAGTCCCTTTAACTCCCCAGGATGGCCTGTCAAGAAGCCAGATGGGGCCTGGCGAATGACTGTGGACTATAGGGAGTTAAATAAGGTGACATCACCTTTGCACGCTGCAGTACCTTCTGTTGTCACACAGTGGCATTCCCATCTGTCCCCTCGTACCTACCCCTAAAAAGAAAGAAGAGTCTGTGAGACTATTCCTTTCAGGGACATTGCTTCACATTTATGCCATCTCCTTATTTGGCCCCAGAGGATGGCTGGCTAGCCAATGATAGGTAAGATTCCTCAAGAGAGGAACAACCTAAGACAGGCACAGTTGAGTGGGGACCACCAGGAGAATTCACGGGGTTGATAGAGGTGGGCATTGACCCCCACCTACCCCCGTCTAAGGAGAGTGTCTGCCTCTGTGGCTGTATTCCTTCCCACAACCTGCTTGGGAAGTGATTCTAGATGGGATAACATCAGTTCTCCATCTCAGTGAGTCTTCAATATAAAGGTTTTGTCCCCTGGCGAGGTACAGACAACAATTATTTATACATCATGGGACTTTCGGCAGGCAAAGGTGATTGGTTTGAACCAGTTTTCTGGTACGGTGTATGAGACTCACAGACCTTGAGACAACAATGCTACTTCCTTGTATGTGCGTCAATAAAAGCCACCAGGTGGCCCGATTCGGGGCTCTCAGTCCTTTGAGGCTGTGAGACCCTTGGCCCCTGTTTCAAAACTTTCTTGATTTCTGTTTCTTTCTTAACCCTTCACCGCCTTTTTTCATCTATCACTGCCCGTGTTGCGCTGGAAGCGACAGCCTTCAATTCACGATGTGATGGATTGTCCGACTATCGCCTGGGAACGTATCACTATGTAGTGGACTTGGCAAATGCTTTTTTCTCCAATGAAATTGCACCCGAGTGTCAAGAGCAGTCTGCTTTTACTTGGGATGGGTGGCAGTGGACTTTTCTTTTCTTTTTCTTTTTTTTAAAATTTATTTATTGGGGTGACAATTGTTAATGAAATTACATAATTTCAGGTGTACAATTCTGTATTACATCATCTATAAATCCCACTGTGTATTCACCACCCAGAGTCAGTTCTCCTTCCATCACCATATATTTGATCCCCCTTATCCTCATCTCCCTCCCCCCACCCCACTTACCCTCTGGTAACCACTAAACTATTGTCTGTGTCTATGAGTTTTTGTTTCTCATTTGTTTGTCTTGTTTTTTTTGTTGTTTTTGGTTTATATACCACATGTCAGTGAAATCATAGGGTTCTCTGCTTTTTCTGTCTGACTTATTTCGCTTAGCATCATACTCTCAAGATCCATCCATGTTGTCACAAATGCTCCTATATCATCTTTCCTTAACGCCGAATAGTATTCCATTGTGTATATATACCACAACTTCTTTATCCATTCATCTATTGAAGGACATTTTGGTTGTTTCCATGTCTTGGCCACTGTAAACAAAGCTGCAATGAACATTGGAGCACACGTGTCTTTATGTATAAATGTTTTCAGATTTTTTTGGTAGATACCCAGGAGAGGGATTGCTGGGTTACATGGTAATTCTATTTTTAATTCTTTGAGGACCCTCCTCAGGCAGTGGACTTTTCAAGTCCTTCTGCAAGGGTAATTGCACAGCCCCACTATCTGCCACTGGTTCGTAACCCAGAATTTGACACAGTGGGATCACCTGTCCTCTGTGGCCTTGTTTCACTATGTTGATGACATTTTACTAACATCTGATTCGCTTTCAGATTTAGAGCAAGCACCTCTTCTCTGCCACCTGAAGTCATGTGGCTGGGCAGTGAATGAGGAAAAGGTCCCAAACCCTGACTTATCTGCCAAGTTTTTGGGTGTTGTGTGGTTGGGTAAGACAAAGGTCATACCTGCGGCAATTATTGACAAAATAGAAGCCTTTTCCTGGCTGACCAAGGTCTCCCAACTGCAGACGTATTTGGGTCTGCTAGGGTATTGGAGGGAGTTTGTACCCCATTTAGCACAAATGACAAGGCTCTTGTAAAACATGATAAAAAAGGGGTCTCATGGGATTGGACAGAGGCTATAGAGCAAGCCTTCGTTGCTACAAAACGGTCAGTGCAGCAGGCACAGGCTCTGCAAGTAGTAGACCCTGGTCGTCCGTTTGAATTTGATGTTCACGTAACCCAAGAGGGGTACGGATGGGGCCTCTGGCAACAGCAGGAGCGTCTACAGTTGCCAATGGGATTTTGGTCCCAATTGTGGAAAGGAGTGGTGTCTGTTACTCTCTAATAGAGAAACAGCAGGCTGCTGTGTACATAGCCCTAGTGGCCACAGAAGTCATCACACGAAGGGCACGGGTGTTGGTTCGAACAACCTGTTTTGTCTAGGGGTGGGTCTCTACATGGACTCAGGGACCCAAACCAGGGGTGGCACAGACCACCAACCTCACCAAGTGGGGTGCTTACTTGGAGCAATGTAGCACCCTTAGTTCAAGCCCTTTGAGCACAGAGCTACAACAGGTCCTGGGGCCTGTGGAGCTTGTAGCCGAGGCTGAGCCAAGCGCTCTGCCTAGAGGGGAGGACTAGGAGTCCTCGCCCTACAGAGAAGGACAGTCCCCAGTACCTGAGGATGCCTGGTTTACTGATGGTTCTAGCCAAGGAGCTGCAGCCGTTTGGACGGTTATTGGTGTGCAGCCCGAAACAGACACCATTTGGTTTGATACTGGGACGGGCCAGAGTAGCCAGTGGGCTGAATTACGGGCTGTGTGGATGATAATCAGCCATGAGCTCGGGCCCCTAGTTATTTGTACTGACAGCTGGGCGGTGTTCTGGGGCCTAATGTTGTGGCTCCCCATGTGGAAACACCAAAACTGGTTGGTAGGACACCGTCCACTGTGGGGTCAAGCCATGTGGCAGGACCTCTGGGACCTAGAGCAGAGAAAGGAGGTGACCCTAATGCATGTCACAGGTTACTACCCCTTAGTGTCCCCAAGTAATGATGAAGCAGATGGCCTAGCACGGGTCCCGTGGTCAGAACGGGTCCCTGCCATTGATGTGGCCCATTGGCTGTATAGGAAATTGCAGCACGCTGGATGGAAGCTGAACCATGTGGCAGGTGAGCAGACGCTGGGGTCTGCCTTTGAAATGGCAGGAGATAGCAGATGCCTGCTTGACTGTGCCATCTGTGCCCAGGACAGCCTGCAAAGGCAGAGGCTCCCCTGGGAGACACAACAGATTATGTGAGGGAGGGTGCCCCTCACTCGCTGGCAAGTGGATTACATTGGACCCCTACCTAAGGCCCGCAATGCGATGTATGCGTTCACAGCAATGGACACTGCTATGGGGTTGATGTTTGCTTGGCCGTGTCCCGCTGCGGATCAGCGGCATACAGTGGTAGCTTTTACGTGACTGTGAGCCCTATATGGTCACCCTCAAATCATTGAAAGTGACAGGAGTACCCATTTTATTGGGCAAGAAGTGCAGTGCTGGGCTGCCAGGATGGAATTACAATGGTTGTTTCATATTCCGCACAATCCACAAGCAGCTGGCATGATTGAACGCTACAACGCCTTTTGAAGCGAGGCCTCTGGGTTTCTAAACACCCTCTCACGATGTGTGACTGGGCCTCGCGTCTATGGGACGTCTTGAGAATCCTGAATGAGAAATGAGGGCCTGCACCAGTAGAAGCTCTGCTACATCGGATGGCCACTCCCATTCAGTTACAAGTTACCACAAGTGAGACGGTTAATGCCAGGCTATGGCGGAAATGGAAACATTTCGCTGCCAGCACCCACATGCTTGAAATCAGGGGAACGGCAGCAATGGACTTGGCCCTGGTGGGTCAAAAGCCCCCACTGTAGGTGGTTGGGACTGATAGCCCCATGGGGGGCTGGTTTGACTCATGATTTGCAAGTGACGCCAGGGGTGGTGGCCCAGTGGCCACCGCAAGTGACTGCGGTATACGGAGGTTCCGATGCCGGGATGATTTTGTGGGGAACCTATGTGCTGTCGCTATGGCCTATTACAGGGTCCCCTGTTCTGTTACATGTTGAAACTATGCGAGGGACCCCAAGCACTGCCATAAAGGCCTGTTTTTCCTGTACAAACCGGGAAAAGTGCCAGTGGCAGCGACCTTCCTTTCCCAGGATAAAAAGCTGGCATGTATCCTCCCAGATGGAAGGGATTTGCCATTGTTGGTTCCTAAGACTACTATTTCTTTCTGCCTATAGGTGCCTATAGGCTAATACAGCAAAGGGCCCCTCGTGGAAGTCTCTTGTCGCATAGATTGTGAGGCGAGACTCTGTAGGGGTGGAGTGTGGGGACAGAGTCCCAGAGAGCTGTTTCCAGGCTCTCGGCCTCATGTGGAAAGGTGCTGGCTTGGGTAGTAGATGGTAATCAGCTGTGGCTAGTTGGCCAACAGCTGTAACCAGTTAGCCAATTGGCCACTGATATAACTGCCGGGACTGCATTGATTGGTTTGTTGGTTGGCAGGCAGAGAACCGGATGGTGGATTGTGTTGATCCTACTTCCTGTGTCTCACCTGGCTGCCAGCGAGACTGTGGTGCAGGAAGATCCCTGGTTGGGGTACTGGCAGATGTTTGCTTTGGTAACTCCAACCCAGCTGCCAGGAAAATATAGTAGTATGACTCCCCTATCTATGGCTCCACTGTTGTTTCTTTTTGGCCTCACCATATTCTGTGTCCATCCACCACAGCGGGACCAGAGACCCTGCATGACAAATCTCATCTAAAACAAAATCATTAAAGAGTATTTTCATCCAGTAAGAAACTGTGGTACATTTATACAGTAGAGTATTACACACCCATAAAGAAGAAAGAAATCTTACCATTTGCAACAACATGGATGGACCTAGAGAACATTATGTTAAGTGAAATAAGTCAGACAGAGAACGACAAGTACCATATGATCTCACTTATATGCGGAATCTAAATAAGAGAATAAGTGAATGAACTAATCAGAAACAGTTTTGGAGACAAAGAGGAAAAACTGAGAGTTGTTAGATGGGCGGGAAGGGGGGGGATCAGGGGGAAGGTGAGAGGATTAGAAAACAGTCGGTAACCACAAGATGGCCACAGGGTTTTGAAAATTAATTTGGGGAATGTAATCAATAATATTGTAAAGATTTTGTAGGGTATCCGATGGACATGTGTCCCATTTGGGAGACCACCTCAGGGATGATGTAGATGCCTGATCACTGCAATGTACACCTGAAGCTGAGCAATAATAAGTGCCAACTATAATTTTATATATATATGTATATATATGCATGCATATACTTACAAGAGGCGGAGTACAGCACTGGGAGTGGAGACAGTGGAAATGTGATGGCTCTGTGCGATGTCAGAGGGATAGTGGATGGGGGAAGGGGGCCCACAGTGTGAGGGATATAAATGATAAATATCTAAGTATTACTCTGTCTTGTGCACCTGAAACTCATAAAAAAAGAGTATTTTAAAGGAATAAAGAATGTGTTGCCAATGTGATATATTGGCAGATGATGCATTACAGAATTGTACACTTGAAAGCTATGTAAGTTTACTATTCGTTGTCAATGCAATAAACTTTAATTAAAAAATGTGTTGCTATTATTTAATAAAAGTAGCTGATAGCTTATAAATATTCAAAAAATTGAGGGTAGGGCAAAGTGTTTATAAAAATTATTTTATCTTTTGAAAGAATATTTTGCTTAAATATATAGCACTCATAACCAGATGTTCATCTAATCACATATCCTTGAATTACATAAGTGGAGATTGAAAGAAACATTTATAATATCGATTAAGTGGGTGATCGATTAAGAGATATTTTTATGAGAGCAAGTGCCACAGAAATGCTTGGCCTAATGTGTACACATTATAAAGCTTTGTATTACTTATATTGTATAAACATGCATAAAATTATTTGTGGTAAATAAACACAGTCTTATATATATAGCAACAAGGAAAAGACACACATACTTAAGGTTCATATTGTACCTATAATATTTAGCATTTAATAGACGAAAAAGCTAGTATGTTCATAGCTTTTCAAATTGCTATCCTACTCTTTACATACTCTGAGTAGATTGCAATTTAATTAGCAGTCAACTATAAGAAGATATTATGAAAAACCTCAATACTGCATGAAACAAGTAAAATGCTAAACCATGAAATATTTGCTTGAATTTGTGTAATATTAAGGAAGAGCATGATGAAGTTATATCATATGCAAACTTGGAGAATGCCAGAGGAAATAAAGCAGACATCAGAGAGATGTGAGCAGGATGGTGGATAAGAATTTTCTGCCATTGGGCCCCCATTCAACATCAATTCTGACAACCCCAGATGAGAGAGTTCCTTTGTGGAAACCCAGATGTCTAGCAAAGAAGTTATATACAAAAATTTGAGAACAGACCCACTAAATAGGACATGAAGAGCAGTTTCATTTGGAACCATGCCTGGTCTGGAACCAATCCTGGGCTGTGACCCCAAACCACCACCAGATGGGGTTGAACCCAATCTTCGAAATCACCTCCAAGTCCATACTGCTGGGCTCCATCACAATTAAGATTCTTGGGTCATTATGAGTTAGAACTCACATGGACCCAGTTTAAATTCTGCATCGTGTACTGTATGCTATCAGTCATGTGTTTTGTTCAGAGCCTCAGTTTCTGACCTGGAAAGTGGCTCATTGTCTGATTGGACTCAGGTGGGGCTGACCAGGAAGGGAGGGCATGTTTGGTGGACACACAAAGCCCCCATGTGAAGTATCTGCTATAAGTGGTCAGCATCAGTTTGTTGTAGATGTGGTCACTCGGGTAGGGCGTGGACTCCACCTCCCTAGTTCATCCTCCGCTCACCAAATTGTATGGAAAGTAGTGATGGTTATGGAACAGTGTGGGGACAGAGTCCCAGAGAGTGGTTTCCAGGCTCTCGGCCTCGCATGCAGGGATGCTGGCTCGGGTAGTAGATGGCCATCAGCTGTGGCTGGTTGGCCATTGGCCACTGGTGTAACTGTGTGGCTAAATCAGCAAGCGCGAATTGCAGTGAGCAAGTGGGGTCGGTTGGCAGCTAAGTGGCGGGCGGATTGCAGATCGTGTGGCTCCTGCTTCCTGTGTCTCCAACCTGGCCACCAGGGAGGATATAGTGGTATGACCCTGCCATCTATGGCTCCGTTGATGTTCCTTTTTGGCCTCACCATATCCTGTGTTCTGGTGTGGGGAGTGGGACTAGAGACTCTGCATGACAAACAGGAAAGCACTGTCCGCCAGTAGTGACAATCAGACTCCAGTTGAGAAGAACCTGACCAGTATTCTGGAACATTCTGTGGTTTCCATCTTGAAGATAATGTTCCAACATTGCCCAACTTGTAACTACCATCATGGATTTCATGAATTCTTTATTTGCAGCGTTTATCGTAGGTATACATTCCTAAATAATGCATGGTGTCTCCTTTTTAACTTTAGGTAAACGGAATAATACTAAACACATAGTTTTGAATCATCTTATTTATTCAGCATCACATTTGAAGATGGGTGTAGATGACCATGTGGAATTTTAATTTGTGCATTTTCACTGACAAAAAATATTTGACTTTTTAACATAGAACACCGAATTATCTCTCGTCTTTTTTGGTGCATGTAACTTTGTCATGGTCTTTGGCTCACATCCATGCTCTCTTATCAATGTGAGTATGCATATGTACATGTTTTCTCTAAGTCATGGACTCAAAGATGTAGCTGTGTGTCTCTCACTGTGACTGGAAAAGTGTAATCTCCTCTTTACATTGACGAGCATGTAATCTGCGCTCCTACCCGTAACGCACTCACGTTTTATGGGCTCACTGTTCCCTCTCACCACTGACGTTAGGATTTTTCATTTGCATCTCATCTGCCTGCACTGGGATTGTGCTTTTGTGTTTTCACTGAAAGAGTGCCACGAAACTGAAGTGGAAATAATCATTACCCACAAAATGCAAGGCAATTTAGGTGCACTTTGGGGTTCTCAGAGCAGAACTAATGGGTCCGACATTGGCTTGCATTGTTTTGTGCGAGTCAGTTCTGTGCATCAGGACCACACATGGACACTGTGAAGTTGGCCATGAACCGAGCAAGTGGCACAGTCACGAACCGGTGTCTGTTTTTGCATGTACACATGTGTTTATTACATATTAGAGTTGACATTCAATATTATTTTATATTAGTTTCAGGTGTACAGCATAGTGGTTAGACATTTATATAATTTACAAAATGATCCTCCCAAATTTACAAAATTATCCCCACCTGGCACCATATGTGGTAATCACAATATTGTTGACTGTATTTTCTGTACTGCACAAGAATCAGTGTTTCTAACTGGGTTCTCAGAAGCAGTACAGACCAGGTGATCCCTTCAAACTACAATGTCTTTATTCCAAGTGGAGACATTTCTGAAGAAACTACACAGGTAGCATCTGAGGAAAATGACAGGCTTGCAGTTCCGAGAGAATGTTAGGACATCATTTTGGATTTCTCTCTCTCAGGCTAGCTCTTTGTTATGCCAACTTACAGATTTATTAAAATAGACTGCATGCTCCGAAATGAAGACTTGGAATGGCATGAAAATCCAATGAGGAAGCAGAGGGAACATGGCAGAGTAGAGACAGGGCTCATTAGGAACTGTGTCACAGATGATAAGAGAACCAGGGCATCCGGGAGCACAGACACAGAAGGGAAACTCATGTCTCCCCAAGAGCTCACTCATACTCTCATTTCGTGATTCTCGGGAGCAGCTGACACCATCAGCCCATCACAAAACACATCAGACCCCAAAAGTGGTGAGTGGGAGAAATCCTCAGTCATGGGGCTGGGCTCTGAGGGTCATGTCCTGTCTATGAAATGCAGGTGCCCTGGGGACATCCAGGGGACCTGGGGTGATTTTGGTCTGTGCTCACTTCTGAGTCCACAATTCCCAGCCTCCCACCCCCAGACTACACAATGGGAAATCTCATCCGGATGGGCATGACTGGCTTTTTTCTCTTTCTAATCATTTTGTTTGGGCACTTAATTCTCCCATTTGACCTTGATATGTAACATTTGCATTAGCAGTAGGTAAAAATATGTGTTGATCTAAAAGATTCACTTTATCTTTAAGTAAAAAAAAAGTTATATCTTCATTTGGGTTTTCTTCTCTCTACCATTGGTTATGTAGAAGTGTATTGCTCTATTTCTAAAAATGTAGCACTCATAATTATCTTAATTTGCAGAATTAGGTCACTCCTAAGGTCTTGGGATATCCTGTTTGCTTTCACAAGGTCCCCAGGCTTGGGGTCACGAGCTGTATCTCCATGGTGGCAGGTCCTGTGCTTTCCAGGGTCCCTGCAGGCTCCCTCCCTGGAGTGGGGTCTGGGCCCTTCCTGGGCTAGTGGATGGCCAGAGCAGCGTACACGCTGGGCTCATCTAAGGTCTCCTCTGATGGAGAGGAAGGGGGTGCACTTGTCCCCCGTCTGAGCGTCAAGCGGTTCAGCTGGGCGTAGGTCACATCCTGGGGGGCATCAGACGGAGTATCCTGGAGGGGTGAGAGTGAGAGTCAGGTGCATAACTGGATTGGGGAGAAGCCGGGCGCTGGGAGCAGAAAAGGTCCACCCGACTGTCCCTCTGCCTGTCCTCTCCTACTTGTCTGGCATTTATGTCCAGCAATTCCTCTGACAGATCAGAAGGCACAGTGGCCACCCCCTGCCTGAGCCCTGGGAGGTTCAGCTGAGTGTACAGTATTCCCTGGGGGTCTTTGTGGTCGGGCCTCTGCTAGGCGGAGACAATAAGGGAGTAAAACTCCTCTCTTTGCTTTCACTTATCCCTCTTTAGTTAAGTTTCTACCCAGAAGCCAGAGAGCTGACTTTAAAACATACATCAGATCATGTGAATCGCTTATTCAGATGCATCTTCATTCTTGTTTATGTTAGCTAGTCTGTGACAGAGCCTTGCAAAGATAGATTCCTAGTAAGTGTTTGTTGACTCACTGAATATATAGAGGAAATATATATATATATATATATATATATATATGTATATATATATGCTGTATATATACATATATGTTATATACATATATGCTGTATGCTATGTACATCTATCTATCTATAGAGAGAGACATAGAAAAAGATGGAGAGACAGGGCACTTGCCAGGGATCAAAGAAGACAGACAAGGGCCCTGTGCTCTAGGAAGTCATAGTCTCTGGGTTGGGAAAAGTTCATAAACAAGGAAACAGATAATTTGGGATGGTGATAAGTGTTCGGGAGAAAATGAAATAGTGATACCATAAAGAGTGACTGAAAGAAGTACTTTAGTTGTGACAGTGTCCTCCACTCAGAAGAATGGACACGTTTGGCCAGGCGAGTGTTTGCTGGTGGGGCTGTCCTGTGAAGTGTAGGGGGTTTAGCAGCCCCCTTGGCCACTAGATGCTGTTGGCACCCACTCCCAGCTGTGACAAACAAAATGTCTCTTGACATCGGTGTGGGGACAAGGCAAAGGAAAGAACTGAGAAAGACTTCTGCATTTATGGAGGTAGTGAGCATTGCGGGAGAAACAAGTCTTTGGGGGGATTTAAGAATTGCACGTGTGATGTTACAAAGCCTGCTGGATGGACAATAGAGACGGCTCACAGGTAGCTGGCTGGATGAGGCTGGCGCTCAGGCAAGAGGTCAGGGCTGGAATTAATTGTGGATTCATGAGCATGGAGAGGGCCTTGCTACACCTGCGGTTAATTAAATTTGACAACAGAAAATAGTGTTTTCTCACTGTGAGGTCAGCTGGGTGGACTTCCCATGGGGGTAGGAGCCAGATGCTAATTACTACACCCAGGGTACATTATTGTGAGGCTCCACTGCGTCTAAATCCATGGGACCAGAGGCAGGAGCATAAACAGAGAAAAAGGCAGGCAGAGGATCCATGTGCATCAATGGGCTAGTCTATAGGGGACCTTTGTGTGAACAAGAAACAGCACACCACTCAGACCCCACTGCTAGGGACTCAAACCCTACGAGTCTTATTGTGCAGTGCGCAAACTATACAACTCTCCATGGCAGCACTGCCAGTACAAGGACAACAATTAAAAAGGACCCAAGTCGATAATAACGAACTAAATCCATATATTGCATTTGGGGAGTTTTGGGGAAAAGGGTTTTCTATGCCATGAAGCAACATTCAGTGAAACTAATTCCCCAGCGTAAGATATCAATAAACTTGATGAAAGTGATTATATATATATATATAATATATCTCCAAGTAGGAGAACCCAGAAGGAGCGGCCCATGTAGTGTCAGTAAAACCTGCTGAGAAGTGGTGTCCTAGCAGCCTGAATGTACCCTCTCTCAGGAGGAAAGGCCAGGTCAGATGCTGTTGAGAGTTGAGTGCCAGGAAGAGAGAGAAGCGTCCTATGGATATAGCTTAGTAACAAGCGTGTGCAGGGTCCCGGACAGGCCAGGATTCTTACCCAACTGTCCATCTCTTTGTCCTCTTCAGGCTGGGGGTCTCTTATGGGAGCATCTGGAGAACAAGAAGATTCTATCTCGTGCCAAGATTGCTGCAATCCTGCTATCCCACACACCCCTCCCGATCTTAGGTGGGGAAACTGAGGCCCATCAAGGTGCAGGAATGTGCCTAGCATCACACAGATTTGGAAATTTTCATGTTTCCTCGCCCCTAAGACCTTAACTCCTCCCAACCCCTCATCTGCCCTTGTCTCCCAGCAGGACCTCACCTCCTCCCCTATGACACTGGTTCTCCTCCTGGACACAAGCCATGGAGCTGGACCTGGAACTGAGGGGAGAAACAGAAGGGCATTAGGCAGTGGCGATAGAGCCAGAGGTGGGGGAGGGAGGCTGGGGGAGTGTCTCTGGGGAGAAGTTACCTTTTCTGCAGTGCTCTGGCCTGATCTCCAGGGTGTGAAACATCTGCACAAAGTTAGAGATAAGCTTCTAAAATACCCCAGAACCTAGCCCCCAGGGCTGCAGTAAGATCTCAGATACTCTGATCCCCACCCAGGTCCATTTGGAATTCAATGTAAACAAGACTAAACGTTAACACACAAGACTTGCATAGATGATTTCAATAAATTTTTATGAAACGGAAAGAAAAGTTTTAAAAGTCTAAGTCTGTCCTTATTAAACCTCTTTATTCTAATAGAGGATGGTACTTAGAAGCCAAGATCTAGATGATGAGTGTGCTTATTTCTACTGGGCTGTCACTTTGTGTAGTAGACATAGCTGGGACACGGTACAAACACTTACACCTGTAAACATTTCTATGTCAATTGATTTATACACATTAATTTTTTAATGAGGTTATACTGACATTTCTAATTCCAATAAAACACCTCACTTCTTTCTAGCCAACTGCCTTTGCACATTTATAAATCCTACACAGACATTTATCCCCAAGATATTTACATATTTTCTCAAAGCTACTAAACTCCCAACCACTTCCACCTCTTCCCCCACCACTCACCACCATGCCCACTCCCCACTGCCTGTGACAATGATGCCTTCACGTGGCACCCCTCCCCATCACCCATCATCAAGTGCTTAGTCCACCCCTGCTATCTCCATGTAGGACCCTGCCCCTCAAGGCAGGGAATCCATGGGAATCCCACATCTCCACCTCAAGATTTGAGGTGCAAGTTGGGATGGAAAGAGTTTTCTAGAAATTTTAATTGTTTAATGATGAGAATTTTCAAAAGCAAACATTTTTTTCTATCTTTTTGGTGCCATATTTTGGCTGGTGCCCAAGAGGCCACTTCATGTGTCTTTACAAGAAGGTGTCACCTCTCGGTTAGAGCAGGTGTCCCCATCGACTCACCTGACTTGCTGCATTTGTGTTGGTGCTTGAGAAGGAAGAGGAAGAGGAGGAGGAAGAGCAGCAGGATGAAGGTCACCGAGACCCCGATCAGAACTTTCTGGTACATTTGAAGACCTTGGACAAGTTATGTCATGAATGAACCAACGATGCCATTTAACTGAGCACCTACTGTGTGCCAGGCACATTCTGGGGTCAGTGAATTCATTTCTAAACCTCACAACAATCAAGCAACATGGGAATGCCACCCCAACCTCCACCAATTTCACAGGTGAGGAAACTGAGGCTCAGAGAGATAAATCTGATGACCAAGTCACCCAGCCTGGAAGTGGCAGAGCTGGGATTTGAACCCAGGACTGTGCTCTCCTCATGCTGCTCCACCAGGCAGACACCAGCTTCATACTCTGGTGGCTTTTTCTCTGACTGTAATGGCCTGTTCCCTGGTCCCTGTGTGCTCCAGCTCTCTCCTTTAGCTAGAGCTGAATGCACTTCTGCACTGTCAATCCCACTCAGTAAGCCATCAGAGACTTTGGGGACCTAAATAGGACCACTCAGAGCCGCGGTCTGTGTGGGATGGACACTGTGCCATTCCCAAACCTCATGTCTTGCCAGGATCTCTCCTCGGTCCTGCTGTCCTCACACTTCCACATGGGACCTGCTTTTCCATGTGCTTATCTGGGAGGGGACACAAGGATGGATCTGCCATTTCTTGAGCACCATGCTGAGGGCTTCCGCTTCTGGGGTCTCACCTAAATCTTTTAGCAAACCTGTGAGGGAGATGGTAGGAGACACGTTCCACAGACAATGAAACTAGGACTCAGAGAGAGAATGTGGCCTGTCCATAGTCCCACAGCCGGAAATCAGCAGAGCTGGGATTTAATATCCCGTAGAGCCTGGTCTCCAAGCCCTTGTTTATTTTTGTTTGATTTTGATGTTTCTCCTTGGATAAGAACAGGCTGAGCACCAGAGGGCTGATAGGAAAGTGCTTGGGACATCACCTGTGTCATTGCTCTGGTCTGCCCTGTCGCCTCAAACACCCAACGTTGCCCGTTCTTCACTTCTGCACAGCTGAGGTGGTGTCCTGCATGGACTGGACTAGATGTCCTTTGAGATATACTGCACTACACAGGGAGAAACTGAGACCCAGATAAGAAGGGACCTGTGCAACGTCACCACTTCTGGGAGCACTGAGATCCCCTCTCCCTGTGGATGTCACCCCATATAGCTCCCTCTGCCTTGACCGCCCCACCCATCGTCTGTCAGCCTCAAAGCCCCTGGACTCTTGTGGTGCCACCTGCCCTGGATCTCTCCCCAACTCGCAGCCTCCCAGGAGACAACCCGGTCCTTGAATATCTGAGAGACATTATATCTTCTGAGAGACTCAGAACTAACCTGGGGTGGTCTGTGCTCCCTCTGAGTAAAGAGGACCCATGGACTCAGCAGCTGGGGAGGTGGGTCCAGTGAATGAGGGATTGGGGTCCCCTGAGGGTCCTGGACAAAGAACAAGAGAAGGATGAGAGCCTGGCTCTTCCCACAGAGACCCTGTATTTATTCACACTCTTCTCCTGCACTGTGGCCTCCACGAGGCCATCACTTCAAGACCTGGAGAATTCTGGTGACAGGTATGTGGAAGGGGCAGGAGTGGGAGGGCCCTGTTGTTCTCCATCCCTCTCAGGGGCAGATTCCCATTGGGATGACACCCCCTTAGCACCCCCTCATTCTCTTCTTAGATGGGGGCTGATCTGGGTAGGGTCCTGAGCTGACTGTACAAACACAAAGAAAACAGGTTTTCTCCACCTGAGACCAGGAGCTCCAGCGTGTCACTAGGGTGTGACCACACCTGGAGGGTGTTCCTGTAATAGCCATAACATCTGAATGTCCACCTGTGGCTGGGGGTCACTGGGCCCACAGGGAACAGGGCCTGGGAATCCCCACTGGGGTGTCGCTGTGAGTCCAGTGTCCAGGGGGGCCCATGTTCTCCTTCCTTAGTCAGAATGAACCTGCCAAATCCCTGCTGTGAGCCACACAGGAGGGTCACATTCCCTCCTGAGGTCACAACAGGGCTCGGCAAGGCTGAGAGGTAGGGTTTGCTGTAGAATCCTAGAAGAAGAGGAGGCAGCATATTAAATGGGGCTCACACCTCCCTTCCTCACACCCCCACGGCTAGATGTGAGGGGGAGACACACTGAGAGCAGACCCCCTTCCTGAGGGCAGAGGCTGAGACTGGGACCCTGAATATCCTCTCACCTGTCACCACCAGCTCCAGGGGGTCACTGCGCTCTGACCAGCTGGTGGAGCTGAAATAGTAACACTGATATCTCCCTGCAGTGTGCTCTGTCATGTGTGTGATGGGGAGTGTGGCCTTGTCCACAGGCTCCAGTGGCTTCCGTGTATACCAGGGTGCTCTGCTTCCCTCTTTATCTACACAGAATTCCTGGGCCTTCAGGTTCCCCTGACACCAGATAGTCACAGGGCTCCCCCAGGGGATCACAGAGCCTGGCTCAGCCCAGATGGTGGGCTTGGAGAGGGTCCCTGGAAGGAATCAGAGGCTGGGTCAGAGACACTCCCTAATCCCACTTTACCAGCTCTCCACCCCAAACCTCCCAGATATTCCCCATCTGTCAACCCAGATCTGTTCTCCATCTCCAGCTGCCCATGGGATGGCCCCTTGTACCCAGTGAAAAGATGGGACCTGCGACACCTGGGGACAGACTTACCTGCCTGCACTCGGGTCCTCGGCCCCACACTCAGTCCTGGAAGAGAGTCCCTGTGAGAGATTTACCCCTGAGTCCTGAGCAGAGCCCTCCTCCCTGTGAGCCTCCTGAGCCCTGGGGTCCCCTACTGAGCAGGGTCTGGTTGTGGGGCAAGTTTCTCCCAGACCAGGGCTTCCTTCCCCCTTGTTAATCTCACCTAGGCAAAGCAGCACTGTGAGGGTGGGGATCATGGCCTCTTCTTCCTCTGGTCTGGGCTGTGCAGATGGAGGAAAGCACAGAGCCCTCAGGACAGACAGACGCACAGGGTGTGATCACTCAGAGGCTGTCCCTCCCTCTCATGGGGTTGTCACAGCAACAGCTCCACAGAAAGAGGAACAACCCCTCCTCAGGAGCCTTTTACCATTTCTAGGATGGAACAGCAAATAGACCGAGTGAGCTCCTGAGCCACCTCTCCCAGGTGAGCTAACCCAGGGCACGTCCCTTTCTTGTTATAGCCTCTCCCATGGGGTCTCCTTCATCCTCAGCTTGTCCACCAGCACCGCCCTGTGGGTCCTCACCATGGACCGTGGTCACCCAGGCCCTGGAGAAGCTTTGAGAAGACATGGGTTCCTGCTGCGGAGTCAGATCAGCAGACACACACATTAAACATCTCACTGTGCAGTGCAGGGAGCATCCCTGTGACAATGAGCACAAAGGGAAACACAGGGAGATAATGGGAGGAAACGTGACCTTTCTTCTGGCCCAGAGTGTGGCTCTCTTTCTATCACAGACCCCGTCTGGACTTCTCCCTTCTCTTAGTGACGGCATGTACCCTGCCTTCCTGGAACAAACCCCTGAGTCATTCCTGCTCCTCAGTGTCCCTTGTTCCTTGGCAGAGCTGTCCCCTCATCCTGTGGTCCCACAGGTAAGCTTTAGGGGACTTATATTTGGCTTAGAGTTTTAATTTTAAAGAGAAAGATGGTCTTCATGTCAGTATTTATCTGTCACCCACTGCCTATGTGACCTGGACAATAACACATTATTTACTTCATTGTCTGTTTCCTTGCTTGGATCACATCGTCATAAATCCCATTCCTCAGCAACTCCAGGTGTCACTGGTTCCTGGTTCATGACAGGGGTTCAATCACTGTTGACTTTTAGACCAGGTCATGGTGTCAGACTTCAATCAAGATGGATGCTTGTTGTGTTCACTCCAGAGCTTTTGTCTGCTTCAAATACCAATAAACGCTACTCAGTATTTCTGAAATATGTAGAAATAGTCATTTGCAGAAAAAGAGAAATGAAATTTCCCCAAATAGACAGGAAACCACAAGAAAGAATAGAGCAAAAAGCTGAGTAACTGCCTGTACCCGGGACCATCAAAGGGCCATAGAATGGAGGTTTCCAGCTGTGTGGACACAGAGAGGGACCTCAGATCCTCACAGGAAAGGAGGGTCAGGGCTCAAGTGAAGGTTGGAAGCTGTGGTACCCCCTACCTACTGTTTGTGGGTGGGCACAGGAATATCTCTGCTCACTCTTCCAGGCTCATGGTCAGCACTGAGTCACCTCTCTGTGAGTGTGTGTGGAACAGATTCATTGTGACTTCTGCTGACACGTGAGCATGAGGCCAGCAGTGACACATCCCTGTCTAGCCCTGAGCAGGCGCTAAGTCTGAGAGAGTGGACATCACGGAGCAGGAGAAGCTGCAATTATCCCTCCTGGCCAGCCTGACTTCCAGGACAGCCCTGGAAGAAACCTTTCTTGGAAGATCAGTTGTGTGGGAGGAGTGCCTTCCAATAAGAATGGACAATACTTTAGTGGTTACCAGAGGGTAAGGGGGTTGGGGCGAGGGAGATGAGGGTAAGGGGGATCAAATATATGGTGATGGAAGGAGAACTGACTCTGG
This sequence comes from Rhinolophus hipposideros, assembly GCF_964194185.1. NCBI lineage: Eukaryota > Metazoa > Chordata > Mammalia > Chiroptera > Rhinolophidae > Rhinolophus > Rhinolophus hipposideros. Next base: position 46,999,256 of record NC_138067.1, read on the forward strand.
GTGGTGAACATACAATGGGATTTATAGATGATGTAATACAGAATTGTACACCTGAAATCTATGTAATTTTACTAACAATTGTCAGCCCAATAAATTAAAAAAAAGAATGGACCATAGAGAGTAATCCTAATAATGACAAACAGTGCTATAGACAACAAGCTACTGATAATGGGGATCATCATATCCAACAAAATATAATCAATAGGAAGATATGAGAATTACTTAGAATTAAGCATGTTTAAATATCTGAAAAAATAAAGGGGGATACTGAATTTTGGAGACAAGACTATGGATTAAATTACAGAAAAATAGGCAGTTATTGAAGTGATTTAGAAATATTAGAGATGAAAAATCCAACAGAATGAACACAGTAGAAATGCATTCCAAACAAAAATTAAAAACAAAACAAAAATGCATTCCAAGAGATTCCAATGTGTCAGAGTAGATAAACACGGTGCCTGCACCTTTCTGTGAACACATTAAAATTACAACTAAATTTTAAAACAATCAATCTAGAGAACTATCTGAAGTCTAGCTGAACAAAAGTCCTACAATAAAAAAATATAAATAAGAAGCGACATAAAAATAGTGTCGTGAGGTGAGCCTCTTGAAATTTACGACAAATTGAACAACTATAACTCCACAAAGAACTCCCTCACAGCAGACAGGCAAGACTAAGAGGCACATTACTGAAATCACCTAAAGGTGGGCAAATTGCCCGAGTGTGGGAGGAGGAAAGGAAAAAATGCACAGACTGGGGGTGTGGACACAGGATGCAGACCTAGCTCGGGGCTCCATGCTCGCTGCATTCTGGAATTACCGCAGCTGTGGGAGAGGGAAGAATTCAGACTGCTAGTGCTTCACTTATGGGCCACAGGTCTGAGGGGACAGCATATAACATGGCTGAACCCAACACTCATGGCAGAGACCTTGGAGCAAAACTGAGGGAAGAAGGCTGAAAATGGTGGTTTAAGCCCTCACTGCCAAGCAGAGAATGGAAGCCTTAGGTACTGAGCCTAGCCAACCCCTCCCACCCTCCCAGAGCTCACCCCGCCACCACCTGCCCGGTACTAGAAGCAGTGTCAGATCAAAAGAACAGATTATTTCCAGTTCTGAGAACTGTGGTCCACAGACACAGATTCACAGCCCAACTAGTTCGGGCAAAGGGGAGGGAGCTGTGGAAACAGGACTGGCTGTGGTGGTGGTCGCTACCATTGCTCTGGGCCACATTTCACAACCCACCACGCCCCTGTCCCACCTATCTGGGCGAATCCCTGCAGGAATAAACAGAGCTGCTGAAACACATTGTCTCTGAATCTGGTGCTGGAAGAGCTTTGAAACTTCAGAATCTCTCCACATCACACCAAGGAGGCGGTGCCTTATGATCCCGGCGAACTGTTCACAGAGGAGAAGCCCTCCTTCCAAGGAATCCCCCCTCTGTGTGAGAAGCTGGAATAGTGCAGAGAAAATATAACACTACAGCCTGAGAGAGAATAAAAGGCTGCAGTCGGAGACAAAATAAAACATTCTACCAACACGTACTGGAAAACAAAAGAAAGACCTCGTCCAAAAATACCTTAACATAATAAAGGCCATATATGACAAACCCTCATCTAATCTCATAATTAACGGTGAAAAACTGAAGCCCTTTACTCTATGTTCAGGAACACGACAGGGCTGTCCCCATCACCTCTGCTTTTCAACATAGTATTGGAAGTCTTAGCCAGAGTAATCAGGCAAGAGAAAGAAATAAAAGGCATCCACATTGGGAATAAAGAAGTTAAATTGTCATTCTTTGCAGATGACATGATGCTGTATATAGAAAACCTTAAAGACTCCACCAAAAAGCTATTAGAAACAATCAACGAATACAGTAAAGTTGCTGCCTACAAAATCAACATACAAAAGTCCATTACATTCCTATATACTAATAATGAAATCTCAGAAAAAGAAATAAAAAAATATTCCTTTTGCAATTGCAGCAAAAAGAATAAAATACCTAGGAATAAACTTAACCAAGGATGTGAAAGACCTATATGCTGAAAACTATAAGACATTTTAGAAGAAATTGTAGAAGACACAAAGAAATGGAAACACATCTGTGCTCATGGATTGAAAGAATCAACACAGTTAAAATGGTCATATTATCCAAAGCAATATACAGATTTAATGCAATCCCCATCAAAATCCCAATGGCATTTTTTAAAGAAATAGAACCAAAAAATCATCAGATTTGTTTGGAACCAGAAAAGACCCCGAATAGCCAAAGCAATCTTAAGAAAAAAGAACAATGTTGGAGATATCACACTCCCTGAGTTCAGCTTGTACTACAGGGTTACAATAATCAAAACAGCATAATATTGTCAGAAAAATAGACACATAGACCAATGGAATAGAATTGAGAACCCAGAAATAAAACCACATAAATATAGACAGATAATTTTTGAGGAAAAAAACAAAAAACATACAATAGAGAAAAGACAGCCTCTTCAATAAATGGTGCTGGGTGAATTGGAAAGCCACGTGCAAAAGAATGAAACTGGACTGTTGTCTGTCACCATGTACAAAAATTAATTCAAAATGGATCAAAGACTTAAGCATAAGACCTGAAACAATAAACTGCATGGAAGAAAACATAGATACTAAACTTATGACCTTGGGTTCAAAGAGCATTTTATGAATTTGATGCCAAAGGCAAGGGAAGTAAAAGCTAAAATAAATGAATGGGACTATATGAAACTTAAAAGCTTCTGCACAGCAAAAGAAACCATCGACAAAATAGAGGCAACCAACTGAATGGGAGAAGATTTTTGCAAAGAGTGCCTTCGATAAAAGGCTAATATCCAAAATATACAAGGAACTCATTAAATTCAACAACAGAAAAACAAACAACCCAATTGTAAAATGGGCAGAGGACCTAAAGAGACATTTCTCCAAAGAGGACATTCAAATGGCAAATAGACATATGAAAAAATGCTCAACATCGCTAATCATCAGAGAAATGCAAATAAAAACCACAATGAGATACCACCTTACCCCAGTTAGAATGGCTATCATCAACAAGACAAATAGTAACAAGTGTTGGAGAGGCTGTGGTGGAAAAGGAACCCTCATGCACTGTTGGTGGGAATGCAGACTGGTGCAGCCGCTATGGAAGGCAGTGTGGAGGTTCCTCAAAAAGTTATGAAAAGAATTACCATAGGACCCAGCAATCCCTCTCCTGGGTATCTATCCAAAAAATCTGGAAATATTTATCCATAGAGACATGTGAGCTCCAATGTTCATTGCAGCTTTTTTTTTTTACAGTGGCCAAGACATGGAAACAACCAAAATGTCCTTTGATAGATGAATGGATAAAGAAGTTGTGGTATATATACACAATGGAATAGTATTCAGTGGTTAGAAAAGATGAAATGATACCATTGGTGACAACATGGATTGATTTTGAGATTATAATGCTAAGCAAAATAAGTCAGACAGAAAAAGTAGAAAAAGATATGATTTTACTGATATGTGGTATGTAAAACTGAAAACAAAAAAGTACAAGACAAAAAATGAAGAAACAAAAAGTCACAGACATAGACAATAGTTAAAGGGTAAGGGGGAAGAGGGGGCTCTAGAAGAGGGTAAATGGGATCTAATATATGGTGATGGAAAGAGAACTAACTCTGGGTGTTGACTACACAATGTGAGATGTAGATAATATATTACAGAATTGTTCACCTGAAATCTATGTAACTATACTAACAATTGTCACCCCAATAAACTTTAATGAAAAACAAAAAAGGAAGAAGCCTCGTCAAGACTGGTAGGAGGGGCAGAGATGTGAAAGAGGCCCCAAACCCCTGTGTGGCACTTCAGAATCAGAAGGGATATCTCAGCCACAGTGGTTTCCCCCAGAAGGGTGAAAAGCCCCAGCCCCCTACACCAGCCTCCCCTGTCCAGGGCACTGGTGCCAGGAAGAGGAGGCCCCACAACATCTGGCTGTGAGAAACAGTAGGGATTCAAACCATTGTGGTGGGACAGAAGACTTTGGGAAACCCAGATTTTCTCTTAAACAGCCTGGGCGCAGACTCACTCTCTCTCAGCACTCACCTTGGGCTCCATGAGAGGGACAGTGTCTCTGAGGGCCTCAGAGACATACAGGGTCCAGACAGAGGTATGTGTTTTCAGGGGGAGGAATGGAAGACAATTGATATTATCCCAGTGAGATGTCCTCTTCTCATGCAGCAGGTAGGCAGGGCCCATCTATCCTGTGTTTAGCCCTCCCCGACAGACCAAATCTGAGTCTGACTGGCTTGGTGAGCTCCACTGCTCCACCCTGCTGATTTAACTGGGACCCTGCCCCACCCAAGTCAATTTCTCTGAAAGAAGCCAGCCTCACCCACACTCTTTCTTGGAAAACTACTGGAATCCACAGTCCGTAGGTGGGCAGTGACTAGCCTCAGTGTGCTCTGAGGCTTTTGCTGATTTGTTTTAGGTTCAGCACTGGCACTAAACCAGAGTCTACCATTAACCTGGTAAGCACATTTCTTCCCACTCTAGTGACTCCCTGACACCCTGCCTCACCCAACTCATGTACAGCATGAAGCTTTATCAGTGGCTGAACCTTAAGGGAGCTGGCAGGTGGGAGCAGGCCTCCGGGTGTCCTGGCTTTTTGTAGAGTGACCTCAGGCCTAGTACTGGTGGCAGTACCAGGGGAGAGAAGCCCCTCTTACCTATAGGGCAAGGGCCCATCTCCATGGGGAGGAAAGTTGAGCCCACCATTCTTGCAGTGGGTCTCCTATCGGGCGCTGAATGCCATCAATTTCCCCTGCTAGGGCAGACAGCGCCTGGCTTACATTCTCCTTGTTATCAGCAATGTACACACAACATTCAGTATGCACAATGGTGCTGGTCCCTCCCAGGACAGCAGTTAAAATGTCCAAAGCCATCCAGTTTTGGAGGACTGCCTTCCTCATCTGGTCTACTTTCTTCGTCAGGAGGCCTAGGGCCCGGTGCGTTTGATTGAGAGCTCAAGCAGTGTGCTCGGCAAGTGCAGTTACTTGTGTTTCCACCACAGTGGAACTGGCTTGGCAACTAAGGATAGCCAAGAGATAAAACCACGGTGGTGCTTGGCTCTAAACGACTCTCAATCTTGGGGTTGACTTTCTAGTGTGGGTCGTACACTAGCTGGGAGGTATGGATACCCCCATGTACAATGCCCTGTCCATATGGCAGGGAGGTAGGGCCAGCCATAGAGCCACAAACCCACCAGCTCCGTCAGGGACAATCCACGTTGCTTTTGGCCATTCCACCATACATGATCCTCGGGGACTGGGGTTATGTTCTGACATAGGGCCGCAGGCACCCAACTTATGTCTCTGGTGCCGGTCAGTCATCTGAACACAAAGGAATGGCCTGGGTAAGCTCTATACCTTCACTCATGAGCCACGTCCTCCCGTCCCACACTGCATGACCCAGCCACAGCTTGGTGTGGTTTCTTTGCTCCCTTATGCAGGAGAGAACATGTCACCAAGTTGTGTTCCAGCCTGCCTGTCGAGTGTTCCATCCTTGCAACCAAGTCCAGTTGTCTGTGGTAACTGGATAGATAAGCCATGGCAACCCCTCTGGGGCGCTAGCCAGAAACTGCAAATCCAACAGCTGGAGATGTTGGTCACTCTAGCATAAGCGTAGGCCCAGGCCACCATGGTATTGGCCCCTAGGGACCTATGGGCAGAAACAAATAGTAGTCATAGGAACCAACAATGGCAAATCCCTCCCATCTGGGAGGATACATGCTAGCTTTTTGTCCTGGGAAAGGAAGGTTGCTGCTATTGGCACCTTTCCCGGTTTGTGGTACCAGACCTTCGTGGCAGTGCTTGGGGTCCCTTGTATGGTTTCAATATGTAATAGAACAGGGGATCCCATGATAGGTCACAGCAAGAGCACAAAAGTCCCTCGCAAAATTGTCCCAGTGTCGGGGCTTCCGTTGACCACAGTCACCTGTGGAGGCCACTTGGCCACCACCCCTGGAATCACTTGCAAATCGTGGGTCAAACGAGCCCCCCGTGGGGTTATCAAGCCCAACCCACGACAGTGGGGACTTTTGACCCACCAGGGCCAAGTCTATTGCTGTCATTCTCCTGCTTTCAAGCATGTGGGTGCTGGTAACAGGATGTTTCCATTTCTGCCGTATCCCGGCTGTAACAGGGTCTCACTGGTAGTGACTTATTTGTATGGGAGTGGCTGTTGGATGCAGCAGAGCTTCTACTGGTGAGGGCCCACCCTTTCCTGGCCTCTCGTTCAAGCTCTTTAGAACATCCCACAGGTGTGAGGTCCAGTCTCGCGCTGTGGGAGGGTGTTTCGACACCTGGAGGCCTTGCTTCAACAGGCTGTTGTAACGCTCAATCCTGCCAGCTGTTGTGGCTTGTAAGGGGTATGGAACAACCGTTGTATGTCCATCCTGGCAGCCCAGCACTGCACTTCTTGCCCGGTAAAGTGAGTATCCCTGTCACTTTCGGTGACCTGGGGGGGTCCCATACAGGGCAGACAGCTGTGTTAGAGAGGCTACCGTATGTCGCTGATCGGCAACCAAACACAGCCAAGCAAACAATAACCCTGTAGCAGTGTCTACTGCTGTGAACGCATAAGTGGCATTCCAGGCTTTGGGAAGGGATCCTATATAATCTACTTGCCAGCGAGTGAGGGGCACCCTCCCTCCCATAATCTGCTGTGTCTCCCAGGGGAGCCCCCACCTTTGGAGCTGTCCTGGGTACAGGCGGCACAGTCATAGCAGGCATCTGCTATCTCCTGCCATTTCAAAGGCAGACCCCAGCGTCTGTTCACCTGCCACATGGTTCGGCTTCCAGCATGCTGCAATTTCCTGTGCAGCCAATGGGCCACATCAGTGGCAGGAGCCCGTTCTAATCATTAGACCCATGCTAGGGCATCTGCTTCATCATTACCTGGGGACACTAAGGGGGAGTGACCTGTGACATGCATTAGGCTCACCTCCTTTCCCTGCCCTAGGTCCCAGAGGTCCTGCCACATGGCTTGACCCCACAGAGGACGGTGTCCTACCAACCAGTTTTGGTGTTTCCACATGGGGAGCCACAATGTTAGGCCCCGGAACACTGCCCAGCTCTCAGTACAAATAACTAGGGGCCCGGGCTCATGGCTGATTACACAGCCCGTAATTCAGCCCACTGGCTACTCTGGCCCGTCCCAGTATCAAACCAAATGGTGTCTGTTTTGGGTGGCACACCAATAGCCGTCCAAACGGCGGCTGCCCCACGGCTAGAACCATCAGTAAACCAGGTATCCTCAGGTACTGGGGCTGTCCTTCTCTGTAGGGCAAGGGCTCCAAGTCCTCCCTTCTAGGCAGAGCACTTGGCTCAGCCTGGGCTACAAGCTCCACAGGCCCCAGGACCTGTTGTAGCTCTGTGCTCAGGGGGCTTGAACTAAGGGTGCTACGTTGTTCCAAGTAGGCTCCCCACTTGGCGAGGGTGGTGGTCTGTGCCACCCGTTTTGGGCCTCTGGGTCCATGTATGGACCTAACCTAGAATGGGTTAGGTTGTACGAACCAGCACCCGCCTTGTTCCTGTTCCTGTGGCTTCTGTGGCCACCAAAGCTGCGTATACAGTGGCCAGCTGTTTATCAGGGAGTAGTGGACTTCTGCTCCTTTCCACAATTGGGACCAGAACCCCACTGGTGATCGGAGACTCTCCTGCCGTTGCCAGAGGCCCCAACTGTACCCCTCTTGTTGGGTTACATGAGCATCGACTTCAAATGGGTGACCAGGGTCTACCACTTGTAGAACCTGTGCCTGCTGCACTGCCCGTTTTGAGACAACAAATGCTTGTTCTATAGTTTCTGTCCAATCCCATGGGGCACTCTTCTTCACCATGGAATATAAGGGTCTTGCCGTCTGTGCTAAATGGGGTATAAACACCCACCAGTACCCCAGCAGACCCAAATACACTTGTAATTGGGAGACCTTGGTCAGTCGGGGAAATGCCTGTATTTTATCAATAACACCCAAAACCTTGGCAGATAAGCTAGGACTCTGGAACTTTTCCTCGTTCACCACTCAGCCACATGACTTGAAGTGGCAGAGGCGAGAGGGAGCTGCTTGCTCTAAATCTGAAAGAATCAGATGTTAGTAATATGTCATCAATATAGTGAAACAAGATCACAGAGGACAGGTGATTCCACTGTGCCAAGTCCTGGGCCACGAGTCCATGGCAAATAGTGGGGCTGTGCAAGTATCCTTGTGGGAGGACTCCAAAGGTCCGTTGATGCCTATCCCAAGTAAAGGCAGACTGCTCCTGACTCTCAGGTGCAATGTCAATAGAGAGGAAGGCATTCACCAGATCCACTACATATAGTGGTACGTTCCCAGACGTACAGTCAAGCTGTCCATCAAATCATAAATGGAAGTCCCTGCAGTGTGCAAAGGTGGCCCCACCTTGTTCACTTCCTTATAGTTCACAGTCATTCGCCAGGTCCCATCCGGTTTCTTCATTGCCCATACCGGGGAGTTAAAGGGACTGCGCGTGGGTCTTACAATATGTGCTTTCTTCAGCTCTAATATTGTGCGACCAATCTCCTCTTCTTCCCCCAGGAGGAGGTACTGTCTCACCGTAACCACTCCCCGGGGCTGTGGCAACACTTGAGTGGGATTATGAGCATGCCCACATGTCACTGCTTTCACCACCTGGATCCAGAGGTGGAACTCTCTGACAGGTCTGCAGGCTGAGGCATGTCTGCCCCGGAATATATTCTGGGATAGGGGAGACACATACCTTGTGAATTCCGAGGGGAAGCCTTCCTATACCCAGTGGTAAGGAAACATCTTTGACCATCACAATCTTTCCCCCATAGCCATCCATGCAGATTGCTGGTCCGGGGAACAGTTCTGGGTTCCCATAAACAAGACTGCAGTCTGCACCAGTGTCAACCGGGGCCAAAACCTTCTGCACATTAGAAGGGGACCAATGTATGGACAGTTCCACGTGGGGCCTCCAATCCCTGCTCGTCCCCTCTGACCAGGTACCTTGGCCACCCCCTAGTCAAACTGGAAGGAGCAGGCCTTCAGCGGTCTCATGAATTCCTGGAGGGACACAGGTTGCTGCCATAGGGACAGATGTACCATCACAGAAGCTAGCTTTTCCATTTAGCCTGGGGAGCAGAGAATGCTGTCTGCTCCTTGTTCCACAAGCACAGCAACCAAGACAGCAGTGGCTCTCCAGGGCGTTGCCTGCACTGCTTCCTCAAGTCTCACAACAATGTGGGAGTATAGGGAGTGTAAGTTCTGAACTCAGTCACTGCTGGGTAGTCGGCAGCAATGCCCCTGGGCCCCAAAGTTTGTTCATGTTTTACCTTTTGCTGCACAATGTGCAAAACACAGGGGTGTGGGATGTTTTCAGACTCCCCAACGTCTTCTGTTGGGAACTCCAGAGCAGCGTCTGCTTCAGAGCTCCCACCATGGAGGTCCTCCTGGAGCTGAGGGACTCGGGTCTCCAGCGCTTCCTCTTGAGACTGCAGGTCCCACATTCAGGCTGCTTCAGCAAGCACTTCCTCTTCGGTGCTACGCAGTGCAGTGAGGAACATCCAGCCCACATGGCCGGCAGTGACTTTTGCCTGTTCTAGCAACTGCTCAGTTAAAACCTATCAGACCTTTTCTATGCTGGCTGGAGAACCATCTACATCTTCCCACCCCTCCACTGGGGCCCAGCTCCTGAGAACAGCGGCCAATGGATACCGCACACTGTGTGGGGACTGTATGTTCTCCTGCCCTGGGACGGACAGCTCTGTTATCTGGCCGGGACCCTGCTCACTGCGCCAGGTGACTGAGTGGGTACAAGTCCTGGAGTAAGGGGTCCTCGGCTCTGGGAGCTAGAAGAAGATGCATGGAACTGAAGGCAAAGTGGACATACTTTATTCAGGCTTATTGGGCACAATCAACCTCATCACTGGATACAGCCAGCAGCCCCTGTCCTGTCTCAGCAGCCCCCCTCATGAAATGGCCAGCCTCCTTTATACCATACAGAGATAAAGGTAGCTCACAGCCAGGGTGCTTACACAAGGATATTTAGAGTATGTCTGCAAGATGGAAGGGGGCCTGCACTGCGTTGCATCTTATCGGACTGGCAGGTCGCTAGGTCAGGGCCAGCAACGGGCTGTGGAGGGAGCCTGACCAAGTCTATTTTCCCTACAGGGTCTCCTGAGACCACAGAGTGTTGGATGCCAGGCGTATGAGACTCCTTGCTCTGCTGTGACAAATTAGCACAAGCATGATGGCTCACAAAACGCTTTATTATCTTACGGTTCTGGAGGTCAGACCAAACCGGGCCTCACTGGGCTGAAATCCAGATGTCTGCAGGGCTGTGTTCCTTCCTGGGGACTTGAGGGGACAGTCCATCCCTTGCCTTTTCAGTGTATGGAGGTCCCGCATTCTGTGACATGTGGCCCCTTCCTCTGCCCTCGAAGCCACCTCTGCCAGGCTGTCCTTCCATGTAGCATCACTCTGACGCTGGTCATCTGCCTCCGTCCCCCACGCCTGAGGATCCTGGGGATGACACTGGCTATCGTGAGCACTGCTGCTGTGGGCATGAGAGCACAGACGTCAAGGTTCTGCTGTCTTTTTTTTTTTAATTTATTGGGGTGACAATTGTTAGTGAAATTACATAATTTCAGGTGTACAATTCTGTATTACATCATCTATAAATCCCATTGGGTGTTCACCACCCAGAGTCAGTTCTCCTTCCATCACCATATATTTGAGGTTCTGCTGTTATTTCTTCAAGTGTGGGCCATTCCTTCGCTGAGTTGTGTGGTGATTCCGGGCTCAGGTTTTCAGGAGCTGCCACATCTCCTTCTGGTGGCTGCAGCATTGTGCAGTCCCACCAGCAGGGCACACAGGTTCTAGCTTCTCCACTTCTTTTCTTTTAATCAGTCTTCCTGGTGAGTGTGAGGTGATATCTCACTGTGGCTTTGGTTTGTGTTTCCTTCCCTGGACTTTTGATCCAAGACATTGGGGATCTGAGGAGACCACAGATCAAGGAAGGCAGAGACCACTCCAGGAAGGGAAGAAGTGGGGCGCAGGAAGGCCCAGGACAGGTGCAGTTTGAGCCCCTGGGTAAGGCGGGTGACAGGTGTGAGTCTTGGAGCCCTGGGGAGGTCCCTCCTGGGATGCTGGGGTCTAATCTCTCTGGTGGGCGCCCTCCTGAGTTCTGTGTGGGGACATGCGCTGGCTGTGCCCAGTTTCTGCCAGAATGGCCACCAGGATCAGCAAGACCACACCGGCCAGGCCGATACGGATACAGTTCCCTGCCATGTAATTCTGGGAGCCAGAGGCTGGAAGCAGAGGACAGGAGTCACTGCTAGGTGGATGGGACCCAGCCCAGCTCTGGTCCTAAGAGACAGGAGCTCCTTGTCCTTTGGGCACAGAACCTGTCGTGCCCAGCGCTCCCCCTGGACACAGTCCCAGGTGACTTACCTGTCTGGGCTCCCACTTCTGTGGGCAGGGGAGTGACTTCACTGAGGCCTCCTAGGAGTCAGAAGGAGTGGATGGATGTCTCATTCAGCCTCTCCTTCCCCCCATTCTCAGGCTGACCTGCCTCCTAAGCCCTAACCAGGTCCTGGCCTCCCCTGAATCCCTCCACTCCTCCCCCACACTGAGATCCCTGAGTCCATAACCCAGGTCCCACCAACGGTCAAGTAGAGGATTCCCAGGCAGTGCACAGATGGAAAATTTAGACCTGCCTTTGATCAAACTTGTTCAGGGATCCAAGGCAAGTCTCCCCACTCCTGGCTCTGAAATCACCCCCAGGAGTGAACAAGCCTTCTGCTGTAGGAGGGTGCAAGATTTCATTGCCCTCCTAGTGTCCACTCAACCACTGAGAGAAACAGGACCCCTGCCCCACTGCCAACATAATGCCCACCCTCCTGCTGAGCCCCTAGGTGTAGACACCCAGAATGAGAGATCTCTACTCCCCAGCCCAGGAGGGGGCTCAGTGTGGGGAGCTGAGGGGGCCCTGTGAAGGGGACAGGAGAAGGGCTGAGCCTGAGCTCTCTGGTCAGTTCAACTGTTTCTGGCCCCTCACATCCTGCAGCATCCACACCTGGCCTCTTTCTCTCTACCTCTCAGTATACATGACACCTTCTGGACTCCAAGAATAGCAGACAGGGAGACGTGGGGGCACAGGGATGGCACTCTCTCTGCTTCCACATGGCTGTGGGTCTGAACATCCCTTAGAATACCCCACGCGCCCTTGTTATATTAGCACAAAGCAGCTGGTCCCTGGTCCATGGACAAACAGGACGGGTGGCAGCCACCCCACCTGGCCACAGGGCCAGAGGGTCCTGGAGGCTGACCCCCCTAGCAGGATAATGTACCCACAGTGCCCCAGGTCAGTCACTGGGTCAGGATAAACTAGGCAGGGTAAACCCCCCTGGCCTGGACGATAAGGGCCATCCCAGGGCGATGTGCACTGACCCATGGGATGTCTGAATCACAGCAGAATAAATGAAAAAGGAAGAGAAGATACTAGGTCTTAAAGGAAGAAGTTCCCCCTCCCACCATCCCTCCATGAAGGGTGTCATCCTCCTCACTGAACCCTGACTCAGGAGATATCTCAGGGGCTGACCACACACAGGGAAGGACAGCCTCAGCCCAAAGGGGCCCGAAAGCACTGTCCTGCCTTGTCAGGGCCCCCCTGGACCATGTGACTTACCCAACGGAGGATGGACCTCACCATCGGGGACATATGGCCTGGGGCCCCCACAGAGTGCAGCTCAGTGTAAAGGAGGGTTTAACACCATCAGGAGCAAAAGGACACATATTCCCTTTAAAGGGGTCTGTCCCCACCTGATCTCTGGAAGCCCACTCCCCACCCAGCCCAGCAGGCTCAGCTCCCTGCCCACCCCGATGCTGGGCTGAGTGTCCAGGCCATCATGGTGTCCAGATGGGGCCAGGACTCCAGGGCCCTGAGCCGGGTGTGAAGGCCGAGCGACATGTGTGCAGCCGGGCAGGGGAACCAGAGGACTGGGGATCCCCAGGAGGGCAGGGAGCCTGTGGACAGAGGACACAGCTGGGGACAGCGTCCAGGGGCCTGGGACAAACCTGAGGGCAGAGCGGGGACTTCCTCAGCTGTCAGCACCAGTTCCAGGGCCTCACTGAGCTCAGACCAGCGGGACCATTTCATATAGTTACAGCGATAAGTAAGACCCAGCAGTGACTTCACTCACTGCGCGGATGGGGAATCGGGCCTCCGTTCCCGAGGATCCGTGTTGAGACGTGGTTTCCTGATCCGTGTATGCAGATCTATTCTCCTTCTGCTCCAGGCGGAATAGGTCAGCCCCAGCAGGGCCCCGGCACACGATGGTCACAGGCCGCCCCCGGGGGACCACAGGGCCTGGCTCGGCTCTGATGGAGGGTGGGGCCAGGAGCCCTGGGCGGAAGCAGGGCAGGACCTCAGGTGCGCCCTGAGGAAATAGCCTTTCCTTCCCTGTGAGGGACAGGAGGGAAATGAGGCAGAGACTGCCGTTGACTCCACATCTGCACTAACATCCTCATTTGAATAGACCATCACTTTAGAGCCAGGCATAGTGCCTCAGGGAACAAAAAACGACACCTGCCCCTGCCCCCCAGGACTAGTTCTGTGCAGCCATGTGACGATGTCTGCCAGTGACATGGAAGGAGCCTTGTTGGTGAGGTTCCCAGGAGGGCAGCTTAAAGAGTGGTAATTAAGCCTGGAGGCCCCTGTCCTATTTCTGCCCTTCTGTGCCACCCAGCCTGCAAACATAAGATGGCTGGAGCTCTGGCAGCCATCTTGCATCAGGAGGTGACCTTAGTGCTGGTGGCCATGAGCTAAAGCTGTGGAGCAGAATGAGAAAGCCTGCGACCCCGGTGACACACTGGAGCTGCCACCCTGTCTCTGGCCAAACTCCACAGGGGCTGCATCTCCGTGCATGAGAGATAAGCTCCAGACACTCTGTATTCCATGCAGCGATGTTGGGGGAAAACATGGAGTGATGAGAGAGTCCTTGATGCAGGCAGAGCTGTGAGGAGTGCCCTCAGTATAAGGAGAGCACATAATAAGGAGACTCTTCCCCATCTGGGAAGCTGGGGACACCCCTGGGGAACAGGTGTCTGAGCTGAGATGTGCTGGACAAGTATAATAGCAAGTAGCTCACTGAGCAGATCAGGGAAGCCGGGATGTGGGGGGTGGAGAACTCAGCATGTGAGATGGTCCTGAGTGCATGGCGAGCACGGCGTGCTTCACACAGAAAGAAAACCAAAGCATGTCTGGTGATAAGCACACGAGACAGAGCAGGGCAGGACATGGCCAGAGAGAGACAGAGCCAGAGGAAATACTTTGATAAGGGATCTGATGCAACCTAAATTCGAGCAATGAAGGGTTTCAGCTGGGAAGTAAAATCATCAGATTGGAGTTGGCTAAGTTCACCTGCAGGACAGAATGGGGCAGAGCTGGAAGAGGCCCCTGGAGGCCCCAGTAGCTGCTGTGGGGGTGAGAGCTGCTGGAGCTCAGATTGGGGAGACGGCACCCAGTGGGGATGTGGGCACATGTGAGGACATGTGGGGTTCTGTGATGGAGTAAATACGGGGCGAGATGAGGGGGGTCAAGGAGGACTGTGTTGTCTAGTGCTGGACCAACGACCTTCGCCGAGAGGAGGGGTTGGTGAACCAGGTCTGAGTGGGTGAGTGTCAGGGGTCCAGTTTCAGATCCGCGGATCTCAGGAGTCTGGAAATCAGTGGTGACGTCCTGTGGGTGTTTGCAGCTGTCAGGAGAGACTGAGGAGGGACCTTCATGTGGTGAAACTGGGGTTGGATCCCTGTTGGGATCCACGTGAGCTGCCCTTGAGGTGGGAGAGGTTGGGAATTGTGTAGAAATGACTTCTGCATGTGGGCCACCTGGCCCAGGCAGAGCACTGGAAGAGAAGCCGTGAGGAAAACGCCCGGCCCCTGGTGTCCCTTAATGGGGGTCAGGTCATTGTGCTGCCAGAAAAGACTTGTCCACCATAATCCCCACACCACTTTCATCAGTGTGACTCCCAGAGAGCAGCTTCCTTTCCCCATAGCGGGTTCCAGCCAAGTTCCCAAGTGGCCTCCCAACCGGACCCCACCCAGAGATTTTTCTGTATCTGACCTGTCCCTGTCCCTGTGTCCAGGACGTGTTAGAAACCCTGGTCCCTCCATGGTCAGCTTAGTGGGAAGGTGACACAGCGTGGGCAGGGCCTGCAGAGCTGACTCTCTCCCCAGGGCCCCGAAAGTCTCGGACTAGAGGCTGGATCGGAATCTCCCACCCCTTCTGACGCTGTGGTTCTCCTTACGTTCTCACTCACTGAGGCCCAGGATGGTTGTGGGATTGGACGACATGGCCAGCATTTTTTTTTAAATTAAATGTATTGGGGTGACAATTGTTAGTAAATTTACATAGATTTCAGGTGTACAATTCTGTATTACATCATCTACAAATCCCATTGTGTGTTCACCACCCAGAGTCAGTTCTCCTTCCATCACCATATATTTGATCCCCCTTACCCTCATCACCCACCCCCCACCTCCTTACCCTCTGGTAACCACTAAATTATTGTCTGTGTCTATGAGTTTTTCTTTCTCATTTGTTTGTCTTGTTCTTTTGTTGTTTTTGGTTTATATACCACATATCAGTGAAATCATAGGGTTCTCTGCTTTTTTTGTCTGACTTATTTCACTTAGCATTATACTCTCAAGATCCATCCATGTTGTCACAAATGCTCCTATATCATCTTTCCTTAACGCCGAATAGTATTCCATTGTGTATATATACCACAACTTCTTTATCCATTCATCTATTGAAGGACATTTTGGTTGTTTCCATGTCTTGGCCACTGTAAACAAAGCTGCAATGAACATTGGAGTACACGTGTCTCTATAGAGAAATGCTTTTATATTTTTTGGGTAGATACCCAGGAGAGGGATTGCTGGGTCATATGGTAATTCTATTCGTAATTTCTTGAGGAACCTCCACACTGCCTTCCATAGCGGCTGCACCAGTCTGCATTCCCACCAACAGTGTATGAGAGTTCCTTTTTCTCCACAGCCTCTCCAACACTTGTTACTATTTGTCTTGTTGATGATAGCCATTCTGACTGGGGTGAGGTGATATCTCATTGTGGTTTTCATTTGCATTTCTCTGATGATTAGTGATGTTGAGCATTTTTTCATATGTCTATTTGCCATTTGTAAATCCTCTTTGGAGAAATGTCTCTTCAGGTCCTCTGCCCATTTTTCAATTGGGTTGTTTGTTTTTTTGTTGTTGAGTTTCATGAGTTCCTTGTATATTTTGGATATTAGCCCCTTATCAGAGGCACTGTTTGCGAAAATCTTCTCCCATTCAGTTGGTTGCCTCATTATTTTGTCAATAGTTTCTTTTGCTGTGCAGAAGCTTTTCAGTTTCATATAATCCCATTCGTTTATTTTGGTTTTTACTTCCATTATGGCCAGCATCTTGCCGTCTGCTTTGTCCTTGCCCTGGGGATGAGAGGACAGGGCCCTGCAGGTCAGGAAGGGTGTAGGATGCATTGGCAGGCGCCACGTCATGAGGCTCATTTCTGTGATCTCACAGGAAGGGACGCAGGCTGCTCCCTGACCCAACTCTAGCTTCCCCTACTTCAGTCCAGAGAGGAGTTGATTTCCTGAAGGCGTTTCTAGTGAGATACTTCATAACCAGTTGAACCCATGTTCTGATGAAATCCACAGAGTATTAATTCATAATAGATAGAGGTAGGTGATATATATATATATATATATATATATATATATATATATATATATACACACATATATATATATACATACATATAGTAGGGAGACGATAGGTAGATAGAGATATAAATAAATAGATGACAAACAATAGGTAGATGGATAATAGGTACATGCATACATGACAGGTAAAGCTATAGATGGTACGTGATGAATGGGTAGATAGAGATAAATGGTAGGGAGATAGACAGATACATAGCTAGACACACAGATACCAGATACTTACATAAATATATAGGTGGTGACAAGATACTTAGATATATACGTAGATACCTAGAAAAATAGATTGATAATTACATAGATACTTAGATACATAGACACTTAGATAGATACATAATAGACAGACAGAATATAGGTGAGGAAACTTACTGGCTTGGCTTCTGGTCCTAACAAGCTGATTGCTCCCAAATGACACGTTTCCTCGTGCAAACACTTCAGTTTCTCACATGCAAAAGGGGAACCACAAAACTCCCCACAACTTCATGTTATTACGCGGGTGGTGCACAGAGGTGAGTGGCACATTGGAAGGACACTCAGTTGGGGCCCCTCATGCCGTCCAGGGCAGGCAGCACCTGGCTCATGCACAATGGCCTTATCTCTGTGTCCCTCTGTGTCCTGTGACCCTGGGCTGCCCTCCGCATACTCCCCCCGACTTGGATGGACCTGGTCAGCCGTCCAAGTCAGACAAGCCTGAGTTTAGGGGAAATGCACCCATCTAACTGTGATGGTTATTTGTCGCGTCCCGCGCAACAAGGGCAGTGAGGAGGCGAGAAGGGGCGGTTTGGGTGAAGTTTTTAAGCAAGAAACAACCAGAGACTTAATGCAGTTAAATCTCTCCGGAAGGCCAGGGGTCTCTCAGTCTCAGAGGGCTGGAGCCCAGAATAAAGCTGGCTGGAGGTTTTTATTGAGAGGTCTACAACTACAGGAAAGCAACATTGTTTCTTACACGGTCTGTGAGGCTCAGACTTCCTAACAGAAAAATGTTTATTCCAATTACCCTTTGTCTGTAAACAGTGGAAGCACAAGGTCCCAGGATGTTTTGTAACAACTCACATTGTAACAACTCACATTGTAACAAGGTCCCAGGATGTTTTTACCTAAAGTATGTTTTTACCTTTTCAGGATCAAGTCTTTCACATTGTAACAACTCTGCTGAGAGAAGTGGAAACAGGTGCAAGGGGAAAGCCAGAGCAGGCAACAGACTTTCCCAAGCAGGGGGAAGGGGAGGCAAGGCCCCTTCCCATACCTGTCCAAGGCAGCTCATTTGGGGTCCCCACTCAGTTCCGCCTGGCTTAGGTTGTATCTCCTGTGAGATATCTTACCCGTCTTTGGCTGCAAACCATCTTTTGGGGACCAGACAGAGAGACATAAGGTGTAAACAAAGGATGGAACAGAGTCCCAGAAAGGCACAACCTCACAAACTCTTCTTTCCTTAAGGAAAGACATGGAGGGACATTTGGCTAGGCTGTTGTGCGACAACAGTTATTTGATGTGTCAACTGACTGGGCTCCACAACCCTGAGAGCTGGTAAAACACGATTTTTGGGTGGGTGCGCCGGGGGTCCCCACCTGGACCAAATGGGGCAGGAGTGGATGTTCAGACACGTCCTCTGAGCCCCTGGGATAAAGCAGACATTGAGATGACCAGAAGGTTCCTCAGACACGTCTTTCCAGGGTCTTCTGGAAAGATAGAATTAAACTTACAGAGACTAGTATTTGATGCAGTGAACTGAGGAGAGCGGCCCTCCCCAATGTGGATGGCATCACCCATCACCTAGGGCCCCAATAGAATAAAAAAGGGGAAGAAGCTGGGAAGTCCATCTCTCGTGCCCTCTGACATGGAGCTCCTGGTTCTCAGGCCTTTGGACTCCAGGACTCACACCAGCTGCCCTCCAGTTCTCAGGCCGTCAGACTAGGACTGAGTTATACCACCAGCTCTCCTGGGTCTCAGGTGTGCAGACCACAGATGGTGGGACTTCCGGCGTCCATAACCCATGAGCCTATTCCTGTACTAAATCTCCGTTTATATGTATGTATGTAACCTATATATCAGGTGGTTCTGTTTATCTGGAAAACCCTAACTAACACACTAATAGTTTGTAACCCAAGAAAACAAACGTAAAAACTGCAGTTAGGAAGCAGATCTCTGGAGGAAATTCACCTTGAGTACAAACGGAAAATTAAAGATCAGTACGAATTAAAATTGAGTGGGGAGGCCGGCCACCCACCCTGTCTAACTCAGGATAGAAACCTCCCTGCTAGTGAGATATAGCCTTCCTGAGGGCAGGACAGTGAGCCAGGCCCCCCCACCGGGCGGCACCCCTTGCCACTAGAGCTGGCTGACTTTGGACATGTCAGTTAATGTTCCAGCCCTTAGTTTTTTTCCCAGTAAATGGAGAAAAAGAGTAGTATGTATTGTAGAGCGTTTGTAAAAGGATTTAATGTGCTAATGTTTGCATAGAACTAAAATAGCAGTTGCACCGTTGTAAGAGCTGGCTGAGGTTTTGTTGAACTTTAAAGAATAGTCTTTTAATATATAATAACATTTTAAACACCAGGTCTGTAACAGGCGTACAGGTTTCTTACGTTTTCTATTAAAAAAAAACTACACACACACAATTTAATCAGAAGGAGACATTGGCGCCCCCTAGCGGTCCTCAGTGTAACGTTCCGTTTTAATCTGAGGGGGCAGCGGGGCTGACCCCCTATGCGGCAGGAGAGAGACATGTCCACCCCACAGCGAGCTCAGAGCTCTCCTGGCGATGGAGTCCCGCTCCCGGGACGTGGTGGTGCAGATCCCAAGTGTTTCTTTGTGCAGCCTTGTTTAAGCTCTGTAGCAGTCAACAATGTTATTAGGTAACCAAGTGGGAGTTGTGGATGGGACCTAAACCTGTGTGAACAGACGTTAAGAAATAACACAAGCCAAAACGTAAGAAATGCAAAATGGTGGAATAGAAACACACACACACACACACACACACACACAAAATAAATAAATAAATAAATAAATAAATAAATAAATAAATAAATAAATAAAACATGCTTTTACCACAAAAACCCAGGAAAATATAAGATATAAATAACCAAATGTGTGCATACATATATCCACACACGTATGTGTACTGTACTTTTGTTATGCTCTGACTCACAAAGAATCAAACGAAATAAACTACATTTCAAGGAAAAAAATAAAGAAAATAACAGGGATCATGGGAAAGGGAGGAGGGATGTGTTCACATAACAACCCCATGGTCGGTGATCCAGGGCTCAGAGGGCCATGAGGGCGGCTCCCACGTGTGGAATTCAAGAGGGCTGGGAGAACTTGACACCATGTAATGTGGGACAGAGATGAAGAGCAGATTCAGGAAAATGGGGAAATCGGCTTTGTGCACCCCACAAAGATGGGAGCTCTGGCCAACAGCCCCCCAAGGCAGCCACACCCCTTCTCTGGGCCAAGGCTTTCTCACTATCAGAATGAGAAATCTCACTATGTGTGTGATTAGGAGAGCGTAACTATTACAGCCAATGGACCCCAAAATCTAATGACTCACTTGGGAGAGAAGGTTTAAAATACTGTGATTAATAGGCAATTGGAGAGATAGGCTGACAGATCAGCAGACAATGGCCGTTGAAGACAGTCTGTTACTCACAGTTCCCAGAAGGAGGGGACACTCAGGGAAGCACCAGTGTTGGTCAGTAGCGGGGGAGGGGACATCATAGGCAAGGGCCTGTGATGTGGTTTCCAGAAGAAGAAATGGGCAAGGCAGGGTAAGTTGGCTTAGGGGTGTCTGGGTTGTTTCAGTGGGCTGTGGAGTGCAGGGCTGATGCTGCTTGTCTGGTACCTGGACGTGGGTGACAGCAGCCAGCAGCTCATGGCCAGCGTGTGACAGCCCCACAAAGGAGGTGCTGGGGATGTGGGCTAAAGGCTGGCTGCTTTATATCTGAAGTGACTCCAGGAAGAGGTCACTTGCTCAGGAGGGGGGCAGTGAGGGAGGCAGGCGGTCAATGCAAAGTGACTCGGGCATATCATAGGGTCCTCTAGGACAAGGCGTGTCTGGCATGCATCTGTAGGACAGATGTTACAGCATCAAGTTTACAGACACCTGAAACGTGGCGAATCCAAACAGGAACAGAGGCTCTGCTGCATAGTCATCCTGGGAACCTGATGCCACCTCCTATGTGAGATTTCCAGGGTCACCCAGGACATTAATATCTTCTAGCAAAGGGAAGAGCCGTGAGGACCTTATGTGCAGGGGTTTATGGGCCAGGGCTGGAAGCAGCTGCATCACTCCTGCTCACACACTGGCTAAAATTCACCCCTGGACACGCCCAACTGCCAGGGTGGCTAGAAAGGTAGTCTCGCTGGAGCCCAGGAAGGGAGGACACCGTGCTGGTGAGCAGCCACAGTTCTGTCAACAGGGCACCTGGGGGTGGATATTTCCCATCTCCACTGCTTCCTACCCTCCTCTTATGTGGAGGTCCTAAGGATGCAGCCATTCATCAGACTCTCAAACATCTGACATTTCACAAGCTGGTGGGAGAAGGAAACATTCCTGCAGGAGAAAGTCAGAATTCACAGAGAAGTGTTCAAGCCCAGAGGAAGCCCATGGACGGATGCAGTGTTGAGAACGGACACCCACTCAGATAGACAGAATAATGTCTCCCAGAGGTGTCCAAGTCTGATCCCTGGAACCAGCTGGTATGTTACCTTATGTGGCCAAGGGGTCTTTGCTAGTGTGATTGAGTTAAGGATATGGAGATGGGAGACCCTGGATTACCCAGGTGGGCCCAATGTCATCACCAGGGTCCTTATGAGAGGGAGGCAGGATGGTCAGAGACAGAGGAAAGGAGATGTGATCACAGAAGCAGGAGTCCTAGTCAGGGAGTAGGGTTTGAAGAAGCTGTAGTGCTCCTTGAGGATGGAGGAAGGGGACACAAACCAAGGAAGCACTAGAAGCTGTGAAAGATAAGGAGAGGGATTCTCTCTGGAGCCTCCAGAGGGAGTGTAGCCCTGCCGACACCTTGATTTTGGCAAGTGAAACTGATTTCAGACTTCTGGTGTTCTGACCAATAAGACAATAAATTGTGTTGTTTGAAGCCATGAAGTGTGTGGTAATTTGTTATAGCAGCCACAGGGAATTAATACTCTCATTGTAGGGGAGGAGCTTATTGCAAGCTTATTGGGAAGAACAGCATCCAATCCCAGACTTGGAGGGCAGTAGCCAGGTGAGGGGTGAAGGTCAGTCAGATCAAGGACAATGTATGAGAGCTGGATGGGTCCTGTTGTGTTTGGAAAATGCATGGCGTCCAGTGGGGATGAACCCAGGGTGTGGATGGGAAGTGGGAACTGCCATGTTCCTCCAAGTAGGCTAAAAGCCTCAGGGCCTCTCCTGTGCAATCATGGCCTTGCCAAACCTTCACCCAGTTCACACATGTGTCCATGAGTGTGCAAGGGTGTATGTGTATGTATGCGTTTGTACAGTGTGTGCATGTGTGTCAGTGTGCCTGCATGCATTCATGGGTGTGTGCATGTGTATGTGCATTTGTACCTGTGTGTATGTGTGTAGGTGTGTTACATGTGTGTGCATGCACGTATCCATGGGTATGCACAAATGTATGTTTATATAGTGTGTGCATTCGTGTATTCATGGGCATGTGCGTGTGTGTGTGCATTTGTACCAGTGTGTGCATATGTGTAGGTATGTGTACATGTGTGTGAGTGCATGCATTCATGTGCATGTACATGTATGTGGGGTGGTTGGGGTATACACTCTGCACCTTCACCAGCCACACATCCCCTTAGACATCTCCCTCACTCATCCCTGAGACCCACACTCAGATCAGAAAACACCAATGACTTTTTTTTCTGTCTTGTTTCCCTCACTAAGTTTTGAGCATCTGTGAAAGCAGAGACTGGGGAAGAAATATCTTTGTACCCCATCTCCTCATGCAGGGCAGCTGTGGTTGGGTCTGTGAAAACATTTATTGATGAACAAGGTGAAGCAGGATTCAGAAAAATGGGGTCCCAGCTATGAGTTGCATAAGAATAGCCCAGGTTCAAGGTCAACAACTGGACTCTAGGAAGGTCTTCAGAGTCAGCTGAGAAGAAAATGGTTAAAACAATCTCTGGGGAAAGTTGAGGATTCACAGGGCATGTCTAGAATCAGCTGGGTGACTGTAGGACTGTATCTGGGTCTCTGGAAACAGCCAAGTGACTGCAACTGGGTGTCTGGAAACTGCTGGATGACAGTAGCTGGGTCTCTGGAAACAAGTGCTACATGGGAGTTCCAGGGAGCTGGTTGATCCTAGGAGGGGCTGCCTGGTTAATGAATCTCCTAGATGTTGATTACGTCTCCAGACTCCAGCTCTTGTCTCCAGGAGAACTGACTGGATGACATTCCAGGAAGGGATGGTTTCATAGGGAAGCCTTCCAAATGGCTACTTCAGACTTTTTCAAGAGCGACTTCCTGTGTCTCTAGGTGCAGAATACACGTGGCCCCGAGATCAGCGTCTGGCAAGGGCTGCATATGTGTTGGAATCAACCGTGGGCTCCATGGCCTGTGGGGACACAGCTCTGGCTGCTCTCAGTGTGAGGGCCCACTGGTCCAGCTGGGCATATGTCACCTCCTGGGTGTCTCCTGCATCAGGGCTCTGAGGGAGAGACCCAGTGTGGCCAAGAGTGAGGGAAGGGGGCTGTGGGCAGGGAAGATGGTGGCAGCCAGCCTCCAGCCAGCACCCCCTGCCCCTGTGATCCCACCACTGTGATGAATCACCATTGTGTAGACCCTCCCACATAGAATCAGAGTTGGTCTGTATGACCAATAGAAACAGCAGAAGTGACGGCATGTCACCTCCATCGAGAGGCCACAAAAGACATTGTGGCTTCTGTCCTTCCCCCTCTGGGATCCCACCCTTCGGGGGAGGCCAGCTGCCATGGAGAAGCCCATGGGAAGAGGAACTGAGGTGTCCTGTCCACAGCCCTAAAAGTACTCTGTCTTGGCAGTTGAACTTTCCGGCCCCAGTCAAGCCTTCAGATGAATGCAGCCCTGGTCATCATGACAGCAACCTCATGAGAGACCATGAACTTGAAACACCCAGCAAATCCACTTCCAAATTTCTGGTCCAAGAAGCAGATAATTTTGTAAAGCTGCTGACGTTGGGGAACTTGGTTACACAGCAGAAGGTGACAAGGACTTACTGGGGTGTGCATCTCCCTGTCCTTCTCAGGAAGTTTATCAACTGTGGCAATATCTGGAGGGGAAAGGACAATGGTCAGTTCTCTGGGGTGGAACTTGAAAGGCAAATTTGCCTGAAACCTCACAGGTTCAGATTTCATTCCCAACCTCATCTAGAACATCACAGAATATTCCCAAATGTTCCTCCTCCCCCCATTACATCTTGAATGACACTGAATGCCCACTTCCCCTCTCCCAGGCTTGTCCCATTACCTGGTATCCGCTCTACAATGTCAACAGCTGGGCTGAGCCTGTGTGGAAAGAACAAGTGAGCACAGGGGGCTCCTGGAGAAAGAGGACTGGGTGGGGGGTCGTGCCCAGGGGCCTCACCTCTCCTGGGGCCTTTGCTCCTCACCCTTGTTGCTGAGGGGTCCTGAGGACAGTCAGAAGTGTGAATTAGGAGGAGGGCTGTCTTCTCAGCACCCCAAAGAGCCTGCCCAGGTTACCCCACCCTGTCCCTGAGACCAACCGTGTTTTCTCTGACGCTGACGGTGGACCAAGAGGAAGAGCAGGAGGAGAAGACAAAGGAGGAAGGCCACAGAGGCCCCAGTGAGAACATAAACATACTCTGTAGGCAGGCCTAGAGGAAGAGGGGGTTTGAAACCAGAGAATCAATACTGCATGCGTTCATTGAGTACCTACTGCATACCATGCATATGCTGGGTGCTTGTCATGTACACACACACATATATAATCTCTCACATGCATGGTAGTCCTGCAACATGGGAATCATTATTCTCATTTTACAAAACTGGGGTCCTGAATGCTGACATCCTTTGCCAACAGGGCATTGACAGAGCTGGAATCTGACCAACACCAAACCCTGCACTTTGCCCCCTGTCGCCAAGAGGCACACAGCAGGTCCATGGTCCGTGCTCCTCTCTCCCCATCACTCACCATGATTGTTACTGTCACATGAACGTGTCTGCATGTCTCTTGGGGTGAGGAATCAGGAGGACATGGGTCAAAGGCCCAAGCTGGACAGAGGAGGCTCTGAGTCTCCCGGTCCTCCCATAGGGGTCTCAGCCTTAGCTGCACCAGCCACGTTTCAAGGGCTCAGTGGCCACACCTGGGTAATAACATTCTCACTGAATGGCACAGACATACATTTCCTTTCTGCAAGAGGTTGTGTGGGACAGCGCTGCCCTCCACCCTTTGGCATTTGTACAGACCAACAGTCGGTGGGAATGGGGACTGGGCACCTCCCTTTGCTGACCTCCTTCTGGGTTCCCAACCCTAGTGCAGGAACCTCATCTCTGATTTCTTGTTTATCACAACGGCCTCTGATGAGGACGGAACTGCCCTTCTGTGAGTGAGGAAGTCAAGACCGGACGTCCTTGTGTTGCCCCTGCAGTTAGCCGGTGAGTTGATGGAGCACCAGCCACGGTCTGGTCTTGGCACATGCACTGTATATCCATCATCACCTCCTTTACCATTCACCTCCTCTGCGCAGTGCGTATAACCACATATTTCACAGGTGGTCAGACGGAGGTCCTGGGGGCTCCTCCACACACAGGGTTGGAGCCTCCGTGGTCCCTTTCTTGGAACGGAGTTCCCACCCCTCCCACTGGTCCAGGGGCTGAATTCTCCATATGCTTTAAGAAAGGCAGGAAACTTCACCTCCCTGAGTGCCCTTCTGTCAACACCTTGTGCTTGGTCCACAATCCAGGACCCAGCCACTGTTCTATACATCACTGCCTGGGCTTCCTTTTATGACTTTCACCACAATTTAAAATTATATGTATATGCAATATATGTGTAATGTGTATAATACACTACAATGTATTTATATAGTTATATTACATATTATATAAATATTTTAATATGTAATTATAGTATATATTTAAAACTATGTGATTTAACATACATGTATAATTTGAATTGCATGTAATTTAAAAGAACTTACAGTATATGTTATAGAAAATATATCAATTACACATTTACTATACAATATATGATAATATTTATGTTAACATTTACATGTTAATTTTAATGCATAATATAATGTGTAACAATATATAGTAATGTACTTTATATTCCTTTGAAAAATATAAAGGACAGAAACACCGGCAGGGTGAGGGGTCACTGGAGCAGAGTCCAGAGTCTGAGAATGGACAGCTGCACTAACTGCAGGTTAGCTTTTTCTTACATAGGAAAGAGGGAGTCAGTCAGGCAGATTTGAGGACTGACATCCTTCCTGGGGTCTGGTCTGCTTGAAGATGATGTTATCTCCAGACTGTCCTCTTTGGAGACATTTTCTCCTTGCCCTAACTTTAATAAAAACTTTAATAAAAACTTCCTTTATAGAGTCTGTGAATGCTTTCACGTTTTGTGAATGACCAGGGGTTAATTCCACACCACAAAAAGCCTGGCCTCTCTGCACACTGAATGTCCATTCACAGATCACTCAGTCTTACAAGACACTGAGATTCTCATAAATTGAGTGGGGCAGGAGGCAGGCAGTTCCCTCCACTGTACACATCACTGCCTGTGCTTTCCTTTATGACATTCAGCACAATGTAAATGTACACACACACATACACACACACACACACACAGATTCAGACAATTAAGTTCACGTACTGATCCTAGAAAAAGTGCTACATACCTCATTACTGAATATCACTATGGGCACTTTCGAAGTCCTCCCCTTGGGAAGCTATGTACTAATGCCAGTGCCTAGCCCACCCTTCAAAGCAATTTTGGAACTCTGTTTCTGGAATGGCCATCACAGCTGTCGTATTACCCTTGATGTCCTGAATGTCATCAAAATGTCTTCCTTTCACTATTTCCTTTATCTCTGGGTAAAGAAAAAAGTCATTGGGGGCCAGATCAGGTAAATAGGGAGGTTGTTCCTACACAGTTATTTGTTTATTGGCTGAAAACTCCCTCACAGACAGTGTCGTGTGAGCTGGTGCATTGTTGTGATGTAAGAGCCGTGAATTATTGGCGAAAAGTTCAGGTTGTCTAACTTTCACGCAGCCTTTTCAACACTTCCAAATAGTAAACTTTGTTAACTGTTTGTCCAGTTGGTACAAATTCATAATGAATAATCCCTCTGATGTCAAAAAAAGGTTAGCAACATCGTTGCAACAAGTTCACGAACTCAATTGTCATACCTTCATGTGTGTATATCATATATATTATTTATAAATATACATATACATATACATATACATATAAATTTCACCCCTCACCTCCCACCACCATGCTCCTCTTGCCCTCCCAGATTCAGCAAGGGACAGCTCTTCTGAGTCCCCGGGAGCACTGGAGGGGGTCGGAGCATCCCCGATGGACCCAGAGTTTAGACCATCATGGGGGGCTGACCACACAGAGGGCAAGGACAGCCTCAGCCCAAAGGGGCCCAAAAGCACTTCCTGCCCTGGTCAGGGCACCCCTGGACCATGAACTTCCTCAAGGGAGGGTGGATCACACCACAGGGGACAAGTGGCCTAGGACCCACCTGATCTCTGGAAGCCCACTCCCCACCCAGCCCAGCAGGGCCAGCTCCCTGCCCACCCCGATGTTGGGCTGAGTGTCCAGGCCATCATGGTGTCCAGATGGGGCCAGGGTTCCAGGGTCCTGAGCCAAGTGTGAAGGCTGAGGGACATGTGTGCAGCCGGGCAGGGGAACCAGAGGACTGGGGGTCCCCAGTAGGGCAGGGAGCCTGTGGACAGAGGACTCAACTCGGGACAGGGTCCAGGGGCCTGGGACAAACCTGAGGGCAGAGTGGGGACTTCCTCAGCTGTCAGCACCAGTTCCAGGGCCTCACTGAGCTCAGACCAGCGGGGCCATTTCATATAGTTACAGCGATAAGACCCAGCAGTGACTTCACTCACTGCGCGGATGGGGAATCGGGCCTCCGTTCCCGAGGATCCGTGTTGAGAAGTGATTTTCTGATCCGTGTATGCAGATCTATTCTCCTTCTGCTCCAGGCGGAATAGGTCAGCCCCAGCAGGGCCCCGGCACACGATGGTCACAGGCCGCCCCCGCGGGACCACAGGGCCTGGCTCGGCTCTGATGGAGGGTGGGGCCAGGAGCCCTGGGCGGAAGCAGGGCAGGACCTCAGGTGCGCCCTGAGGAAATCACTACACCCCACAATTCACCTATTTTAGGTGTGCCATGTGTTTTAGCAACTGTACAGAGTTGTGCGTCCATCACACTCCAATTTTACAACATTTCCATTATCCTCCCCCCAAAAACCTCCCATGCCCATTCTAGGTGGGTGTGAATTCTCATCACTGCAGAGTTATTTCCCCACAAGACACAAGAACCCCGAGTCTTGGTCACATCTTGGATTTTTGTAGGTATCAGAGCAGGCTGGGGGCCTGGTTACATGTGTCTGCCCACAGCCACTTTCTAGGGAGACAAAGAGGGCTGGGAGGAAAGCACAAGATAAGGACCACCAGGTCATTGGGACGACAATGGAAGCAGGAGTCTGAGTCAGTAGGAATGATCTGGGCCTCCTGTCTCCAGGGCAAGTCCTCTGTGCAGCGCCCATTTCTATTCCCTCTGTATTGTCTACCTTCTTCTCAGCCTTATTTCCATTTCCTTATTATTGAGGCTTTTGAAAAGCCCATGTGTCTCAACTAGGCTTGGGTAGGGGGTGGGGAGGAAGAGAGAGTTTGTAGCCCTGAAACAAGAAGATGGCATCAAAGTTACACAGTCGGGATAAGACAGGCAGGAGCTGGCAAAAGTTCATTCATTCATTCATTCATTCATTGTGTCTTTCATCCCTGTCTTACTTCCTATCTCCCCAGTCATTGATGCCCTCCATGTGCCATTGGGTCCACAAATATGAGAAACACACACAGGGTCCCTGCCTTTGTGGGCTGAAACACAGAAGCTGACTAAAGAATTTTGCAAATCTACAGCTATGCACTGTGATACGTGCCTGCGGGTGAGTGTGGGAATCTCGAGGCGGGTGCAGGTAGAGCTGACCTCCTCTGGGAGTCAGAGGGAAGAGGCACTGAGCTGACACCCCAGGGCCAAACGCGAATTACGCAAGCTGAGCGATAGGGCGCGCCGGGCACCCAATAGGGAGATGTCACCCAGGGAGGAGGCCTCGGGTCTAGAGGGGAAAATGGTGTTTGTGAAAGTGAAAGAAAGCCAAGGTTTCTGAATATAAGTGAGTCAGACAGCGTGGGGACAGACAGATGCGGACAAAGAGATCTGTGGGTCTCATTTTATCAGAAGATAAAGCGTGAGAGGACTGACTCTAAGGAAAATAATATTTTGCCTGAAAATAAAAAAAAATTATGTATGAAAAACAAAGTTTTTAAATGTAGACTCACCATTTTGCATGTGAATCATGTGGCCCAGACAGAGCACTGGAAGAGAGAAGCTCTAGTGAGGAAAACGCCCAGCCCCTGGTTTCCTCATAGGGCTGCGAACAAGGGGCATTTGATGGAGCCGGAAGTGAGCCCCCGATAGCTTCCAAACCACCCTCCTCAACATTACATCTAAGCACAGTCTTTCTCCTTGCTCTGAAAGTCTCAAGATAAACCCTCAATCTCCTCTTCCAAACAGGTACTCCTTCCCCAGTCCTTCTTCCAGTCTGAACTTGTCCCCATGCCCAAATACCAGTTTCCAGGACTGAACCTTCCATGGTCAGACTTAGGTCTGGGCCAGAGCTGAGGGAGAAGACCCCCGGAGGGGACCACTTTGCTCCCCCAGGGTCCCAGAGTCTCCTGGACTGGACTGAGGACTGAACAAGGACACAGACTCTTCCCCAATTCCCACCCTCTCTGTCCCTGGAAAGCTGCCCCTCCATTCCAGACTCACCGAGGCCCAGGATGGTGATGGGGTGAGGGGCCATGGCCAGCCCTTGCTTCCTGTGCCGTCCTGGAGCTAGTGGGTGCAAGAACGGAGCCTGAAGCTGACACAAGAAGACAGGATGTGTTGGCCAGGGGCCGTCTTCGGGTTTCTACATCAACTACCTCACCCAAAGGGGAAGCACACTCTCCCATCCTTTCCACTCTTCCTGCTAATGTGACAGAGGGAGGGCCTTGGCTTCCATTTCTTTCCTCCATGCTCAAATGAGGCCTATCTCATCTCCAATGAACCCCCTGGGTGTGGACCTCATTGTCATCTACCAGACAAGGAAGAGCGTGGATTTGTGTCACAAAGTGACTTTACCGTCAGTCCCAATGCCGCAAACTAACCATCTGTTCTTGGGCATGGCGATGCTACTTTATGCCAACATGTCCTCATATTTAAAATGGAAGTCTAAACTCTCCCTCCAAGGATTTAATGTTATGATACATGTTAAATTCCCAGCAAGGTACAGAGTGCATTAAAAATGTCCTACTAACATGGATTCTTTCCCCACCTTCTCCCAGTGGCATTAGAACCAGAGGAATAGGGTGGCCCATCAGCATATGCAGAATCCTAAAGGCATTGATCAGTCTGGAGAGAGAGCTTGGGACCAGACCGTGGGGTTGGGGCCAAAGGGGCATCCAGCTGGCCGGGTAAAAGGCCGGACCAGGGCTGGTGATGGTATTTGTGCATCGCAGAATTACAATGACAATCACATTGCAATATAAATGCAACAAATCAATACATTGTACACCTTAAACTTACACAATATTCTATGTCAATCATATCTCAATTTTAAAAAAAGATGAGTTGGCATCAGAATAGTTGAAATATTCCAGAGATACTCTGGCTCGGTCTCTCCATGTTGCGCAGTCCTCCTTCTGGGATGTGATGGGCCTGCCGTCGACTCTCGTCGGTAGACTGGGGTTCTTGAGCTGGACCCTGGACCCATCTGCATGTTACAGCCCTGGGTCTTGCCCTCATTACATGGAGTAACTGATGAGATCTCAAAGAACCCTGTTTCTGAGCATCCCCAGCTTGACTCAGCCAAACGGGAGTGTCCACAGTGGGGTCTACAGAACAGAATCTGACTGGGCCTCGAATGTCCATGGCTCTCTGCTTTGGGTGTTTCCAGTTCAACTGCAAAGCCCTCTCTAAGCTGTCTGTGTTAGCCCACGCCTCTGTACTCCACTCCTCCTGCTAGAAGAACCTTGGTGTTCAGCCCAGAAAGCAACCTAGGGCAGGGGTGGATTCACCTACTTGCATGTGGATCCTTTCGCCTTGATGGAACCCTGGCAGAAAGCCTTCATGACTGGTGATGCCCGTTCATCTGGATCTTGTCATCTTGGTTGTAACCCTTGGCAGCCTGGCCTGGGCTTGGACAGTGGATGAACCTGCCTTTCCACAGGTTCCCACCCTCAGCTCTGGTTGTGGAAGGCCATGTCTACAGGACAGGATTTTCCATTATAACCCTCTTCTCTCATCGCTTTCTGGACTCACTGAGACAAACACACAGGCAATGAATGTGGGAGATGCAAAAGGCTTCAGCTGCACACAAAGAAGGAGCCAAACCAAACTAGAAAGCGCACAGGATGTGACGTGCTAGCACATCGCAGTTTAAATAACAACCATACATAAAAGCGAGCAGTTTTCCTCCCAGTCTGTATAGGTCTCTGAGCTTCCCCAGATTGCAGCAAAGAAGGGAGCACAGGTTCCTGAAATATTTCTAAAGGAGACCCAAGGCTGTGTTAGGCAACCCCATCACCTAATTAGTGCCCAGCACGAATGCATTTGTGCCCTGAGCCTCAGGTCCCAAACGCTCACATTGTGGTTTTACCAAACTCTCATCGAAGCTCCCTCCCTCACTTTCTCCCCTTTTTCATCCCTCTTACCAATTCCTAAACTTTATTTTTCTTAAGGACAGCCCTGTAGTTCTGGGCCCTTGGATTAACACAATTTTTCCTTGGCTTAATGCTACACTCTGTGGTGTGCTGGAGCCAGCCAGCTCAAACCCAATGCCACTTCAATGGTGACCCTTTGTAGCTGGAAATCAGCCATGATGTGAGTATTTACACTACAGAAATTGGCAAATGCTACGAATCAGATATTTTTTCAGAGAGCTGACTGTTGTATGTACATTTATCACCATGCTGCCGGTCAGTGTCCAAAAGCCAATTTAGACATTAAGTGGAGCATGTAAAGAAAACCCCTGTGAAATCAACATCCTTCAGGAGCACTAGAAAACTGATGAAGTCATATCTGTGTCTGTGGTGTACCCCATCCTGCCCCATTCCATCCTCACCTTGAGTAAACAGCATCTGAAATCTCGTGCTCAAATTTCCATTGCCTGTGTGTAGATACAGTGTTACCACATGTATACGAGTATGCATGTATATATATCCATTGCCATTTTTAATTTTATGACAAAGTAAAATGATTTTTTAAATCTAGTCAATTATAGAGTGATCATGTGCCAATGTTTTATTAATTCATTAATGATGAAATAATCGTTTGGAATTTCTGTCTTTGTCAAATATTTGCCCTTTCCACTGATTTCCTCCTTTCCTTCATTCTTTGTTTCCATAGGTATTATTTTTCTTTTTCCTGAAATTTTATGCTTTTGGCACTGATCTGTTGGTGGTGAATACAGCTTTTTGTTGTCTGAAATGTCTTTATTTCACCCCCATTGTTGAAGGGTGCTTTCTCTTGTTGTAGAGTTCTTGGCTGATACTTTCCTTCTGCTCTTTAAATATAGCCTCACCTGGTTGGCGACGTTAATCATTTTCGTTGTGAGTAAAATGTAAATCTTATGGTGGCTCATTTGAGAATGTGTTTTTTTTTCTTTCAGTACTCTTAAGATTTTGTCTTTGTGTTTCAGCAGGTGCACTATGGCGTGTCTCAGGGTGTGTGTGTGTGTTTGTTGAAATATAAAAGATGCCCGCGTCAGAGGCACAGCTGGATGAAGCCTCCCTACCCAGGCACAGCCATGTCACCACCACCCTGGTTCCTAAACGGAAAATTTCTTGCTCCCTCTTTATTCTGCTTTCCAGTAACTTCTCTCGAAGGGCAATGGCTACCCTGACTTCTAACAGTGTATGTTAAATTTGCTTGTTTGGGTTCTTTACATAGATGTGAATATACTCTACTGTCTTTCTGTGCGGTTACTTTTGTTCAACCAAAGATTTGTAAGATTTATCCACAGCGATGCATGTGGAGGTGTTGGCCATCAGTCCTCGTTGTTTTTGAGTATCCTTGTGTGTGAATATCCACAACGTACACTTTCGTTCTGGTGTTATTGGGCCTTCTTTAGCTTCCAGTTTAGGCTCTGAGGCATAGTGCTGCTTTGGATGTCTTACTGCATACCTCCTGATGAGTGGATATGAGCATTTCTGCTGGAATAAACTTAGGAGTGTAATTGCTGTGTTTTGTGCTGTGCACGTATTCAGTTTTGGTAGGTACTACCAATCATTGTTCACAGTGACTGTATCAATTTATATCCAGTGCATTTGAGTGTCCTGACTATGCCACATCCTTACCAATTCATCAAGCTGCCACCTTTCTATTTTAGCTACGCTGGTGTGGGTAGTGGTATCCTGTGGTTTTAGTTTTCTGATTAGTCATTTCTCTGATGACTAAAGCAATTGGGGACGTTTTCACATGGTTTGGGTTATTTGGATATTGTTCTTATTTTTGTGAAATATCTATTTGAGTTTTTTCTTACTTCCTCATTAAAAAATGGGTTGACTGTCTGTTTTTAATTAAACAGTAGGAAGATTTCTATTTTTCTTGTTATATGTGTGAGTTCTTTGCCAGATACAGTCATTGCAAATATAACTGTAGCTGAAGTTTCACTCTCTCTCTTTTTTTAATTTATTAGTTTCAAGTGTACAAGACAAGGTAATACTTAGACGTTCAACATTTATATCCCTCACATTGTGAATCCCCCTCCCCCTATCCACTATTCCTCCGACAAAACAAGCCTTGATAAATTTAAGAAAATTGAAATCATACCAATTGTCTTCTCTGACCACAGTACTATGAAATTAGAAATCAACTACAGAAAAAAAAACACCAGGAAGACACACCAATTCATGGAGGCTGAATAACATGTTACCAAATAATGAATGGGTCAAGCAGGAGATCAAAGAAGAAATCAAAAGATATCTCGAGACAAATGAGAATGAGAACACGACGACCCAAAATCTATGGGATGCTGAGAAAGCAGTCCTAAGAGGGAAATTCATAGCACTGCAGGCCTACCTAAAGAAATAAGAAACATCACTAATTGACAGTTTATCTTCACACTTAAGGGATCTGGAAAAAGAACAGCAAAATAAGCCCAAAGTGAGCACAAGGAAGGAGATAATAAGGATCAGAGCAGAAATAAATGAAATAGAAACCAGAAAAACAATACAAAAGATCAATGAATCCAAGAGTTGGTTCTTAGAGAAGATAAAGAAAATTGACAAACCTTTAGCCAGACTCTTTAAAAAAAGGAGAGAGAGGACCCAAATTAATAAAATCAGAAATGAAAGAGGAGAAGTGGCAACAGACACCACAGAAATACAAAAAATTTTAAGAAATTACTATGAGCAACTATATGCCAACAAATTTGACAATCTGGAAGAAATGGACAATTTTCTAGAGGCGCACAACCTTCCAAGGCTAACTCAAGAAGAAACAGAACCTAAACAGTCTGATTATCACTCTCTTTTTTTATTAATTAAAGTTTATTGGGGTGACAATGGTTAGTAAAGTTACATAGGTTTCAAGTGTACGATTCTGTAATACATCATCTATACTCACATTGTGTGGGGGAGTGGGTGGTAGATGAAGGTAAACAGGATTAAATATTTGGTGATGGGAAGTTTCACTCTCTTATTGGCCAATTTTGAAGAACAGAATTTCCAAATCTCATTATAGCCCAGTTGACCTATATTTCTATTTTATATGTAGTGCTTTCTCTGGTGATCTGATTGAGAAATAACTGCTTGCAGCAAAGTAGGAAGAAACCCTGTGTGTCCCTCCCAAGTCCTAGAGTTCTAACACAACAGCATGGTGACTGCAGTTGACTACTGTGGTATTACTTCAGAGTTGCTGAGGGACAAGATCTTCAATGTCTCCACTACAAAAAAAGAAATGATAATTATGGGATGTGATGGAGGTTTGAGCTCACGCTGTGGTGGGAACCATGTTGCAGTATGTAAGTGTATCAAATGACCACGGTGTTAACCTGTAAACAATAATATAAACGGAGCCACTTTAACATGGAGCGGAAGTGCCATCCAGAGGAACTGCCTTGCACATCTTATGCCTCAAACCTTTGGAATGTTTTTAAAAAGGGGGGGTCTAGCACAGTCTGTCAAGCAAGACGTGGGAAAGTCAGCTCATCCCTCTTGCAACAAAAAACATAGGTCAGACCAGGTCTCTGAGGAATGCCTCTTGGTCATATTCTCTCCTGAGATTGGAGTCTGCTTTAGGGGAGATGCCCATTCTCTTCTGTCTTCCTTAGAAAGAAAGCATGTGTGTGCTGTTAAAGTGGTAAGTTGACTCTAAATCAGTACCGACCAAGAAAAATATAATTTAAATCACAAACACAAGCCACATTCGCATTTTTTAAATTTCCTAGCATCCACATTAAAAAAGCAAAAAGAAACTGGTGGAAATTGGTTATAACAATGTGTTTTATTTAACTCAACCTATTTTATTTTTATTTTTCAATTATAGTGGACATCAATATTATATTAGCTTCAGGTGTACAACACAGTGATTAGACATTTATATAATTTATGAATTGATCACCCCGATAAGTCTAGTACCCACCTGCACCATACATAGTTCTTGCAATATTACTGACTATGTTCCCTGTGTTGTACTTTATACCCTGTGACTATTTTGTAACTACCAATTTGTATTTTCTAAATCCTTCCTTTTTTCACCCCATGCCCAAGCCCCTCCCATCTGGCAACCATCAGTTTGTTCTCTGTATTTTTGAGTCTGTTTTTATTTTTAACCCAACCTATTTTAAAATGTTATATTTTCAATGTAAAAAATGATCAATGAGATAGCTTATGTTCTTTATTTGGTACTATGTCTTCTTTTTGTTTGTTTCTTTTTAAAAAAATTTTTAAAACTAGTTTCAGGTGTAAAAAGCCACACAATAGTTAGACATTTAAACCCCTCATGAAATGATAACCCATTCGCCAAGGTACTACCCCTATGACATCTTATATAGCTGTTACAATACCATCGACTACCTTCCTATGTTGTACTCCACATCCGTGACTATATATACCTATATATTTAGTTACAGTTGACATTCAATATTATTCTACTACGCCTTCAGGAGTATAGCACATTGGTCAGGCATCTACACAGTCTATGAAATGATCCCCCTGATAAGTCCAGGGTCCATCTGGCACCTTACATGATCTTTACAACATTGTTGATTATATTCCCCATACTGTGTTAACTACAAATTTGTATTTCTTAATGCCTTCACTTTTTTCACCCTGTCCCCAACCCCATTCCCATTTATCGCCCTGATAGATCTAGTACCTATCTGGCACCCTATCTAGTTATTAGAATATTATTGACTATGCCAGTAATTCCACTCCTAGGCATCTACCCAGAGAAATCCAAAACTCCAATTCAAAAATCTGTATGCACTCCTATGTTTATTGCAGCACTTTACACAATAGCCAAGATATGGAAACAACCGAAATGCCCATCGGTAGATGACTGGATTAAGAAGCTGTGGTACATTTATACAATGGAGTATTACGCAGCCATAAAAAAGAAAGAAATCTTATCATTTGCAGCAACATGGATGGATCTAGAGAACATTATGTTAAGTGAAATAAGTCAGAAAGAGAAAGACAAGTACCATATGATCTCACTTATATATGGAATCTAAAGAAAAGACTATGTGAATGAACTAATCAGAAACAGTTTTGGGGACACAAAGAAAAAACCGAGAGTTGTTAGATGGGTGTGTGGGGGGGGTTGGGGATAAGGGGAAAGGTGAAGGGATTTGGAAGCATCTGGTAACCACAAGATGGCCTCAGGGTTTTTTTGAAAATTAATTTGGGGAAGGTATTCAATAATGTTGTAAAGATTTTGTTGGGTATCCGATGGACATACGTCCTATTTGGGAGACTTCCTCAGGGATACTGTGGATACCTGATCATGGCATTGTACACCAGAAGCTAAACATTAATGAATGCCAACTATAATTTTATATTTATAATGTGATGGTTCAGTGTGAGGTCAGAGGGATAGTGGATGGGGGGAGGGGGGTTCACAGTGTGAGGGATATAAATGATGAACGTCTAAGTATTACCTTGTCTTGTACACCTGAAACTAATAAATAATAATAAAAAAAACAAAGTTGGCATAAAATCATAAGGGGAAAAAAAAGAATATTACTGACTATGTTCCTTATGTTATATCCTACATCCCCATGACTACTGTGTAACAACCAATTTGTACTTCTTAATCCTTTTCCCTTTCACCCATCCTTAACCACCCTCCCATTTTAAAGTCACTCAATCATTCCTTGGAATACTGGTTTGGTGGTGATGAACTCCTTAAACTTTTTCTTGTCTGGGAAACTCCTTATCTGTCCAATTCTAATTGATGGCCTTGCTGGGTAGAGCAATCTTGGTCTTGCTTTTCATCACTTGGAATATTTCTTGCCGCTTCCTTCTTGCCTGCAAAGTTTCTGTTGAGAAATCAGCTGACAGTCTTATGGGGGCTCCCTTATAGGCAACTAACTGCTTATCTCTTGCTGCTTTTAAGATTCTCTCTTTGTCTTTAACCTTTGGCATTTTAATTATGATGTGTCTTGGTGTTGGCCTCTTTGGGTTTATCTTGTTTGGGACTCTCTGTGCTTCCTGGGCTTTTATGTCCATTTCCTTCACCAGGTTAGGGAAGTTTTCTGTCATTATTTCTTCAAATAGTCTTCAATTCCTTGCTCGGCTCTCTGTCCTCCTTCGGGTACCCCTAACGCAAATGTTGGTACGCTTGATATTGTCCCAAAGGCTCCTTAAACTCTCCTCAATTTTTTGGATTCTTCTTTCTTTTCGCTGTTCTGGTTGGGTGTTTTCTGCTACCTTATCTTCTACATCGTTGGTTGGATCCTCTGCTTCATCTAATTTACTGTAGCTTCCCTGTAATGTATTCTTTATTTCTGTTATTGTATTTTTCATTTCTGACTGGTTCTCTTTATGGTTTTCATATCCATTTTTATGCTTTCTATTTCTCTATTGAAGTTCTCCCTGAGATCACTGAGCATTTTTATATCCAGTGTTTGGAACTCTGCATCTGATAGTTTGCTTATCTCCATTTCGCTTGGTTCTTTTTCTGGAGCTTTGTTCTGTTCTTTTATTTGGGACATGTTTCTTTGTCTCCTCACTCTGGTTACCTCCCTGAGTTTGTTTCTATGTATTAGGTAGTGCTGCTATGTCTTGTGGTCTTAGTAGAGTGGCCTTATGTAGTAGGTGTGTTGTGGGGTTCAGTGGTGCAGTCTTTCTGATCACCTAAGCCATGCATTCCAGGTGTATCCCTTGTGTGGGTTGCATGTGCCTTCCTCCTATAGTTGAGCCTTGGTTGATAATTGTACACCAATGGGAGGGACTGACCCTTGGGTTCAGTAGTTGTGAGGACTGCCCTTGACTACAGTGGAAGAGTTGTTGTGCAGGGGCTGACCCTACAGAGCAGGATCTGCCTCAACAGGACTCTGGTGTCTGCCCAATCCACCCTTTGGGTGTATCGTAGTTGGAGGAGGCTGGGTAATGCTCCAGCTTGTTTTGACACTGGCCACTGGGGGTGGAGCCCCAGGACCACTTTGGAGGGGATCCGCTGTAGGTCTACTTCAGCCCACTCAGGGCCAGCGGGAGCCAGAAAGAAATCCATGAATGGCTGCTGCCCATGCTGGCAAATTGCTGCTTGGCCAGAGGTACAGGACATGCTCAAGCCAGATGCTGCTTGTCTGGTTTCTGAGAACATTTGAGAGACCCTAGGAAAGTCTGCATCTTGAGCCAAGGCAGGTGGTCTGCACAAAAAAGTCACTGAAAGCAGCCTGGGTGTGCCCAAAAGTTGGGCAGGGCCAGGTCCCGAATTTGCAGGGCGTGGTGAACAAACGGTGGAGACTCAGATATGGTGGCCACCTGTGTCCACATGCCAGGAATGGGGAGGGCTCAACGAAGAAACAATGGCCTCTGCCAGCTCCCCCATCCTAGAGAAAGCTACCTCTCCAACCCCCGTTCCAAACCAGACAACTAAATTCCGCACCATTTATCCCTGCCACCTTTCCAGCTGATGCCCCAACACTGGAGCTCAGAGTGAGTGATTCCATTGGTGAGTAAGTACAAGCGCAGTCCCTCTAGAGGGGCTCCTGGGAGTTCAGCTGCCCTCAGTCTCACTCAGTCACAATCTCTGCTGGGTTTCACAACCAGAAATTATGGGGACTTCTCTCCCCAGCACTGGAACTCTGGGCTGGAATCTCTCACTCCTTTAAATGATAGAGGAGACCCCCACAGCTGAAATACCCCTCCTGATCTTTAAGGGTCACATGTGGGTGTGGGACCACACAGGAAGCATCTCTGACCTTCCTACCAGTCTGGAGGTGCACATCCTTCTGCATGTCCTTAGTTGAAAGGTTTCAGTTCAGCTTGATTTTAGGGGATTCTCAATAATGGTTGTTTTGTAGATTAGTTGTAATTTTGATGTGGTTGTGAGAGAAGGTAAACACAGTGTTTATGTACTGTGCCCTTTGTTTTGTACCATGTCTTCTTAATGCAGTGTGTGTTTTATACATGCAATGCATCCCAATTGAGACTGGCTTCATGTAACCTGCTCAATAGCCACACATGGCTAGTGGCTACGATGCTGGGCAGCTGAGGGGACTCTTTCCTTGACTTGGAGATACCTGAATGGCCCAGACTGGGCCCTGGAAGAGACATCCAGGTGAGGTGCTCCTGACTTGACTCAGAATCCACTCTTGATTAAGTCTCTAAGCTGTGGATGGAAACCTGAGGAAGGAGAGCTTGATGCTTGGGGAAGTAATATTGTGTTTCCCTGATTATCTCAGCTCCCTTTGGAATCACCTGAGTCCTAGGGTCTTCCACTCAGCCAAGATTTAGGTCATGGGACGGAGTTGGTCTACATGATTATGGGCTGTCTCTCCACCAAGAGAGGCTCTCTAAAGAGGAGCAGGGGAGGGACTGAGACAGGCATGTGCTCCTCTGGGGCCAACCCATGTGAACAGTGGCAACTATGAAGCCCAAGGGACAGATAGGGAAGTCATATCGGGAGCTTGACCCCGAGCTTGTTTTTATTTCCTTGTTGATTTACTCTCAAAAAGGGAAACAACTCTCTTCCTTGAGCTCGGTTCTCCTCACTGCCGACCTCAGCAGTGTTGAGGGGTGTTTCATAGGATGACAGACGTCTCAACTTGCTGCTCACCCATCCTGACCCATGACCCAGACATCAAGTTCAGATAAATAAGTTGATTCCTGTTCTTTAAAAAATAGTCCTCATTTCTTAGAATAGTGTT
The DNA here is from genome assembly GCF_964194185.1 of Rhinolophus hipposideros. Taxonomy (NCBI): domain Eukaryota; kingdom Metazoa; phylum Chordata; class Mammalia; order Chiroptera; family Rhinolophidae; genus Rhinolophus; species Rhinolophus hipposideros. The sequence goes on from NC_138067.1 coordinate 47,039,678, forward strand.
AGGTTCTCAGAAAAACTGAGCAGGAAGAAAAGATTTTCCATACACCCCTGCTCCCCCTACCAACAGCCTCCCCCACTATCAACATGCTGGCACCAGAGGGATGCACTTCTTACAATGGATGAACTTATATTGGTACTTTGTAATCACCCAAAATCCATAGTTTCCTCAGGGATCACTCCAGGTGTTGTACATTCTGTGGATTTGGAAAAATGTATGACAAGTATCCATCATTATAGTGTCTTACAGAGTCGTTTACTGCCCTAAAAATCCTCTGTGCTCCCCTTATCCACCCTTCCTCCCCACAACCCTTGGCAACCACTGATCTCGTTACTGTCTCCATACTTTTGCCTTTTCCAGAATATCGTACACTTGGAATTATATAGTATGTGGCCTTCAGATGGACTTCTTTCACTTAGTAACATGCATTTAAATTTCTCCGTGTCTTTTCATGGTTTGATAGCTCATTTCTGGATGTGCCACAGTTTACTTCTTTTGTTTTCACTTTCCAGTGTACAAAACGATGTAACAGTTAGACATTTACACCCCTCACAAAGTGATAATCCCCCAATCTACTACCCATCTGACATCGTATATAGCTGTTACAATTTCATTGACTATATTCCCTCTGTTGTACTCCATATCCCGTGACTCTATACATATAATTTAATTATAATTGACATACAATATTATTCACTTCAGTTTCAGGTGTGTTGTGCAGTGATCAGGCATCTACACTGTCCATGAAGTGGTCTCCCTAATAAGTTCAGAGTCAATCTGGCACCCTACATAACCTTTTTTTTTTTTTGTCATAGTTGCTTCAGATGTTTCCTTCTTTTTTTTATATTAAATTTATTGGGGTGACAATTGTTAGCAAATTTACATAGATTTCAGGTGTACAATTCTGTATCACATCGTCTATAAATCCCATTGTGTGTTCACCACCCAGAGTCAGTTCTCCTTCCATCATCATATATTTGACCCTCTTACCCTCATCACCCACCCCCCCACCCCCTTACCCTCTGGTAACCACTAAATTATTGTCTGTGTCTATGGGTTTTTGTTTCTCATTTGTTTGTCTTGTTCTTTTGTTGTTTTTGGTTTATATACCACATATCAGTGAAATCATAGGGTTCTCTGCTTTTTCTGTCTGACTTATTTCACTTAGCATTATACTCTCAAGATCCATCCATGTTGTCACAAATGCTCCTATATCATCTTTCCTTAACGCCGAATAATATTCCATTGTGTACATGTACCACAACTTCTTTATCCATTCATCTATCGAAGGACATTTTGGTTGTTTCCATGTCTTGGCCACCGTAAACAAAGCTGCAATGAACATTGGAGTACACGTGTCTCTATAGAGAAATGCTTTTATATTTTTGGGGTAGATACCCAGGAGAGCGATACCTGGGTCGTATGGTAATTCTATTCGTAATTTCTTGAGGAACCTCCACACTGCCTTCCATAGCGGCTGCACCAGTCTGCATTCCCACCAACAGTGTATGAGAGTTCCTTTTTCTCCACAGCCTCTCCAACACTTGTTACTATTTGTCTTGTTGATGAAAGCCATTCTGACTGGGGTGAGGTGGTATCTCATTGTGGTTTTCATTTGCATTTCTCTGATGATTAGCGATGTTGAGCATTTTTTCACACCCTACATAATCTTTACAACATTATTGATTATATTCCTCATACTGTATTTCATGTCCCTGTGACAATATTGTGACTACTAATTTGTTCTTTCTAATCCCTTTACCTTCTCCCCCATTCCTCTCCCATCTATCAAACATCAGTCCCTCCGCCCATATCTCTGAGTATATTTTTGTTTTGTTTGTTCATTTATTCTGTTCTTTAGATTCCACATATAAGTGAGATCATATGGTATTTGTCTTTCTCCATCTGACTTGTTTCACTTAGCATAATATTCTTTAGGTCCATCCATATCATTGCAAATACTAAGAATTCATTCTTCTTTATGGCTGAGTAATACTCCATTGTATAAATGTACCACAGTTTCTTTATCCAATTGTCTACTGATTGGCATTTCGGTTTGTTCCATATCTTGGATATTGTGAATAGCACTGCAATAAACATAGGGGGCATATATTTTTTCGAATTAATGTTTTGGATTTCTTTGGATAGACACCCAAGAGTGGAATTGCTGTGTCATAATGTAGTTTCATTTTCATGTTTTTGAGGTACCTCCATACTGATTTCCATAGTGGCTGCACCAATCTGCAATCCCATCAAGAGTGCACACCGGGGTGACGTGGTATCTCATTGTGGTTTTTATTTGCAGTTCTCTAATGATTAGTGACATTGAGCATTTTTTCATATGTCTGTTGGCTATCTGTATGTCCTCTTTAAAGAAATATCTCTTCATGTTCTCTGCCCATTTTTTAATTGAGTTGTTTGTCTTTTTGGTGTTCAGGTGTATAAATTTTTTTAAATAAATTTTGGATATTAACCGCTTATCAGATGTATCAATAGAAAACATCTTCTTCCGTTCAGTATGATGCCTTTTTGTTTTATTGATGGTTTCCTGTGCTGTGAAAAAACTTTTTAGTTTGATGTAATCCCATATCATTATTTTTTGTTTTGCTTCACTTGCCTGAGGGGATATCAGTAAAAATCTTACTCAGGTAATGTCTGTAAACTTCCTTCCTATATTTTCATTAGGAGTTTTATGGTTTCAGAGCTTACATTTAAGTCTTTAATCCATTTTGAATTTATTCTTGTATATGGTATAAGAGGTGATCCACTTCATTTTTTTTTTTTTGCTTGTGTCTGTCCAGGTTTCCCAGCACCATTTATTGAATACACTGTCTTTACCCCAACGTAAATTTTTGCTTACATTGTCGTAGATTAAATGACCATATAGGCATGGATTTATTTCTGGGCTCTCTATTCTGTTCTATTGATTTATATGTCTGTTTTTATGCCAGAACCATGCTGTTTTGAGTACTGTAGCCTTGTAGTATAATTTGATGTCAGATATCATGATACCTCCCACTTTGTTCTTATTTCTCAAGATTGCTGAGGCTATCCGGGGTCTTTTATGGTTCTGTATAAATTTTAAAATTACATGTTCTATTTCTGTGAAAAATGTCCTTGGTAGTTTGATAGGAATTGCATTGAATCTGTATATTGCCTTAGGCAGTATGGACATTTTAACGATATTAATTCTTCCTATCCATGAGCATGGTATGTGTTTCCATCTATTTGTATCTTTTTAATTTCTCTCTTCAATGTCTTATAATTTTCTAAGTACAGGTCTTTTACTTCATTGGTTAAATTTATTCCTAGGTATTTTATAGTCTTTGAAGCAATTGTAAATGGGATTGTTGTCTTAATTTCTCCTTCTGAGAGTTTATTATTGGTATATACAAATGCAACTGATTTCTGAATATTAATTTTGTATTCTGCTACTTTATTAAATTCATTTATCAGTTCTAATAGTTTTTTGGTTGAGTCTTTGGCTTCTCTATATATGCTATCATGTCATCAGCATATAATGACAATTTTACTTCCTCCTTACCAATTTGGATGACTTTTATTTCTTTTTCTTGTCTGATTGCTATGGCTAGATGTTCCAGAACTATGTTGAATAGAAGAGAACTATGTTGAATAGAATGGAGAAAGTGGGCAATCTTGTCTTGTTCCTGATCTTAAGGGGAGTGGTTATAGCTTTTCCCCATTTAGTCTGATGTTAGCTGTGGGTTTATCAAATATGGCCTTTATTATGTTGAGATATAGTCCCTCTATTCTCACTTTCTTAAGAGTTCTTATCATAAATGGCTGCTAGATTTTGCCAAATGCTTTTTCTGCATCTATTGATATGACCATATGATTTTTATTTTTCATTTTGTTAATGTGGAGTATCACTTAATTGATTTGTGGATATTGAACTACCCTTGCATACCAGGAATGAACCAACTTGATCATGGTGTATGATCTTCTTAATGTATTGCTCAATTCTCTTCACTAATATTTAGTTGAGGATTTTTGCATCTATGTTCATTAGGGATATCAGTCTGTAGTTGTCTACTTTTGTAATGTGTTTGTCTTATTTTGTGATTAGGGTGATAGTGGCTTCATAAAAAGTGTTTGGGAGCCTTCACTCCTTCTGGATTTTTTGGAATAGTTTGAGGAGAATAGGTGATAATTCTATTGTGAATGTTTTGTAAAATTCATACGTAAAGCCATGTGGTCCAGGGCTTTTGTTTGTTAGGAGCTTGTTGATTCTTGATTCAATTTCCCTGGTACTAATCAGTCCATTCAGGTTTCCCGTTTCTTCTTGAGTTAGCGTTGGAAGTTTGTGTCTAGAAAATTGTTCATTTCTTCCAGATTGTCTAATTTGGTGTCATACAATTGTTCATAGTAATTTGTTAAAATTTTTTGTATTTCTGTGGTGTCTGATGTCACTTCTCCTCTTTCATTTCTGATTTCATTAATTTGGGTCCACTATGCTCTCTTTTTTTTTTTTTTGATGACTCTGGCTAAATGTTTGTCAATTTTGTTTATCTTCTCAAAGAACCAGCTCTTGAGCTCTTGGATTCATTGATCTTTTGTATTGGTATTTTTTTTTTTAGGTCTCTATTTCATTTATTTCTGCTCTGATCTTTATTATCTTCTTCCTTTTACTCACTTTGGGCTTATTTTGCTGTTCTTTTTCCAGATCCATTAAATGTAAGGATAAACTGTTGATTTGTGATTTTTCTTTTTTCTTTTGGTAGGCCTGCATTAGTATGAATTTCCCTCTTAGGACTGCTTTCACTGCATTCCATAGATTATGGATCATTGAATTTTCATTTTTGTTTGTCTCGAGATATCTTTTGATTTCTTCCTTGATCTCCTGCTTGACCCATTCATTATTTAGTAACATGTTATTCAGCCTCCATGAATTGGTGTGTCTTCCAGTTTTTTCCTGTAGTTGATTTCTAATTTCATAGTACTGTGGTCAGAGAAGGCAATTGGTATGATTTTAATTTTCTTAAATTTATCAAGACTTTTTTGTGGCCTAACATGTGGTCTATCATGGAAAATGTTGCATATGTGCTTGAGTAGAACATGTATCCTGCAGCTTTGGGGTAAAATGTTCTGAAAACATCAATTAAATCCAAGTGGTCCAGTGTGTCATTTAAAGCTGTTGTTTCCATATTGATTTTCTGTCTGGAAGACCTGTCCCTTTTTGTCAAATGTGTGTTGAAGTCCCCTACTATGATAGTGTTACTGTTGATCTCTGTCTTTATGTCAGTCAATATCTGTTTTATATATTTAGGTGCTCCTATGTTGGGTGCATAGATGTTTACTAGGGTTATGTCCTCTTGTTAGATCGATCTTTTTATTATTATGTGGTTCCCATCTTTGTCTTTTAATATATTACTCATTTTAAAGTCATTTTGTCAGATGTAAGTATTGAAACTCCAGCTTTTTTCTCATTTCCATTTGCATGAAATATCTTATTCCGACTCTTCACTTTCAGCCTGTATATGTCTTTGACCTGAAGTGAATTTCTTGTGCACAAAATATGCAAGGGTCTTGTTTTCTTATCCACTCAGCCACCCTATGTGTTTTGATTGGAGCCTGTAATCCATTTACATTTAAAATGATTATTGATAGGTACATAGTTATTGCTATTTTGTTATTTGTAGTTAGATGGTTTTCATCATTCTTCTGATTACAGAAGTCTTTTTAATATTTCCTGCAATGCTGTCTCAGTGGTAATAAATTCCTTTAAGATTATTCTTTTCTGGAAAGCACTTTATCTCTCCTTCAATTTTAAATGATTGCTGGATAAAAGAATCTAGGTTGCAGGCATTTGTTTTTTATCACTTTGAATACCTCCTGCTACTCCCTTCTGCCCTGGCAGTTTCTATAGAAACTGTAGTCATTTGATAGTCTTATAGGAGTTCCCTTGTATGTAACCCTCTGTCTTTCTCTTGCTCTTGTTAGGATTCTCTCTTTGTATTTAAGCTTTGCCATTTTAACTATAATGTGTCTTGGTGTGGACGTGTTTGGGTTCATCTTGGTTGGAACTCTCTGCACTTCCAGGCATATATGTTTTCACCAGGTGAGGGAAGTTTTTGGTCATTATTACTTCAAATATGTTCTAGATCCCTTGCTCTTCACCTTCTGGTATTTCTATGATGTGCATGTTGTTGCACTTGATGTTATCCCAGAGGTCTCTTAAATGATTTTCATTGGTATTTTTTTGTTTTTTTTTAATTTATTTTTTTAATTAATTTTATTGGGGTGACAATTGTTAGTAAATTTACATAGATTTCAGGTGTACAATTCTGTATCACATCGTCTATAAATCCCATTGTGTGTTCACCACCCAGAGTCAGTTCTCCTTCCATCACCATATATTTGATCCCCTTTACCCTCATCACCCACCCCCCACCCCCTTACCCTCTGGTAACCACTAAATTATTGTCTGTGTCTATGAGTTTTTCTTTCTCATTTGTTTGTCTTCTTCTTTTTGGTTTATATACCACATATCAGTGAAATCATAGGGTTCTCTGCTTTTTCTGTCTGACTAATTTCACTTAGCATTATTCTCTCGAGATCCATCCATGTTGTCACAAATGCTCCTATATCATCTTTCCTTAACGCCGAATAGTATTCCATTGTGTATATGTACCACAACTTCTTTATCCATTCATCTATCGAAGGACATTTTGGTTGTTTCCATGTCTTGGCCACCGTAAACAAAGCTGCAATGAACATTGGAGTACACGTGTCTCTATAGAGAAATGCTTTTATATTTTTGGGGTAGATACCCAGGAGAGCGATTGCTGGGTCATATGGTAATTCTATTCATAATTTCTTGAGGAACCTCCACACTGCCTTCCATAGCGGCTGCACCAGTCTGCATTCCCACCAACAGTGTATGAGAGTTCTTTTTCTCCACAGCCTCTCCAACACTTGTTACTATTTGTTTTGTTGATGAAAGCCATTCTGACTGGGGTGAGGTGATATCTCATTGTGGTTTTCATTTGCATTTCTCTGATGATTAGCGATGTTGAGCATTTTTTCATATGTCTATTTGCCATTTGTATATCCTCTTTGGAGAAATGTCTCTTCAGGTCCTCTGTCCATTTTTCAATTGGGTTGTTTGTTTTTTTGTTGTTGAGTTTCATGAGTTCCTTGTATATTTTGGATATTAGCCCCTTATCAGAGGAACTGTTTGCGAAAATCTTCTCCCATTCAGTTGGTTGCCTCATTATTTTGTCAATAGTTTCTTTTGCTGTGCAGAAGCTTTTCAGTTTCATATAATCCCATTTGTTTATTTTAGTTTTTACTTCCATTGCCTTTGGAGTCAAATTCATAAAATGCTCTTTGAACCCAAGGTCCATTAGTTTAGTACCTATGTTTTCTTCAATGCAGTTTATTGTGTCAGGTCTTATGCTTAAGTCTTTGATCCATTTTGAATTAATTTTGGTACATGGTGAGAGATAGCAGTCCAGTTTCATTCTTTTGCACGTAGCTATCCAATTCTGCCAGCACCATTTATTGAAGAGGCTGTCTTTCCTCCATTGTATGCTTTTAGCTTCTTTGTCAAAAATTATCTGTCCATATTTATGTGGTTTTATTTCTGGGTTCTCAATTCTATTCCATTGGTCTATGTGTCTGTTTTTCCGCCAATACCAAGCTGTTTTGATTATTGTAGCCCTGTAGTACAAGCAAAAATCAGGGAGTGTGATACCTCCAGTATTGTTTTTTTTTTTTAATATTGGTTTGGCTATTCGGGGTCTTTTGTGGTTCCAAACAAATCTGATGATTTTTTGTTATATTTCTTTAAAAAATGCCATTGGGATTTTAATGGAGATTGCATTAAATCTGTATATGGCTTTGGGTAATATGGCCATTTTAACTATGTTGATTCTTCCAATCCATGAGCACGGAATGTCTTTCCATTTCTCTGTGTCTTCTTCAATTTCTTTCAAAAATGTCTTATAGTTTTCAGCATATAAATCCTTCACATCCTTGGTTAAGTTTATTCCTAGGTATTTTATTCTTTTTGCTGCAATTGCAAAAGGAATTGTTTTTTCTATCTCTTTTTCTGAGATTTCATTGTTGGTATATAGGAAAGCAATGGACTTTTGTACGTTGATTTTGTAGCCAGCAACTTTACTGTATTCATTGATTGTTTCTAATAGCTTTTTGGTGGAGTCTTTAGGGTTTTCTATATATAGCATCATGTCATCTGCAAAGAGTGACAATTTAACTTCTTCATTCCCAATTTGGATGCCTTTTATTTCTTTCTCTTGCCTGATAGCTCTGGCGAGGACTTCCAACACTATGTTGAAAAGCAGAGGTGATAGGGGACAACCTTGTCGTGTTCCTGAAAGTAGAGCAAAGGGCTTCAGCTTTTCACCATTAATTATGAGATTAGCTGAGGGCTTGTTGTATATGGCCTTTATTATGTTGAGGTATTTTCCTTCTATACCAATTTTAGTAAGTGTTTTAATCATAAATGGATGTTGTATCTTATCAAATGCTTTTTCTGCATCAATTGATAGAATCATATGATTTTTGTCCTTTATTTTGTTTATGTGATGTATCACATTGATGGATTTGCAAATGTTGAACCATCCTTGTGCCCCGGGGATGAACTCCACTTGGTCGTGATGAATAATCTTTTTAATGCATTGTTGTATTCGATTTGCTAGAATTTTGTTTAGGATTTTAGCATCTGTATTCATCAGAGATATAGGTCTGTAGTTTTCTTTTTTTGTGTTGTCCTTACCAGGTTTTGGTATCAGGGTAATGTTGGCCTCATAAAATGAGTTAGGGAGCACTGACTCTTCTTCAATTTTTTGGAAGAGTTTGAGCAGGATTGGTATTAGATCCTCTTTGAAGGTTTGGTAGAATTCACTGGTGAAGCCATCTGGTCCAGGACTTTTGATTTTGGGAAGGTTTTTGATGACTGATTCAATTTCGTTACTGGTGATGGGCTTGTTAAGATTTTCCAGTTCTTCGTGATTCAGCCTTGGAAGGCTATATGTTTCTAAGAACTTGTCCATTTCTTCTAAGTTATTAAATTTGGTGGCATATAGTCCTTCATAGTATTCTTGGATAATCCTTTGTATTTCTGTGGTGTCCGTGATAACTTCCCCTTTTTCATTTCTGATTTTGTTAATTAGTGTCTTCTCTCTTTTTATCTTAGTGAGTCTAGCCAAGGGTTTGTCGATTTTGTTAATCTTTTCAAAGAACCAGCTTTTTGTCACATTAATTTTTTCTATTGTCTTTTTGTTCTCTATTTCATTTAGTTTTGCTCTGATTTTTGTTATTTCCTTTCTTCTGCTGACCTTGGGTTTCGCTTGTTCTTCTTTTTCTAGTTTTTTAAGGTGTAACATGAGGTTATTTATTTGGGATTTTTCTTGTTTCTTGAGATAGGCCTGTAATGATATAAATTTCCCTCTTAAAACTGCTTTCGCAGCATCCCCAAAAATTTTGGTAGGATGTATTTTCATTGTCATTTGTTTCTATGTATCTTTTGAGCTCTCCTCTAATTTCTTCTTTGACCCAGTCGTTCTTTAAAAGTATGTTGTTTAATCTTCATGTATTTGTGTTTTTTCCTGCTTTCTTTTTGCAGTTGATATCCAATTTCAAAGCTTTGTGATCAGAGAATATGCTTGGTATAATTTCAATCTTCTTAAATTTGCTGAGGCTGATTTTGTGTCCCAATATATGGTCTATCCTTGAGAATGTTCCATGTACACTAGAAAAGAATGCATAGTCTGATGTTTTAGGATGAAGTGCTCTATATATGTCAATTATGTCCAATTCATCTAATGTGTCATTTAGGGCTGCGATTTCATTATTTATCTTCTGTTTGGATGATCTATCCATAGCTGTCAATGATGTATTTAAGTCCCCTAGTATAATTGTGCTTTGGTCAATTTCTCCCTTTAGTTCTGTTAGTAGTTGCTTGGTATATTTCGGTGCTCCCTGATTGGGGGCATAAATATTGATGACTGTTATGTCTTCTTGTTGTATAGTCCCCTTTACCATTATGAAATGTCCATCTTTGTCTCTTGTTATCTTTTTCACCCTGAAGTCTGTTTCATCGGAAATCATTATGGCTACACCTGATTAACTCAGGGTACCATTTGCTTGGAGTGTCAATTTCCACCCTTTCGCTTTGAGTCTATGCTTGTCCTTGTAGCTGAGATGTGTCTCTTGTAGGCAGCATATGGTTGGGTTTAGTTTTTTGATCCAATCTGCTACTCTGTGTCTCTTTAATGGTGAGTTCAGTCCATTTACATTTAGGGTGATTATTGATATGTGAGGATTTCCTGTCATTCTGTCTTTAGTTTTCTGGTAAGGCTGTGTCTCCATTGTTTCTTTGCCTTTTTGTTGTTGTCTGTTATTTCTGTGTGGTGGTATTCTATGATGTTTCCCTCTGTTTCTTCTTTTATTACAGTATATATTTCAGATTTGGATGTTTTTTGAGTGGTTACCCTTGAGTTTATGTAAAAGAAAGTTTGATATTTAGAGTATTACAGTTTCTTCAGTACGCTTACTTTCTCTATTCCCATATTCCAGTTCAGGCCTTTACGCTCCCCCTTTTTATGTTTCGGTTGCCACAAGTTGTCCCTGTTGATGGTGGTCTAATAGCCTCCAAGTCTCAAGTCTCTTTCTTCTTCCATCTGTGTAAATTCCAGGTTCCTATCTTCAATGTCACTGATTCTTTCCTCCATCTGGTCAACTCTACTACCTAAGCTGGATATTTTATTGTTAATTTCTTGTATTGAGTTCTTAATCTCCAGAAATTCTATTTGGTTCTTTTTCAAGATTTCAATCTCTTTTGTAAAATGCTCATGGTGTTCTTTGATTGTGTTTCTGAGTTCATTAAACTGCCTTTCTGTGTTTTCTTGCATCTCGTTCAGTTTTTTCAGAATTGCGATCTTGAATTCTCTGTCATTTAAATCACAAAGGTCCATATCTCTAAGTTCCTTTTCTGGAGACTTTTCACTTTCTTTCTGAGCTATCTTATTGCCTTGGTTATTCATGGCAATTACTGATTTACTATTTCTCTTCCTAGACATCTACAGGAGTGTCTTCTGCAACAGGTTGATAGGTATGCGAAGAGCTTTTGGAGTTCCAAAGCTCTTTCTGCACCAGATTCAGAGCCCGTTTATTTCAGCAGTTCTGTTTACTCCTGCAGGGATCCGCCCAGATAGGTGGGGCCAGGGGCGGGGTGAGTTGTGAGAGGTGGCCCAGAGCAATGGCAGCGACCACCACCACAGCCAGTCCTGCTTCCACAGCTCCCTCCCCTTTGCCGGAACTAGTTGAGCTGCGGATCTGTGTCTGCGGTCCACAGCTCTCAGAGTAGCAAATATTCTGTCCTTTGATCCGACACTGCTACTTTATCGCTTCTAGCACCGGGCAGGTGGGGGCGGGGCAAGCTCTGGAAGGGTAGGGAGGGGGCGGCTAGTCTCCGTGCCTAAGGCTTCCGTTCTCCGCTGGGCAGTGAGGGCTTAAACCACCGATTCAGCCCTCTTCCCTCAGTCTTTGCTCCGAGGTCTGCTGTGAGCGAGCGTTGTGTTCAGCGGTTTTGTATGCTGCCCCCTCAGCCCTGTGGGCCGTAAGCGGAGCCCTAGCAGTCCGAGTCCTTCCCTCTCCCGCAGCTGCGGAAGATCCGGGAGCAGCGGGCTCTGAGCACTGAGCTAGGTCTGTGTCCTGCGCCCGCGCGGCTCCGTCTCCGTACTTCTCCTCTCCCTCCTCCCCCACTCGCGCGATTCACCCACCTGGAGGTGAATTCAGTAGTCTGCCTCTTCGTCTTGCCTGTCTGCTGTGCAAGGAGTCCTTTGTGGAGTTATTGTTGTCCGATTCTTTGTAAATTCCAGGGGAGCGTTACAGAGGCTCACCTCATGCCGCCATTTTTTTTGATAGGAGGAAGGAAATACGATTGTTATTTCTTTGTTGAAATTCACACTAAGTTCCTTAATCATTCTTATCATCAGTATTTTAAACACCTTTTCTGGTTGGTTGACTGCTTCCATTTCATTTAGTTCTATTTCTGGAAGTTTCTTCTGTTCTTTCATTTGGGACATGTTTCTTTGTTTTCTCATTCTGGCTGCCGCTCTATGTTTGCTTCTGTGTATTAGGTAGATCACCTATGTTTCTCAGTCTTTGCTGGGTGGCCTTATGTCCTGTGTTTCCTTTGTAGTTGAATTGCTCAGTCTTATCTCCTGTGCATATGTTCAAGAGGTGTCCCCTGTGTTGTGTGTGCTCTCCTCTTGTAGTTGAGGCTTGATTGCTTTTGGCTTTTCAGTGGGTGTGATTGGCTCCCAGGCTGACTGACTGTGAGGATTGGCAATGGTCACAGTGTATGAGCTGCTGTGTGAGGGCTGACCCATCAGTCGCAGCTTTGCCCCTGCCTGTTGAGAATTCCCTCTGCATGTGCTACTTGTAGGTCAAACCACGTAATGCTGTGGTTTAGTCTAAAGCTGGCCTCTGGGTGTGTTGATTCCGGTGCCTCTTAGGTGGGGCTCTCATGCAGTGCAATTTCAGAACAAAGCAAACCAACTAGCACACACACACAAAAAAACAGATTCACATAGCAACACCAAATACTCAAAACAAACAAAAATACAAAACAAAAACAAATAAACAAACCCCCCCAAAAAGAAAAAAGAATTAAAAAAGGGGAAAAAAAGAAGAAAATATATATACACACACACACACACACACACACAAATATATATATATATATACATATATATATATATATTAAGCTGGTCCTGGCTTAATGCCCACCAGCTATCTCCAGATTGTCCTCTACTATAAAAAAATCTCTTCTACATTTTGTGGAGGTGGGGCCAGCCACCAGGTGCCCAGTGCCCCTGGCAATGCAGCTCTAGATTGGTGAGGCTATGGCATGTGGCCGGTGGTTTCTACAAAGTCAGTGTATTTTCTGCTCTCTCCCAGACAAACACTGAGAACACCACAGCCAGCCACTAGAATGTGGGCTGCTTGTCTGTGAGCAAGTTGCCTGGGTCATAGGGTACCTCTTCTGTGGAGGAATGTAGAGTGTGGAAGTGCTCTGAGTTTCTGAAACCTCAGCTGCCTTTGCAACCCAGTACTAAACCTGTGTGTGTGTCACAGCTCCTGTTGTCCTGCCCAGATCTGCCCAGAAAGGTCTGGGCTGGGCAGGCCATGAGAGGCCAGCTGGTGCTTCCTGACTGTGGCTCCAACTAGCCCAGTACTGCCACACCCCCTCAGCTCCTTCTCCCCACTGGAATGTGGATCCAGGGCCATCCCTGGAACGAGTTCGGTCTGTTCTCAATGGCTGCTGCTGTTCTGTTCTGTAATTTGACAGCGTTCCTGCTTCTTCCATAGTCTAACTCTGGGATGGCAGGGGTGGAGTGAGCTCTGAGATGGTGGGGAAAAGGTGTCCAGTCTCCATGTCATTTTGCCTTGCCGTGAGGGCTTAAGCTGTAGTTTGCAGATGAGGTCTTTGCTTTGAATGCTGGTACCACCCTCTCATATGCTGATACCTCAGGAAGGACTGCGGTGCACAAGGAGAGAGCCCACAGCTTGGCTACTTCCTTCTCCTGCAGCTGTTGTGGTCTCTGATCTGCATCCTGGGGCCCTATAGCCCACAGTCTGCATATCTGCACTTCCCCATCCCTTCTCCCCTGCTTGCCCAATTTCAAGTAGTTTGATGTGCATGTTTCTTAGCTGTTCCTGTGTGATGAGCAGAGAGTCCTTTGTTGAATTATAGCTGTTCAATTTGTTGTAACTTCCAGGGAAAATTTCAAGAAGCACTCCTCACACTGCCATTTCTGTGACAGCACCAGGTTACTTTTTTTTTTCCACATTCACCTACTGAAGGACATCTTGGTTGCCCCCCAGTTTTGGCAATTATGAACATATTGGACATTTTCCTGAACTCCAATGAAATCTTTATCCCAGAGCTCAAAATTTCTGTCTCTATCCAGAACTCATCAGACCCAGGTGGCTCCCAGCCCCAGAGGGTCACAGAACTCTCTCATTGGGACACTGAGTCTGGATCTCCAGGATGATGAGTCTGGAGCAGTTCTCTAGAAAGGGATCTGAATCTAGAGTTTTGTGGGCTCCAAACACTTAAGAGTTTAGACTCCAAAAACACTCTCCAAAATAACCCCATTGGGCCCCTCCTTCCTTATCCAACTTCGGCTCTCCCAGTGGGAGTCCATTGTGTTGATCCAAGAAAATAGACCTCAGCAGTTTAAGAGAAGGAGTTACCCTCCCATGTCTATATCTTGTGGCTCAGACTCAGACATAGAGGAAAAATCCATGTTTAAAATACTCTCTATTCCACTCACTTCATTAAGCCTCTAAGCTCCTGATTCAAGCCTGGGGCAGGAAAGCCTGATGCCTGGGTAGATAGTGCCTTCCTTTCATAGTCTCTGTATCCACCCTCAATCATTAAGGTGACATAGCACTGACCCAGCCAGGACTTGGGTCTAGGGACAGACCTGCATTCCCACATCCTGGCCCCCAACGCAGAGGTCCCCTCCTGCCATGTCAGGACTCGCCCAGGAAAAGCCAGGAGCAAACATAGCAGGTACGTGTTGCTTGCCTCAGCGATAGTCATGCAGACAGACAGATAGATGTACAGGAAGGATGTGGCAGTCCCAGAGTCAGCCCCAAATTACTGAGTGTTTCACAGACAGGCCATACACAAGCTCTAGATTCTCTTCCCCTCGACTGGGGTTACAGGAAAGGACTGTCCCCTGTATACTTTCCCATTCCCATTCATCCCCTCCTGGATCGTGTCTCTGACCCAAGAACCAAATCCAGTTTGGCAATGCTGGCCCTGGGAGATTCTGAGCACAGACTTGGGAGTCGGGCATAAATGAAACTGTAATGCTGGCCCTGTGTCATGTGGAATATGGGAACTTAAGCAAGCCACCTCCCCAAAGAACCTTAATAAATGTGAGTGGTAGATTTATTTATTTTCCTCAAGTGACACATACACGTATATATTGGGTGCCTATTAAGGGCCTGTGTCTGTGCCTAATATTTGGGAAGCACAAATCAATGGAGCTCATATTTTAATAAGGAAGACATATGTCGAACTGTTCAAAATTTATTTAACTGCCATGGTGATACGTAACTTGCAGTAACACTAGATATTTTAAACCAAGTCAACCTCAAAATATCAGTACTTTATCACAATAGAACGTTTGCTTCTCACTCGTGGAACACCTGAGGGTGAGTGTCCCAGGTTGGCAGCTGGAGTTCTTCTGTGGGGGATTGTTCCCAGGATTCTTTCAACTTTTGGTTCCAAAAGCACCTAAGACCTGAGGACAATGTGCAACCAGAAACGGGAAGGAGAAAGAGTGAAACTGGCATATCTGTTTCTTTAAAAAAAAAAAAAAATCCCAAAATGGCACACATCAAGTCTGCTCACACTCCAGTGGTGAGAATCAGTCATGAACCCTCCGTTGGCTACAAGATAAGCTGGTCATAAAGTGCCCGGTTGGAGTGGCTGCATCATATAATGTATGTAATATATAACGTGACACAATATACGCAAAACCATGAACTGTTAATGCACTGTAAGCCATAGCTGCTCATATCGTAAGTCTTCTAAGGGGAAAAAAATGGCTACCACCCTGTGTAAAAGGGACTTGACCTTGGGGGTGGCAGGTTAGCTCAGTTGGTTAAAGCATGGTGCTAATAACACCAAGGTTGCCGGTTCAATCCCAACATGGGCCACTGTGAGCTGCGCCCTCCTGAAAAAAAAGGAGGCGGACTTGACCTTGAGTGCAGACCTCAGGGAAAACCACCCTGATGACCTTGAGCTTAAGCAGGAGTGTGAGGCCTGAGGGACTGTCCACATGGGGAAGCAGAGGGGAGGGTTGAGGAAAATCTGGGCAGAGGGAACAGCTTTTGTGAAAGTCACTACTAAGTCAAGAAATAATTTTGCCAGTTCTAAGAAGCTGAGGCAAATCCAGAAGAGCTGGATATGAAAAAAACAATGAAGAGAAACTTCAATATGCATTGGATGTGTAGGAATTTCTAAAAGGCCATGTAAAGGTCTGAGATTTTATCTTTAAGGTAATAGAAAAGGTTTTAAACATAAGTCTAGCATAATCATACTTTTGTCTAAAATATATCTGTATGACCAGTTCACAGAGACAGAATTGGAGGGAGCAATAAAAATAACAGCTAACATGCTCTGAGCACTTATTATATGCCAGACACCATTCTGAGTCCTCCACAGGGACAGTTTGCTTAATTCTCACAATGACTCTTTGAAGGAGTTTTCTTTATCAGACCCATTTTATAGATGAAAACACCAAGGCTCAGAAGCTTAACTCGTTTAATCAGCACTGTGCATCAAGTATGATGTGGAGCTGGATTTCAACCTGGGCAGTCCTATGTCCTTATTATTGCTATATTATGTTTAGCAACAAGGTAAAATAAATTTACATTTTATATTTATTAAAGAAAATAAAAATGGTATAGATAGAGCAGTTCAGGAGTTTGGACCCGCCTGGAGAGAGATGAGTGGCTTAGAGGTGACCACAGGGGCTTAAACAATCGGATAGGAAAGTAGGTTCAGAAGAAATGCTAATGGAAGATTGGTTCCCAGAACTGTCTGACTAGGTTGTTTTAGACTAAACTTTTCATTGTAAAAAAAAGAAAAGAAAAGAACATTCTGTGTCTAGGCCTTGAGAGCCTCCAAGGCAGATCGAAGTTTGGATTCTAAAATATAAAACAGGAAGGAAACTGAGAGAGAGGAATTTATCATTTGGGGGTAGTTTTACATGTACAATTTGCTGATTCTGAAAGTAAGGTCAGCAGATGACAGACCGAAAGGCTGAGTGGAACTTTTAGCAGTCTCATTCAGCAAAAATTTCAAATTGGAGCATGAAGCAGAAGGGTCCATTTAGATAAAGGACACCATAAACACCCCAGGCTTTGGGTTGGGATCCTGAAGGCCCATAGACTGGGATAAAAGTGAACTAGGTATTAGCAAGACCTCAGAAGTGGTGGGATGGGGGGAGAGCAGCAGAATTTCAATGTCTTCTCATCACCTTCACTTATACTATCCTAGAACGAACCACTGTCAGCTGTCACCTGGATTATTGCAGAAGCTTCCTGATAACTTTTCTTACTTATAACCTCCTTCAATCTATTGTGAACAGAGCGGCAGAGTCATTGTGTTAAACAGAACAACTCCTCCAAGAACTGGGGCCCTGCCTGGCAGATAGGGGAGGGCAGCAGACACAGCCATGGCTGCCATGGGGATGCCTGCCTACCCATGCCCTGGCCAAAGTCATTTCTGGAGTCTGGGAAGATCTAGATGAGAGAAAACACCCAGCCAACATATAGCTGGCATTCTAGAAAATCATTCCCTTGATAGCAAAGCTTTGTCAAAAGAAGAAGGTGGATCCTGCAGGAGAGGAAGCAGTAAATGGCTGAAACAATGCAGAGACAACTAGGGAAAGCCAGGAAGAGCGGGTTCCTATGGAATGTTTTATTATTCCTGTGAAATTAGTACATAAAATAAGACTGTGGCTTCAGGCAGAGGCCTCCATTGAGAAGAGGAACAGGAGAGCGCATTGGGCGAAACGGTCCCTGTACACACAGCTAGGACAGTGGCAGGTGCACCCACCCCAGTCCTCCTCCTTTGAGAGTGAATGTCTGAGACACACGCCACCAGCTGCTAGTTACCAGCCCCCAGAGAGGAAGTGCAAGGACGATGTCTAGGTATTCACACCGGTGATGTCCAAGAGATAGGACCAAAGGCAGCTTTCCTAAGAATATTGGCTTAATTTCCACCTGCACTGTTGCTCCCATGAAAACCAGTATCTCTCATTCAAAAAATTAAGGGCCCGGCCAGTGACTCAGGCGGTTGAGCCAAAGGCCTCCGGCTGGATCCCACATAGGCCAGTGGGCTGCACCCTCTACAGCGAAGACTGTGAACAACAGCTCTCCCTGGAGCTGGGCTGCCGTGGGCCGCCATGAGTGGCTGGCAGCCAGCAAGAGCTGCTGTGAGTGGCTGACCAATGACTGGCGACCAACTGCCTCAGCCGGGGGTAGTGCAAAGCTCATAATACCAGCATGGGCCAGGGAGCTGTGTCCTACACAACTAGACTGAGAAACAATGGCTTGAACTAGAGGAGGGGAGGCGAAAGAAGGGGGGAATTAAAACTAGACCCCCCCCCCTAGTATCCAGCAATCCCACTTCTGGGTATATAACCAAAGGAAATGAAAACAGAATGTCAAAGAGATATCTGCATTCCCATGTTCATTGCAGCATTATTTGTGACAGCCCAAGCTAAGGAAACAACCTAAGTATCTGTTGATGGATGAATAGACAAAGAAGATGTGGTATATAGATTCAGCATGAGAAAAAAGAAAATCCTGCTATTTGTGACAATATGGATGGACCTTGAGGGCACTATGTTAAATGAGATGTCAGACAGACAAAAATGAATACTGTATAATATCTCTTGTATATGGAATCTTAAAAAGCCAACATCGTAAAAGCAGAGAGTGAATAGTGAGTAGTGTGGTGGTCGCCAGCGGCTGAGGTGTGAAGGAATGGGAGAGAAGCAGTCCAGGGAAGCATGTAATGCATTACCACTGAATACAATTCTAGAGGCCGCATTTCTCTGTTTGAATCCTGGCTCTGCCAGTTACAAGCTCTGTAATTCTGTGCAAGTTAATGAATCTCCTTATGCCTCTCTTTCTTCTCTGTAAAATTATTTTTAAAAAGTATTGCTTTCTAGATCTTCGAAAGGAACACACATA